>NW_024543060.1:58192500-58607500 GCF_018167655.1 Microtus oregoni | reverse complement strand
CAGATTTGGGCCTGGGCCCCTCACAGAAGGTCAGGCTGGGGGTGGTGTCCCCTACTGTCATCTTTGAGGTTTGTTCCAACTATCTCCTCTGTGTCAGAAATTTTCTTCTCTGAACACCTCTTCTCTCTTTTGACTGGTGACGGGTCTTCTCTCAGAACAGCTCAGGCAGATTGTTCTGGCTCAAACCAAACTGTTTAGATTTGTGAATTTGTCCTTCCACACAGCCTTTGATCTTCTTCGAGGTGTTCACCGGGCTCGCGTGAGCACTGTGAGGCTCAGAGCTCACGTGATCACATTTCATAGTTCTGAAGTATAAGTCTAGAAGAAAGGGCTGGGTCCTTTCCCCTCTGCTGAACAAAAAGTTAGTCCCAAGATGAATCTAACTTTGTGGCTTGTTTTGGCAACAGTCTAGCTCAGGTGTTACGTGTTTGTATAGGCAGAATCTAGGAGCCAACGCAAATTTCACCTGACTCCCTCTTTTCAGTCCCTCAGGGTGTAGCACTGGATGAGGGTGAATCTTGGCCAGCTCCATCCTGAGTGATCATCAAGCCCCCACAAATATCATGGAAAGCGAAGGCAATAAGCTTTTGATTTGTTCTGCACTGAGATGCGATGGATATTTATTGTCTCATCATAACTGTGGTAGTTTGAAGGAAAATGGCCCCCAAATGGGTTTGGCACTATTAAGAGGTGTGGTGTTGTTGGAGGAAGTGTGTCACTGTTGGGGTGGGCTTTGAGGTCTTTTTCTCAAGATTGTCACTCAGTGTGACAATCGATCAACTTCCAGTTGCCTTCTTATCAAGATGTAAGACTCTCTGCTACATTGCCACATCTGCCTGCCAGCCCCCATACTCTCCGCCATGATGACAATGGACTAAACCTACGAAACTATAAGCGAGCCATCCCAATTAAATGTTTTCTTTATAAGAGTTGCCATGCTTGGGGCTGAAGAGATGGCTCAGCAGTTAAAAATACTGGCTTCTCTTCCAGAGGACCCAGGTTCAATTCCCAGCACCCACATGTCAGTTTACAACCGTCTCTAACTTCAGTAACAGGGGATATTTTTTTGTTTTTTTTAAATATTTATTTATTATGTATACAATATTCTGTCTGTGTGTACACCTGCAGGCCAGAAGAGGGCACCAGACCCCATTACAGATGGTTGTGAGCCACCATGTGGTTGCTGGGAATTGAACTCAGGACCTTTGGAAGAGCAGACAATGCTCTTAACCTCTGAGCCATCTCTCCAGCCCATAACAGGGGATCTGATACCTTCATACCAATGCACATAAAGTAAAATTCAAAGTATTAAAAAAGTAAGAGTTACCATGGTTATGGTGTCTCTTCATAGCAATAGTAACCCTAACCAAGCCAAGACGAGTACCCATCCTATGACCCTTGACTCTAAGTGAAGAGTCTCCTTTCTGACTAGCAAGTTTAATTGTAGAACACAAAACATAATTACTCTTCTTTGACTTGGAGTCCAGTGTTTCTAGCATTAGTAAGTGAAACTTACCTGAAAAGGGATTTACACAGCGTCACTGTTGCTCCTTTCAATGTGCTCAGTAATTTCTAAGACAGCGACAGCTGTGAGCCTTGGTTGACATGAGCTAACCAACAACTGATACTTTAACAAAAATGGATCTTGTTGGACCTCGTAGGTTGGGTTGAGAAAGACACAAACTATTTCTGTGCCAATCCTGATAAAATCACAATCTATGAATCTAATCCCCAGAGAACACTGGGAAGAATTCAACTGAAGGACAATATTGAAACATAGAGCTGCTGTGGTCACGCCTATAATCCAGCACGAAGAAAGCTGAGGCGGGAAGGTTTTCTTCAGAATAGTCTCAAGTAGACAAATCAGAGAACAGGAATAATGTATGAAACCTACACATGCGTACACACGCACACATACACTTACCTGCATAATCATAATCACTCACGCACACATGTGTGCACACACACTCACACACACAGTCTTCCAAATTGGGCTAGGCCCTATCCAAAGAGACAGAGCCATGAAGGAACAGTAGGCACCATGAGAAGCCAGCTGGGCCCAGAGAGCTTTCTTGTGTCCCTAAGGCACACCACACAGGCACATACTTGCTTTGCTTGCCTAAGCTCCACATTGGCGCTGGTTTACCCCTTCTGGCACTCCCTTGAGGCAGACGCATCCATCCTCCTGAAGACTGCCTACCTTGGCTCATGGCTACTCAGCTACAGCAAGTCAGCAACACGGGAAGAAGCAGGAAGAGCATACCCCAGCTAAGGAGACTGGTGGAGTCTGATGTCTCCCTGGTATGTCATGGGAAATGTTCCCCTGCCAGGACAAACTGTAACTTCTACCTCTGACTCTGATTGAATCAGGATCCCCTAGGCTGCTGTCTTAGTCAGTGATCTACTTTTACACTTTGATAGCAAGCCTTCCCATCTCAAATAATTCAATCAAGAAAAGTCTTTCCATGGAGGTGGTCAGCTTCATGGAGAGCACACCAATTAGTTGTTCAGTGCCAAATGGTCAGCCCTGAAAGCATACATCCAAATAATATTATATGGACTGGGCGTGACACACACACATACACACACACACATACACACACACACACACACACACATATATATATATGTCATACAAATCGATGGAAGACAATTTGAAGGAGACTGAGGGGAGAGGTAAATGTGAGAGTTTGGATCAAGGTGTCCCCAGATGCTTAAGTTTTAGTTGATTCCAGATGTAGTCAGATTGACAACCAAGATTAGTCACCATATATGATGCATACACACAATAGAAGATTTTTTTCCATGCAAAGAAAAATTATGGCTAAACATGGAGACAGTCTGCCAAGTGAAACCTGGTAAGAGTAATATTATCTCACTTAAAGAGAAGTGAAGAATTGCAGGCTCATGGAAATGGGGAAGACAAGGACGGCTGCCCAGGTTTGGGGCAGGAGCGAAAGGAGGAGATGGTGGTCGACTTGTAAACATGATGACGGTCTGCTAGGAAGGTATTGTACTGTGGGGTAATTGTGGTAAATAATGCCGTGCGGGAAGGGCCCTTCAGGTCATAGAACCCAGCACGTCAACAGCACCACCTGCCAAATTTAAATAAAGACGTAATCCATCAAAGTCTATAGTTCTGGGGCCGTCTCTAAATGTCCTAACTTTGCTTTTTGGCTTCTGGAGTTCTGCTTCTGGCTAACTGTTTTTGTTAACTGAAGTATGTCAACCCAGGATATGATTTTTTTAATGTTTTAATTGGTTATTTGGAAATTTCACATAATGCACCCTGGTCACATTCACTTTCCAGTCCAGTCTCCCCCGCATCCTTGTAACCTCTTCCAAAACAAAAAGGAAAAAGAAAAGAAAAGAAAAATATACCCACATACTCACTGGAGCATGATCAAACTCCCAGTGGCCAGCCCCTTAAAGATAATTGAGTCTATCTGTGAAATTCTACCCTTCAGCCTCCTTATCACAATTTTTAGGAGTTTTCAATGGCTTCCTGTCTAGACTGTTTTCTTTCCCTGGCAGGGGGGTGAGTGGGGGTGGAGGTGGGAGTTGAGAAGGAGTGGTTGTCACAGAAGCCTTCTGTGTGTCTCAACTGTGAGTCTGCCGCCGTCCATAGCATTGCAAACGAAGTTTCCTTGCCTTTTATGATGGGGCAACACAGACCACAGACTTCTGCATGGTTCAGGCCATTCACTGAATTGAGTTCTGAACGTGCAAAATAAAGAAATATGAAGATACGAGGGAGGGACAGGACACACCTGGAAGATAGGCACGGAGGTTCTTGTAATCCCAGCTTTCACCTTTACCCGT
This sequence comes from Microtus oregoni, assembly GCF_018167655.1. Taxonomy (NCBI): domain Eukaryota; kingdom Metazoa; phylum Chordata; class Mammalia; order Rodentia; family Cricetidae; genus Microtus; species Microtus oregoni. The sequence continues at coordinate 58,603,678 of NW_024543060.1, read as the reverse complement.
CTTTTACTGTCTTGTACTGTTCGTGTGAAATATTTTCTGGCCCAGTTACTCCTCTTACATCTAAATGTATTTATTTTAAAAAGCAGCTGGAGAGTTGACTCAGTTGTTAAAAACACTTGCTGCTCTTTCTGAAGATTCTGGTTCAATTCCCAGAACCTACCCAGTGGCTCACAACTTCCAGAAGATCTGGTGGCCTCTTTAAAAAAAAAAAAAGATTTATTTATTTATGTTATGTATTTGAGTGCTCTGTCTGCATCTATGACTTAATGCCAGAAGAGGGCATCAGATCCCACTGTAGATGGCTGTGAGCCATCATGTGGTTGCTGGGAATTGAACTCAAGACCCCTGGAAGAGCAGACAGTGCTGTTAACTGCTGAGCCACCTCTCCAGTGCCCTCTTATGGCATGCATGTGGTATGCAGACATACATGCAGGCAAAACACCCATACACAAAAACTAAAATGTTTAAAGCCAGTGTAGTGACAAACACCCTTCGTCCCAGGACTCAGGAGTCAGAGGCAAGCAAGTTTGAGGCCAGTCTGGTCTGCAAAGCGAGTTCCAGGATACCCAACGTAGTTACACACAGAAAGCCTATCTCGATAGATAAATAAATAAATAAATAAAATGATAAAGCAGGTAGCAGGTCCAGCCTTTCATTGTGATTTCCAGTATTCAAAAACAAACAAAAGCCGGGCGGTGGTGGCACACACCTTTAATCCCAGCACTCGGGAGGCAGAGGCGGGCGGATCTCTGTGAGTTCGAGGTCGGCCTGGTCTACAAGAGCTAGTTCCAGGACAGGAACCAAAAAAGCTACAGAGAAACCCTGTCTCAAAAAATCCAGAAAAAAAAAAAACCCACCAAGGTTCAACCATAAAGACTGCAGCTAAGAACTGTCTAAAGGTCCAGTCTCTGACAACCATAGAGACTGCAGCTAAGAACTGTCTAGAGGTCCAGTCTCTGGCAACCATAGAGACTGCAGCTAAGAACTGTCTAGAGGTCCAGTCTCTGACAACCATAGAGACTGCAGCTAAGAACTGTCTAGAGGTCCAGTCTCTGACAACCATAGAGACTGCAGCTAAGAACTGTCTAGAGGTCCAGTCTCTGACAACCATAGAGACTGCAGCTAAGAACTGTCTAGAGGTCCAGTCTCTGACAACCATAGAGACTGCAGCTAAGAACTGTCTAGAGGTCCAGTCTCTGACAACCATAGAGACTGCAGCTAAGAACTGTCTAGAGGTCCAGTCTCTGACAACCATAGAGACTGCAGCTAAGAACTGTCTAGAGGTCCAGTCTCTGACAACCATAGAGACTGCAGCTAAGAACTGTCTAGAGGTCCAGTCTCTGACAACCATAGAGACTGCAGCTAAGAACTGTCTAGAGGTCCAGTCTCTGACAACCATAGAGACTGCAGCTAAGAACTGTCTAGAGGTCCAGTCTCTGACAACCATAGAGACTGCAGCTAAGAACTGTCTAGAGGTCCAGTCTCTGACAACCATAGAGACTGCAGCTCAGAACTGTCTAGAGGTCCAGTCTCTGACAACCATAGAGACTGCAGCTCAGAACTGTCTAGAGGTCCAGTCTCTGACAACCATAGAGACTGCAGCTCAGAACTGTCTAGAGGTCCAGTCTCTGACAACCATAGAGACTGCAGCTCAGAACTGTCTAGAGGTCCAGTCTCTGACAACCATAGAGACTGCAGCTCAGAACTGTCTAGAGGTCCAGTCTCTGACAACCATAGAGACTGCAGCTCAGAACTGTCTAGAGGTCCAGTCTCTGACAACCATAGAGACTGCAGCTAAGAACTGTCTAAAGGTCCAGTCTCTGACAACCATAGAGACTGCAGCTAAGAACTGTCTAGAGGTCCAGTCTCTGACAACCATAGAGACTGCAGCTAAGAACTGTCTAGAGGTCCAGTCTCTGACAACCATAGAGACTGCAGCTAAGAACTGTCTAGAGGTCCAGTCTCTGACAACCATAGAGACTGCAGCTAAGAACTGTCTAGAGGTCCAGTCTCTGACAACCATAGAGACTGCAGCTAAGAACTGTCTAGAGGTCCAGTCTCTGACAACCATAGAGACTGCAGCTAAGAACTGTCTAGAGGTCCAGTCTCTGACAACCATAGAGACTGCAGCTAAGAACTGTCTAGAGGTCCAGTCTCTGACAACCATAGAGACTGCAGCTAAGAACTGTCTAGAGGTCCAGTCTCTGACAACCATAGAGACTGCAGCTAAGAACTGTCTAGAGGTCCAGTCTCTGACAACCATAGAGACTGCAGCTAAGAACTGTCTAGAGGTCCAGTCTCTGACAACCATAGAGACTGCAGCTAAGAACTGTCTAGAGGTCCAGTCTCTGACAACCATAGAGACTGCAGCTCAGAACTGTCTAGAGGTCCAGTCTCTGACAACCATAGAGACTGCAGCTAAGAACTGTCTAGAGGTCCAGTCTCTGACAACCATAGAGACTGCAGCTCAGAACTGTCTAGAGGTCCAGTCTCTGACAACCATAGAGACTGCAGCTAAGAACTGTCTAGAGGTCCAGTCTCTGACAACCATAGAGACTGCAGCTCAGAACTGTCTAGAGGTCCAGTCTCTGACAACCATAGAGACTGCAGCTCAGAACTGTCTAGAGGTCCAGTCTCTGACAACCATAGAGACTGCAGCTCAGAACTGTCTAGAGGTCCAGTCTCTGACAACCATAGAGACTGCAGCTCAGAACTGTCTAGAGGTCCAGTCTCTGACAACCATAGAGACTGCAGCTCAGAACTGTCTAGAGGTCCAGTCTCTGACAACCATAGAGACTGCAGCTCAGAACTGTCTAGAGGTCCAGTCTCTGACAACCATAGAGACTGCAGCTAAGAACTGTCTAAAGGTCCAGTCTCTGACAACCATAGAGACTTCAGCTAAGAACTGTCTAAAGGTCCAGTCTCTGACAACCATAGAGACTGCAGCTCAGAACTGTCTAGAGGTCCAGTCTCTGACAACCATAGAGACTGCAGCTAAGAACTGTCTAGAGGTCCAGTCTCTGACAACCATAGAGACTGCAGCTAAGAACTGTCTAGAGGTCCAGTCTCTGACAACCATAGAGACTGCAGCTAAGAACTGTCTAAAGGTCCAGTCTCTGACAACCATAGATAGAGTGAGACCCCTCTTTCTTCCACGGTTCCGCTCTTTTGAGACAGATTCACTGTGTAGCTTCCATAGCTAGTTGTTGAAGGGAGACATAAATGCTCCTGGCCGCACCAATCTTTTCCCTAGAGAATCTTGAGCACCAAAGACACTCCACCTGGAGCTTGTTTTCTTCTTGGCAGAACTGGCCTTTGGGCAAAGAAATGACCATACCTCAACCACTGACAAAGATACATAGTATCCGTAAATGGATAAAACAGGACTGTCAAATCCTGCCAAGACAGGGTAAGATAGTTTTGAAAAGTTTCTTGCCTTTGAAAATGGTCTGTCAGTCGTTTTAGGCCTTAGTCAAAGTTGGTTGCTTCAACATTGCAAATGAGACTTTGGGTGATGGCCCAGGTAGCCAGTTGTCTCTGTCATTTGTTGCACATTTTGGAAGTTGCTTGATTGCGCTTCCTGCTTACTCAAATAATATTGTTTCCCTTCTCAGATCTTCGATGGGGTTGAAGAGTAGATAGTTATAGTTACCTTCCTCGTGATTTAGCCAAGCTTAATTTCGATGCAAGAGTTTGCTTAGTAAAACTTTTGTTATGTGTTCCTTGCTTAATATTGTTTATATTGTTTGTAATTTTATATTTGGTATATAGTTGTATTGGGTTTGGATCGATCTTGTTTAGACAAAAGGGGGAGATGATGGGGAAGCTCTGTTAACCAATCACGTCTAGTTAAGTGTGGCCACCTGGAACCCAGGAAGAAAAACTGAGAGGGACCAGGTGCGCGCTCTCTGCACGATTCCTGCCAGACACAGAGAAAGTCAGACTCTCCATTCTTGTAACGTGAGTTTCCCCTTATAACAATTAAAAATATAATTATTTATCTTTAAGCTGGCCTGGTTATTTCCCAAGTAGAGCTAGCTTCAACAGCTGGTCTTGTTGTCAACCTAACAACATCTGGGATGAACTAGAACCAAGATTCTGAGTACTGTAAAAAGTTTTCCTTGATTTAATCACTTGAGGTGTGAAGACCCACCTTAAACCTGGGCCACCCTTCTGGTGGCAACCTCTCCAAAGGACATGGGAGAAGGAAGCTTTTGCTCTTTGCTTGCTTGCCCTCATGGTGGTAAGGTCATTCCTTCACTGGTTACAGTCTACTTCTTGGAGTCCAGTATATACTGAAGACCAGCCGAGCCATCCAGCCTCATTAGCCAAACGACAGTTAGATTAGAGGGCTTTCCATTGTGAGACGGCCATTGTTGGGATATTCAGAGCCAGTAAGCCTCTCTAATAAACCCCTCACATATGCATGTGTTCATTCATTTTATCAGTTCCGTTTCTTTAGAGAACCCTGACTAATACAGCAGCTGAGGCTGGGCTCGAACCAGACAGTCCCTCTCACTCACCCCTCCCAAGTCCTGGGACTCCACATGGGGACCAAGCACAACCTTCTTATTTACAATGGGGAATGAATTCTCCCTTGAGGACCACTGCAGATCCATTTTCAAAGGGCAGTAAGCAAATATATTTTATACCTGTACTTTATTTTACAATGAAAATGAGACGTCAGGGAATGTGATAAAAAGAAGGAATTAGACCATGGAACCACCTGTGTTACGCTGCCACTAAACACTTGTGAAAACCTGTGAAAATGTGACATAATGTGCAATCCAGTATGGACCAGGAGCCTCGGTAGGTACTGATGCTACCGCTGGTCAGGGCTCTGGGCCAAGTGTTCCAGGTTCTTGGCCTCTTCTTCCAGAATGAAATAAAGGCATGCAGAGACTGCAAAAGAGCAGAGATACTTAAAAGCCAAGTGATGGTACTGCCCAGAAAGGACATGCTGTCTAGAGCCACTGCAAGTTCTAGGGGTGAGGGTACTCAGATGCCTCACTTACTCTTTGATGGCCTTCAGGAGGAGGGGTCCTTGCTCACTTTAGCGACTGCAGACGTTCCCCACTGAGCACAGATCTCTGCAGCAAATGAAGAGTATCTTCACAGCCTGTGTCTCTCGGGAGAAGGTGAGAAAAGCACGCAGCCCCTAAGTACCTCCTACCAGAGTGAAAGCAGAAGAGAACTGAGGGTGTCCTCTGCCTCCTAAAATATGGGCAAGAAGGGATCCGAATTTGCTCAGACATCTTTGTCGCATTTTACTCTGTGTGCGCACTATTCCGCCTGTCACTCTGACCGCTGAATTGCTGCCGTCATATCTGGCCTGGCCTAACGGGCTGTTTTCCTTTGAGAGCTAAAACCATCTTCTTAAAATAAGTGATGGGCTCGAATATTTTCTTCCGCATGGGCTCATGGAATATTCATATTCCGAGTCCATTGTACAGCAGACACGCGGGAAGCCATAGTAGAATTCTAAGAGCAGAAAACGGTTGTCCTAATGAGAGCTCACAGGCGTAGGTGTTCAGAAGTCACAGACAGGAGATGAAAGAAGGCAGAGCTGTTTTAATTGTGAATTGTGCGAAATGGAAAAACATGGTTCCGAGCGCAGGCCTGAAGCTATGACAAAGCAGCTTCTCTTGAATGAAATGAGTTTTAAAATTCTCATTATTTCAGCTTTAGACACGTCTCTGAATATCAGATTCAAGGTTTTGGCAACAGAGCAGAGCTGAATCATCCAGTTGAACATTTTAGACTAACTATTCACTTTCTTTTTCTCTTTCACCTTGCCGCTGAATACAGTCCCTTTCTTTCCTTTCTGCCCCTTTCTTCCGTCTCTCATCGGGTCCCCGGCACCATCAGTGCAAACTCCCCTTTATCGTCCAGTCCAGTGCTCTTGCCTGCCACGGAAGGGGCATCAGAATGAGGTTGGCAAGACTTTTCAACAGTTTGTCTTTCCACTCTGCCACGCGCCCCCAAAAAGAAAATGGGTGTTTACATCATTTCAACCAGCTACTGTTGCTATGGTCCGAGTGTCTGTTAAAATAGTCACTGACATTTCTGGGCTGGGCTCCTTGATAAGCACCCTGGATTAATCCAGCCTAAGAGTCAGTTTGCTCTAAATCTGGGCAGGGGTCAGCGCAGCTTTCATTGGCTGCTCCAAAGAGGGTACTGAATACTGCATTTTGTTTACAACAGCCAACGGCTGCTAGGCTCATAGTTCGTTAGGCTGGACTACAAGGTACTACCATCTCTATGTTCAGAAATAATCAAGCATTTTGAGTGTCATGTGGTTTAGCCTCATAACTACCCAGTAAATATTGATTAGAATCGAGTTGAAGACGCTGGACATAGTGACTAACACCTGTCGTTCTAGCCTTAGGAGGCTCAGGCAGGAGGATTGCTACAAATCCAAGGCCACTCTGGGCGACACAGTGAGCACCTGACCAGCCAGGGCTACCTAGCAACACCCTGTCTCACACGCCAACAACAAAACAATGGAAACAACAAAAACCAACTCCTGAGCCCAAGGCAGTAAATAGATTTTGTTCTATAGAATATTTGAAATGGCAGAAAAACTTATTAAATAAACACATTGCATTAAGTCAATTCTCAGCTATCACCGAAAGTTCCAAGATGAAGATAAATAGAATAGAGACGCATGCGCTGAAGTCTTCTACCTCGGTAGTGACGCGCATGCTGACGGCTTCTACCTCAGTAGTGATGCTGGGCCGATGTCTTCTACCTCGGTAGTGACGCGCATGCTGTCGTCTTCTACCTCAGTAGTGACGCAGGCGCTGCCGTCTTCTACCTCGGTAGTGACTGTCCTGTACTGTACTGTACGCGCAGGCCTTAAACGCCTGTGTGAGCAAAGTCACTAGGACACTGACGATAGGCTGTGTTTACCCAGCAACTAGTATGTACCAGAATTAGCGCAAAGTGCTTTAGACAGGCTGTATTTACCCCACCACAAACCTAAGGTGTATTGTTTCAGTCTTACAGATGAAAAGGCTAAAATGAAACTCTTATTGAGGAAACAGTTTCATAGAGACACATGAAATGAACAGTCTCCACGCCTTCACCATGACTAGCCTAATACAATTCTTTTGTAAGGATATTCTTGTGAAGCCCTTTACTTTTGAGCAAGGATTCACATGGATAGAATCACCTGGAGAATTTCTTCCCACTCAGTCTTTGGACCTTAAGGTTTCTTTGCTCCTCAAAATGGCGTCTATGCTGGTTTTCCTGACACGGCTTCCTAAAGTTTCCTAGGAACTCGGGACCTCGGGCTTTCCTCTAAAGGCATCAGAAATACACAGGACAAGATCCAGCTGGCCCATTGAGAAGTGTCGGCTTAGGTATAGTGTGTCTAAATTTTAAAGTCTCTAAAGTGATTCTGATGTGATGACCAATAGCAGGCCACACATTATAAAATGTCCCAGGGCTTGATCCCCAAATGTAATCCACTGAAATCCTCAGTGTAACAGGTTTGAAGCCAGGGCTCTTGGAGAGCCCAGACTGTGCTGTGTGTCTGCTCAGAGACTCCGGGTCTTGAGATCGGGCCTGGTCCATGAGTGAACACACCGGCCTGAGGAAGCTTAACCTCTTCATTTTCAGTCCCCCTGGGGGACAAGAATGTCCTCTTTCATTGAAGGGAGTCTTAGAATGGCCCACATCAGATATGAAATTCACTAAAGCCAAAATAATAGCTGAAAAAATGTAAGCAAACTCTGCAATGACTATATATTTCCATCTACTGTTTTCAAGAGTTGTCAGAATCTGGGAAGGTGAAGCAACTCTAGTCAAGTGCCCACTAGGAACGCATGAGTACCTGAGTATGGGTCCCTGGCAAACGTGAACAGTTCTCATTGGGATGGTGTGTGTCTGTCATCTCCCTGTTGGGAAGGCAGAGTCAGGGGACTCCCTGGGGGCTTATTGGCCAATCAGTCTAACAAAATGGCTGAACTCCAGGTTCAGAGCAAGACCATGTTCAGAAAATGAGGTGGAAAGTGATTCAGGAAGACAGATGATGTCAGTGTATTTCCGCCACACGAATAGGTACATATATACACATATATGCACGAAAGTGCACATACCCACATGTGTGCGTGCACAGACACACCACACACACACACACACACACACACACACACACACCATTCAATTATTTAGCACTGAATCGACGTTAACACTTCAGGAAGTGATGTTTTGTGACTCCAGGCCTCTGGTGAACACTTGCTCCAAGGGTAAATGGTTAGATGGTAAATTAAGTTCTGCTTATGGAAATCTGGGCCATCCAGAAAGGACAGGAATCTCACCACCGGGCAAATTTTTTCTAACTTTCCCCTGAAGAGTGAAGATATGTACATTAGGAGGCAGTCTGGAGGTGCATAGGGCTAGGAAAACAGCCACCACAAGGTGGAGCAAAGTCACAGAGAACTGATGTGAAACCCAACTTCACCAACCTGGTCACCTGGCTTTCTAGGGTTTAAATCCTAGCCATTCACCACATTCCAATTGGGGAATAAATTTGGTTCTCAAACATGGGAAAGATAATTACACTGAATGACCAAATAAGAAACAAGATCCGTTGGTATACAACCACAATAAGAACAGCTCTTCTTGGTGGATGTGAACCTGCCTCCTTCCCAGAGGCAAGGAATTTACAGTCCCATGGGAAATAGAGTCGACCATGGCAAAGAAGACAGTCTGGGTGGAGGAAGACGGGCTCTGGAATTCTGTCCTTGTTCCACTTTAGCTACTGAACCTTTTGCCTCCAGATTCTCCTCTGTAATTCGCGGGCAGTAGTACCCACCTTGTGGGGTGCTTGTGAGAATGTGAACAACATGCTCACCTTAGAGAGAGATGCTCACACATAGCTGTGAGAATGTGAACAACATGCTCACCTTAGAGAGAGATGCTCACACATAGCTGTGAGAATGTGAACAACATGCTCACCTTAGAGAGAGATGCTCACACATAGCTGTGAGAATGTGAACAACATGCTCACCTTAGAGAGAGATGCTCACACATAGCTGTGAGAATGTGAACAACATGCTCACCTTAGAGAGAGATGCTCACACATAGCAATGTCAAGCCAAGAACGTTCAACATATTACATTGACTGGCTGACCGGACACTGTGATAGTTTATGCTGTCAATTCGCTAGGTTCTAGAAGTAACCAGAAGACAAGCCTCTGGGCTTGCCTGTGGTGGGTTATCTCAGTGAGGTTAACAGGAATGGGAAAACCCACCTTAGACTGTGTGGCTCTGTTCCATAGGCTGCAGTCCAGGACTGAACCAAAAGGTAAACAAGAGCCAAATATGAACATTCAAGTCCCTCTACAGTGGACAAAATCCCTCAGGCTGCCGCTGCCATACTGTCCCCTAGGCTTCCGCTGCCATGTCATCCCCCAGGAAGGACTGACCCTCCAACTGGACATCAGGACGAGCCCTTTATCTCCTTTGTGGCATTTGTCAGGATATCTTACCACAGCAGTGAGAAGGGTTTGTGATACAGGCACCATGATGAAATCAAAGATGGGTTAGGTATCGTCTCTGACTTTTAAAATGTTTCTATTAAAGTTGCTTAAAACTGGGTTTGGTGGCCTTGAGTCTGAGAGCAGCTGGGCCACGCGGCAAGACTGTCACAAACAAGAACGAAGGTACACAGGTAATTAGAACAGATTATAATAATGGTGAAATGCAGTTGGTGTGTGCAAAAGCGCTTCAGCTGACTGTTGATATTGTAAGCAGTGGCTTACTGTGGAATCCAGGGATGTCTCAGCTTTCCGGGAAGCAAACATCTAGATGTCTTGAGCTGGATGCCTAGGGTGGATTGAATGGGAATGGTCACCATAGGCTCTTTTTTTTTTTTTTTTTTTTCTGGTTTTTCGAGACAGGGTTTCTCTGTGGCTTTGGAGCCTGTCCTGGCACTAGCTCTTGTAGACCAGGCTGGTCTCGAACTCACAGAGATCCGCCTGCCTCTGCCTCCCGAGTGCTGGGATTAAAGGCGTGCGCCACCACCGCCCGGCCACCATAGGCTCTTATGTTTGACTGCTAGGCCCTCCCTCTGTCTGCCTCTTATCTCAACATATAAGTTCTCAGCTGCCGCTGCCTGCTGTCATGCTCGCCATCAAGATGGCCATGGCCTCACCCTCTGCAGCTGCAGGCAAGCTCCCAGTTAAATGCTTTCTTTTATAAGGAGCCTTGGTCATGGTGTCTCTTCACAGTAATAGAACAGGGACTAAGGCGGAGTTTAAGCAGAGGCCCTTCTGTTGGAGAATTAAAGAATTACCTCAGTAGAAGCTTATTCTATTCCAAAGATCTAGGAGCTAACACACTTTAAAAATGAAGAAATGGAGGTCTAGGGAGGTACAGTGATATTTATACACATACATATACATGCTAAGGCTCAAACTCTCCACTGAGCCCACTGTGTCTGGGGCTCCGTTCTAGGCTCAGGCAAAAATTCTCTTCTAGTAGTTCAGTCCCTTCTGCTACATTGCTTTCTCAGGTACAAAAATGAAATAAACTCCAACGGCACCATTGGGGATAAGAATCCCAGTTAGATTTGAAGGAATCCCATTTAAATGGGACTTTGATTGTCAACCACGCCGTCTCCCTGCCTCTGCTCTCACTCTCCCCGGGCTGAGCCATCCTTCTGCTCTGCCAGGAGTTATCACACCAATGCACCAATCTAACCATGGCACTTCTCTACTTAAAAGGCTCCCCGCTGTCCCAGGACTGCGTCCAGGAGGCCTCTCCCAGTCGGCTCTGAGCCTCTTTTCCAGTCTGGAGCTTCGCTGTGTACTGCTTCCTAAGTGAGATGCACCTGCAGCCAGGGCAGCCCAGACCTGAGCCCCAGACACAGAGGGCTTGGTGGTGAGACCACTACTTCCTTAGAATAGAAGCTTTCTTAGTCTACACCCCTGTGCAGCGAAACAGAAAAGCAAATGCTTCGGGGCTGGAACCGAGCTGGCAGCTGGTGCAGCTTAGCTAGAAAGCACGAAACCCTGGCTTTCGTCTCCAGCACCACACGGAACCAGCGTGGGACTGTGATCTCAGCATTCAGGGGGTAGAAACTGGCATCAGGAGTTCAAGGTCATCCTTATCCACTAGCAAATTTGAGGCCAGCCTGGGCTACAGAAGATCTTATCTCAAATAGACAAAGAAATTCAAGGCCAGCCCAGTCTTGTGTCCAAAATAAAAGAGCCTTCTTTTCTGTTACAGAAGGGAACATCACTAAAAATTAAATTGATGCAATGAGCAATTTAAAAAATGCCAACCCATTGCATATATATGACCCCTGCATATGTTTAAAAAGTATTTTTCACCTCCAGTCGTACCTAATTTATTTGAGTGTATTACCCAGAGTAAAATACATCTTTTCTCTGAAATGCGCCATCCCCTCACTAAAATCGCCAACTATTTACTGGTCAATCCTTAAACACAGGAACTGGGGGTGTGGCTTAGGGATAGTCTCGCCTGTGAGAGGCCATTGGTTGTGCTCCATAGCGGCAAAGTAACAATCAATTGCTGAAGTACTATTCTACGATTTCTTACTCCCCAAAATGCCGCATGCACATGACCCATTTTTCTTTTCCCTCTCTGTCCCCAAGCCCTATACTTGAATGAGACTATTTTCCCTACTGTACCACCAACTGCCTGTGATTATTTACTTATGCAAATAATTAAGATCCTTTAGGACAGGTGCCTAATGCCCATCTCCGTCCCCTCCCGCCCCCGCTCTTAGCTCATGTTTGGTAGCACCAAGAACTAATGTTCATCACTGACTACGGGAATGAATGCTTTTAGACTCTACGACCTTTAGATCTCGCAGTGGAAACATTTGGGCAACAGATATGCCTTGCCGTATCACTTTGATAATTCAGGATCACAACATTTGGGAAATTAATTTGAGAGGATCCGGGAAAGGTCTAAAGGGTAAAAACAGGTGGATGAAAGCTAGCAAGAGTGACTGATTCCTATTATAACACACTTTCTTTGCCATCCTAGTATCTGAGATGCGTCTAGGACAGAGAATGGGATGGTGTCAAGAAGTTTTCTTCCCTGCCTCAACTGTAGATCTTTGTCCTCCTATTTTTAACAGGAAGGTCTTTCGCAATCCAATGCTCAGTTTTCCTTCTGGGATCCAACATCTTGGAGTCTATTACGGATGACCCAACTCAGGACTTCAACCACTGGATAAGATCGTGGCCAGAGCCCAGCTGGAAGGCGGCAAGAGGGTTTGTTCCCAAGTTCAGTGGGGTCTCCCGCCGAGCCCCGGCAGAGCAAGGCGCAGGGGGCGCCGCCCAGGGCCGCCGTTGGGTGTGCAGAGCTCCGCTCGGGTTGGCCACCAGGGGCATCCATCTTCCAGGAAGAACCCAGTGCACTGCCAGGGCGAGGGCGGAGAAGGGGTCGGCCGAGGAACGCCGTCCCGTCGGGCGACAGGACCCCGCCTCGTCTGAGTCCTCTCGACCAGGCGCTCAGAGCGGTGAGCCGAGCGAGCGACTGGGCGGCCGCCCGGAGGGGGGCGCGGCTCCGGGTGCGCGTGTCGTCGCGGCCGCCAGGGGGCAGCAGCGGCCAGTGGGCGGCGGAGAAAGAGCCGGGGCGCCCGGCGACCGAGGCGGCAGAGGATCCTCGCGGCGCCGGCTCTCGAGACGCGAACTCCGCCGGGGCTGAACCGGGCGCGTCCCATCGTCGTCGCCGCCGCCGCCCTCCGAGTCCCGCCGAGCGGACACGCGTGGGGACTGTCACCCCTTCGGCCTGCCGGGCGTTGGCACGGGCGGCAGCATCCCAAGCTCGGGGCGCAGGCAGGAAGGGAGGTGGCGGCGGCGGCCGGCGGGGCGCGACCCCCGCGCGGGTCTCAACAATGGTGCTCGGCGCTGGCGCGATCCCCGCGTCCGCCCCGCGGCCGTAGAGGAAGCAGCCGGGCGACGCCCCCCGCCACACGCTCGCCCGAGTTTGCGCGGCTGGCCTCCCCGGCTGGGGCTCCGCTCGCTCGCCAGCGCTCGCGGCGGCTCAGCCCGGAGCATGGTGCCGGCGCCCGGCTCTCTCTAAACGCTCCTCTGCCTCCTCCTCTCGCTCCTCCCGTCCCTCCCGTGGGTGCTGCCTCGGGCTTCTCGGCGAGAGGGAGTGCAACTCTCTGCCTCTCCAAGGAGACCGGCCGGTGACCACCCGACCAGAACTTGCCCATTGAAAGCAAGCCCGGAACAGCCGGAGAATGTCCACCCCGAGCAGATTCAAAAAGGACAAAGAGATCATAGCCGAGTATGAAAGTCAAGTGAAAGGTAAGGATGGGAGCGGCTGCCTCGCTCCTTTTGTGTGCCTGCTTGTCATTGTGCTTCTGGAGTTCCCGTGTGTAACTTGGTTGTCTGCGTGGGCGGAAGGTGGCGAGGGGACAGCTCGGCTCCTGGCTGAGCCCCCAGGGCGTCCTATAGGCAGTCTTAACCTGATCAGACCCGCTGGGACAGGATACCAGGTGGCTTCCCCTGGCTGGAGCTATCTCCAACGCTGAGACAACTGGCTGGAACTTAATCACCTTCAGCTGGCGATTTACTCAAAGGCCGGCAGCGCCCAGAGTTCCTGCCCAGTTGTCATCATCACAACCCCCCCCCCTTTTTTTTATAAATGTGAAATCATTGTCACGGCATATTTTTTCTATGGAGTCATTTTGGTAAAGTCTGAACGCCTTAGTGGTCGAGCGCCTCGCTTATGAAGGCTGCTTGCTTCTTTCAACAGACATGCACACTTTTCTCTGTTAATTTAGTAGGGCGAGTCCCCTTTATGAAATCGCTCTCTCCACGCCGTGCCACTTAAACCTACAGCGACTGCTGGAATCTGACCCCTCCTTTTTTTTAGCACTCATGTGAGTGCCAGCCTTCGCACTCACATGAGGATATTGCTTTATCATTTGCTGGAGGGTACTTGCATATGAAATGAAGGCTTGAGTAGATGACTGAGTGGTTTCAGTTCATTTGCATAGCCAACTAACGTAGGCAACCTAATTAAGGTGGACTGAGCCTTTTTACTTTCTGTGCTTCATACTTCTAAAAATATATATTTTTTCTTCCAATTCAAGTGTTTTGTTTTGCACTGGGTGTTTTAATAAACATCTATGTATTTGCGCTCCCCCCCCCCCCCCCCCCCGCATGTGTGGTCTTTCTGTATATTTCCTGATGAAGACAATGGATGGAGTGTTGTGATCATTGCTGCTCAGTGGTGCATTTAGTGCAAAGTTGGAAAAGATTGCTCTATCAACACCCATGTGTATACCCGGTGTTGTGAAAGGGAAAGGGCTATGGAGCCAACACTAACTGTGCTTGCCTGGGGAAAGGCTGGAGCCTCTGTCTTCTTTTGTATGAGCCCTGGAGAGGACTTGGGGCCAGGGAATCCTGGGTCACCTGAGTGGGAAGGTAACTCAAGACAAGTTCCAGTCAAACAGGACACACGTTTCAGGGCTGGCCTTTATAGTGGAGTTAAGTATTTTCTGCAACCCAGAATTCTTTCTGCCTGTCATGAAGACAGTTTATACTCCCATGAACTCTTAACATTGATGCTGAAGTTATATTAGCAGAGAATTATTTCCTTAAGTCGGGGAAACTTTCTAATGAGGCGAACAGTTTTCCTCTGTATGCCCAGTGCAGCCTAAAGCCTTTCATTGACAGGCTAGGGCTCCTGCTCAATCACTGTTTCCCTGCGCAGGTTTTTGGTTTTCCTCATGGCTCTTTGTGGCAGGCAGGTCATCCAGAAGTGGCAATCTGGTTTGCTTACTGCTGGGAGCGCTTCCTGGCACACTTCCTGTCCATAAACCTCTCTTGGTTTGGGTATCTCACTTCAAGCCATTTTGACTGCATTTGACCCCTTCCTAACCAAGTATTTGAATATTACCATAATTTCTTCTGGGGGGGGGGGAGTTCTGTGATAAGCGGTAGCTGGAGAATTTGAGAGTATAAACCTTTATTAAAGATAAAAATGAGATTTGTTATAATGAATCAAATCTAAAATTAAGGGAAAATGATGAATATGGTGAAAGGTATTTCTGAAATAACTCAGCCCCACGATGTGTGACTTTTACCTTACTCCCTTCCATTGTCCACACCCAGTTCTAGGTTTAGGACTTCAGTGAACCTGCCCAGCCTTGCCTGGCCCTGCCCTGTGGCCAGACTTTACCTTGCCTGTGTCCCCACTGCTGAGGAACCTGAGTCTCTGTATTCATATGCAAACATGGGAATTGGCTGTCTTAATTCAGTGAGGTCAGTCCCAGCTACAGATTCACCTGTCCTCCTGGGCGAACCCTGAGTGAGAGAGATGACAGTTCACAGCACTTAAAGCCATCTGTCCTGTGAAGCAGACCCCTTATGGAGGAGAGCCTGAGAGACACCTCTGGGGGGCCCCCATTCTCTTCCCTTCCCTGCCGCCTCTTCAAGGGGAGTGCAGGCACCAGGCCAGGATTTACATTTGTGATTTTGGATAACCTACTCTTTTAATCCCAGCTATCTTCTTCATCCCATGCTAAACAAAAGAAGCAGCCTCTTCTGTTGCTGAGGGAAGAACCTGCCTTTGTTGGCTGCATTAGGTCTGTTCCCAGTGAATGAAGCCACAGGCATGAACTCGGGGTAGCTTGAGCGGGCAGGCAAATGGGTGGTTCCAAACCATTTCC
This sequence comes from Microtus oregoni, assembly GCF_018167655.1. Classification (NCBI taxonomy): domain Eukaryota; kingdom Metazoa; phylum Chordata; class Mammalia; order Rodentia; family Cricetidae; genus Microtus; species Microtus oregoni. The sequence continues at coordinate 58,588,008 of NW_024543060.1, read as the reverse complement.
ATTTTAGGTGATTTTTTTTTTCACCTTCTAACTTTGAGCCCAAGACTCTTGGGGTATTGTTCTTTCTCGTTACCTCCCATTTCCCTGACAGCCACTGGATTTACCTCAGAATTCCTGGGGTAGTATTCTGATCTGATAGAATAACTCAAGTTCCTAGATTTTATCACTAGGGCTGCTTGCAAGGGCTGGGAGAGCAAGACTACCTGGACCTGTCCTCAGCCTCTGGTAATAACATGCGATTTCACGTGTGTGGCTGGAACTGCTTTTAGTTCTGTGATTCATGTTGGATAGGTCTCTTGTTTGTCTCTGGGGTGTGGTTTTTCTTATCTATGAGGCATTTACATTTTCTCAATCCTTAGGGTCTTTGAATCTAATTGAAGATGTCATGAAAATTCATATTAATTGCTTCATAAAATGTTCAGGCTCTTCTCTTCTTTTTTTTTCTTGGCTGTCCTGATGCGGATGGAATCATCTTTGCTTTTAATTTTTTTCCATAATGAGTCAATTGAGTTCTTGGGAAATCAAATTATAATTCAATAAAGAATATGGAAAAATAAAACCGCGATCAGATAAATATAGAAGAAATTTGTAAAATGAAGTAGGAGTTATCCAGATAGTTAAAGAACAGTTCGGTAGGGGCAGAAGCATACCTACCAAGCCACCATTGAAAGAGTCTGGCCATGTCCCATGTCAGCCAGCATCTCAAACACAGAACCAAGAGAGACTTGGATGGGCTAAGGCAGAGACCCTATTCTTTAGAAAAAAGAAACAAAGAAAGGGCAGGGGAAGAATGGAGAAAGACAGAATCTTGAGAAAAAAAATGTGATTGGTATTAAAACGTCAGCATGGTGGACAAATGCAGGAGATTCCAAACAGTTCATGGCCGCTCCTCATCACCTCTGGCAAGCTAGGAGACTGGACCGGCTCACAGGAGCTTGGGGATTACCTGGGGGTCTCTCTGAGCGACCTCAGTAAATCTGTAGAGAAAGGATCCACGAGTCACCTAAGTGGAACCTGAAGCGAGAAGCCATGCATTTCTGAGGGGATGCCAATGAGACACGTTGGTTTTAAATAGCACACATTGGTTGTTCGGAGTGGACAGCCATGATCTGCTGCATCTCCTAGGATGGGAACCTGACCCCAACCCCCATAGCACAGAAGGGACCGGGAAAATCAGTGCTCCCTTGGCCGCTCTGCTACCTGGGATACAGGAAGTACACTTCAGTGCCATCTGGAACATAAGGACATGGCATTTTAAGATGGTGTGGGTTCATGCCATGCCGTGAACTTTAAGAGGGAAGTTTTAAATGCTAGTGTTCCCTGCATGGTCATGGAATTTGCTTTACTGCTGCCGTATAACTGGAATGGAAAAGGGCAACTGTTTGAATTAGGAACTAAAAGTTTATGGTTGGGAGGGCCTTCAGATGTTCTTCAGTTGTTCTGGCCAGCCCAGTCTTTCTTACGATGCAGGGAGGCCTCATGACAGCTATGTAATTGTACAGTTAACTGTGGCTTCCTTGAGACTAGAACCAGGGTCCTTCTCATTTGAGGAGTTTGCTTCCAAGTGTCCCTGGAAGGCAGTACTAACCCCCGGAGAGGACTTGTTCCTTGAAGACTCACAGTTGAACCCAAGTGTGTGTGTGTGTGTGTGTGTGTGTGTGCGCGCGCGCATTTGTCGGGGTAAATGATTCCAGTTATTAAATTATCTCTGGGTTTATTCCCCTCCTCGCCAAGATCATTTCAAGGGACCACAGTGCCCAGAGGCAGCTTCACATGGTGACCTGTAAGGTCAAGGGAAAGTGCACGGTGAATGTGCACCCACGGTTCTGTTGAAACATTGCAGCCACTGTGATGAAGCCATTTGCCTGACTAACTTTCCAGATGGTTCTAAGCCAACATGTAGTTGCTGGGAATTGAACTCAGTACCTCTGGAAGAGCAACCAGTGCTCTTAACCACTGAGCCACCTCTCCAGCCCGCTCACTAACTTTCCTAAGTACAAAATACATTGATGAACACTTTTGTAGGCCAATTTGAGCAAACATCCTTCCCCCTGAAGGGGATAAAGGTTAGGGTACGGCACAGACCAGAAAACCCCAGCTCCAACCATCCCCATTTCTTTGGCCTGGGTTGACCAGGAGGAGCACACTGTGTTAGCCGTGTGCGGGGTTTCGGATTGTGTCAGAGCCTTGACTTCCTTTTCTTTCTATTCTTTTCCTCCTCCTTCTTCTTGCCCTTCCTCCTATTCCTACTTTTCTTCTTCCTCGTGGTCTCCTTTTTGGCTGACCTGGAACTTCTCTAGCCGAGGATGACATTCAGCTCCTGACTCTCCTACCTCCTCCTCCCAAGGACAGGGGTCACAGGTGTGCTCACGCCTGTGAAGTCACACCTACCTCGTCTTCCTTTGTTCGTGCTACCTAGCTGACAAATTAAAAAATAATGATAATAGTTTGTGTTTCTTGTCTGCTGCATTTGATACTTCTGGGTCCAGAGCTGCTTTCTTGTTCATTGACAGCCGACACATTGCTACCCTGTTGACTTCTCAGGGAAGATGGGACACAGTTTAAGCGCAGGCTTGGAGTTACCTATCTGCCTTGCTACTAACTCCACTTGTGACATTGAAGATGAGGCTTCTTCATCTACAAGACATGGATAATAATAGGACTGCCTTGCCTTTGTGGGGTTGCCCTGGGCTGATTTGTGGGAAACGTTCAGCCCAGGCTTAGCACATAATACATGCTCAATAAATGTTAGTCATTGTCGTTGTATAATTATTTCCTTTGTGTCTCACCTAACTCTTGTTGTGTTCTGATTTAATTAAGTCTTTTGAAATCCAGATACCTAATCTCCAGTCTTCCTACCTAAATGGATTGTCTGCAGGGTGGATCTTGAATTAGCCTGAGAAAGTACATGGACCTTAGAATGGATTATATTTCCTGGTGGAGCAAAAAAATAGGAATTCTATGGGCATGAAAGACAGACGCCGAGCTCTTTATAAAGGTTTATTTATTTATTTTTATATGTGTGTATGTGTGTGCTTACATTGCATTTATGTGAACCACGTGCGTGCAGGTGCCTTCAGAGGCCAGCAGAGGGAGTCAGATAACCTGGGGCTGAGTCACAGGCCATTCAGTGTGAATGCTGGGAACTGAATTTGAGTCCTGAGCAAAAGCAATAAATAGACTTTTTTTTAAAAAGAAAAATCAGAGCCGGGCGGTGGTGGCGCACGCCTTTAATCCCAGCACTCAGGAGGCAGAGGCAGGCAGATCTCTGTGAGTTCAAGGCCAGCCTGGTCTACAAGAGCTAGTTTCAGGGCAGGAACCAAAAACTACAGAGAAACCCTGTCTCAAAAAATCCACAAAAAAAAAAAATCAGATTTTTAAATTTAATTTTATTTTGTATGAATTGGTGTTTGGCCTGCTTGTGTGTCTTTGCACCACATGTTTGCAGTGCCTGCAGTTGCCAGAAGAGGGTGCTGGAGCCTCTGGAACTTGAGTTGCACACGGGGTCCTGTAGGTGCTCTGAAACAAACCAGGTCCTCTGTAGGAACAATGAGCCGTCTGTCTCTCTAGTCCCTCTAAGCACTGTATAAGGTGGACTTTATTCTGGGTCATTATTTGTTTATTCAAGTGCATACTACTAACTCTAAAAGTGACTTTTCTGAGATTGGGCAGCCATATTTGCTTAGGACTTTGTATTAGATTTTTCTCTATTTCCGTTTAATGATGCTACCTGGGAAATGAAAACTGTAGACCACTGGCTGAGTTTACCTGTGAGTGAAAGCACTCCTGTGAAGTTAGTAAAGTCACTGACTTAATGCCATAGTGTCTGAGAAAGAACCACACTCTGCAGCCTCGGCTGGGCTTGCACTTGCTCTGAGCAATACACGGTTTGGGACCTGGATCTTCACGGCTCTAAGATTTGGGGTTACAGCGTGCACAGCCACACTCAACCCCTTTCAGAGTCTATACGGATTTTTTTTTTATTTTATAAATTATTTTAGAAATGAGAATTTCTTTTATGGCCAATTTGCTTCCAATTCCCTAGAAAGGAATTCTTTATGACGTCATTGTTGATGCCTCTCCCCCACCCCTTGTACAGGGCTTCACGAAACATTTACTGAATGAAGAGAATCAAGTGTAGAATAAAAATTTGTTTATATTGCAAATAAGCGTGGTTCATTCAGAATTAGAATACTAGAGTGCCCCCCTCCCCCAAGTAAGACCACAACATTAAGTAGAATTAAAATTGTTTTGCAACTTCTATTTAGAAAGACGTGGGATTGGGAATAATATATCTGTGGGGGGTGGGGCAGGTTTTAAGGTAGGGTTTCTCTGTAGCTTTGGAGCCTGGTCTGGAACTCGCTCTGTAGACAGGCTGGCCTCGAACTCACGGAGATCCGCCTGTCTTTGCCACCCAGGTGCTAGGATTGAAGGCGTGCACCACCATTGCCCAGTTTAGTGTCGAGGCCTTAACGTGAGTAACGTCTGAGTAGAGCTCCTTGTACACGTGGAGTGTGATGTAGTCATTTATAATGGTTTTTGAATAGTAGTTATTACATGGTGAATTATAATAATTGAAAAGAAAAGGTCTATAAAAGGATGGTGATATTAATTATAGATAATCATAACCAGAACTAACGTTATTGTGTGCTCAGAGTGAGCAACTGCCATCGTGGCCTCTTCCCAGGGGGAGACAAACTTAACAGGTTCACAAAATCTGTCCCGGGCAGGGAGATATCTACTTGTTTGCTCGTGGCTTCTCCATCCTGCATTTGGGATTCTGCTGTGCCCTGTTGCCCTTGGCAAGCTCTGAGACTTTAATGCTGGAACCTCATGTGCAGCCTCACTTTCCTGGAGGATGAGGATGGGGAAAGGAAATTGAAGGTTTTTTTCCTTCTTTCTTTTTTTTTTTTTTTTGGTTTTTCGAGTCAGGGTTTCTCTGTGGTTTTGGAGCCTGTCCTGGAACTAGCTCTTGTAGACCAGGCTGGTCTCGAACTCACAGAGATCCGCTTGCCTCTGCCTCCCGAGTGCTGGGATTAAAGGCGTGCGCCACCACCGCCCGGCTTCTTTCTTTTTTTCTATCATAGCCATAGAGAGATAGGAAATAGGCTAAAATAAGATCTGCTCATGAGCTGATGATTATTACGTATGTGAGACTCATCATATTCTCACGTGTATGTGTGTACGTGTGTGTGCATGCATTTGTACGTGTGTGTGTGTGTGCGCGTGTGCATGTGTGTGTGTGTGGTTTTCCTAATATGAGGCTTTAGATCAGTGACAAAGTGTTTGTCTGTCTGGACAGGACATAAATTTTTCATCTCTAGCACTAGAAATAACAGTATATATTCTTCCGACTTCCATTTTTAACTTAATATTACATCGATACTTAATATCAGGAGCTATAACTTCATTACTACAGCAAATATCCTCTGGCGTGTAGTATTATAGTACATGAAAATGCCATAAGCCACTTTCCCTTTCCACATTAAATCTGAGCTGTTGATAGTGTTGCTGACTGATGACATTTCAAATGCTGTGTGTGTCTGTTAGACTCACGGTATTTACGCTCTTCCCAGTGGAGAATAGGAATTCCACACACATGAAAAGCACATAGAATTGGCCAGTGTGTTAGCTACAGCACCGGCGATACTGCTGTAATACGGAGAAAGAAAGTCGGGCAGTGGTGGCACACACCTTTAATCTCAGCTGTCACAAGGCAGAGGCAGACAGACCGCTGTGAGTTCGAGGCCAGCCTGGTCTACATAGTGAGTTCTAGGACAGCCAGGGCTACATAGAAAGACCCTGTCTCAAAACAAACAAACAAAAAAACCCACAAAAAACCCTGAAACCAGGGTACTCAGAACCTTCTGACCTCCTCGGGATCCTGCACCCACGTGCACACACCCACACAGACACACGTGCACACACACACACCTGCGCACACTCACAGACACGTGCACACACAGACACACGTGCACACACACACCTGCGCACACACACACACCTGCGCACACACACAGACACACGTGCACACACACAGAGAAATACCTGCGCACACACACAGACACACGTGCACACACACAGAGACACACATAATTCATAAAACAACAGAAGAGTAAATCCTTAAACACCTGGGGAAATGAAGAAAAATGCCCATAGTTTGAAACCTACAAATGCGTTCTTAATGTCCACATGTCAGAAATAAATCTCAGCTCAATTAAGAACTTCTATATTAGCCAGATATGCACACCTTTAATCCCAGCACCAGGGAGGTGGAGGCAGGTGGATCCCTGAGTTCAAGACCAGTCTGGTCCAGTCTGGTCTACAGAGTGAATTCCAGGACAGATGGAGCTATAGTGAGACCCTGTCTCAACAACAAAACCCTTCCATATCCAAAGCAAGTCAAGAACCTTTCAGGAAAGATGATAAAGGAACATGTCTCTCTGACTTGAGAGTAGAAGAAGATTACTTGAACACCGACATAAGCAACTGGGGTAGGCATGCTGGTACACACCTACCTCTATCAAAGTACCGGGGAGGCACAGGCGAGAAGATAGCTCTAATTCTGAGGCCAGACTGCTCTACATAGCAAGTTCCAGGCCAACCAGGACTACATAGTAAGACTCTGCCTCAACAACCAAAAGAAATTAAATAAGAATAATTGATACGCATGAGCAAATCAAAATGACTTTGGTTTGCCAAGCAACATTATTTTCAAATGTCAAAACACAAGCTATAAACTGAGAGAATTATGTTTGTAATGTAACAGAAAACAGACTAACATGAAGAACACACTACAAATGAAAACCCACAAATCAGTAAGAGGCAAGGACATGAGTAAGTACTTCAGCTATGCAAACGAGTAGCCTGTGATGGGAAAAGATTTTCTCATTAGCAATCAGGGCATACAAATTAAGACCAAATACCATTTCACTCCACAGCCTCTCCAAACACGGGTCTTCATGGCAACTGCCAGGCACACACTTAAGTTGGTTCTCTCCTCGGAGGTCACTGGACTATGCCTAGCTATGAGGGTGTCTATCTTTGAGGAGTGACTACATTTCCCAGCCTCCTTTGCAGCAAGGTGTGGCCATGTGAGCAGATGAATTTCAAAACCTTTTACCTGCTTTTCCCTTGCTGCAAGCCGGACTATAAACATATTCAAGACCTGGTTTCAGACAGGCAGCCATGTTCACTCCCCTAGTCTCTGGCAGCATTGAGAAGTAGAACACAGGATAATTTAAAGGAGCAGAGAGATCCTCCCGCCCTGGACGACACGCCTACACAGATGAGCTAGGAAGACACTTCTAGTGAGCATAAACAAATGTAACACACCTTAAAATAATATTCTACAACAGATATCCTCGTTTGTGTTGGGTAGGAACACTGCCACTGAGTCACAGTTCCTAGCCCCCACTATGTTTTCGAGTCTGTTCCCTTTCAGGAAGTGTCACTGGCCTTTTGGCTGAGACAGAGTCAGCTAGAGGACACTTAGCACCTGTGTGTGTGTGTGTGTGTGTGTGTGTGTGTGTGTGTGTGTGTGTCGTTCTTCTCCATGGTATTGATGTCACCGTGTAGGGTCTAGCTGTAAAGTTTAACATTTAATATGCTTTTGTTACAGTAATGTCATGATCCAGTCTTTTCCACTAATGGTCATGGGATCTCTTTTCAGATTGTATTTTGGTTATTTTTATTCCCGAGAAGTGACATCTCACCAGATGAGGACAATATGATATTATAAAAATCTATTTAAAAATATGCAAAAGTGGACACATTTCTACAATATTCCAACTTTTCCAAACCAAGTTGAAGAAGTAGAAGATATAAATAATCCTATCATGATTGAATTTAGTTTTCCTGTTGCCATAATGAAATGCTGGAGGCTGGGTATTTTATGGAGGAAAAAGCTTTATTGAGCTCACCGTTCTGAAAACTCAAGCACAGTATCTCTGGAGAGGAACTCACGGGGGAGACATCAGCGTGGGGGAGCAGAGGGCTCCGTGTAACAAGAAACCACACTGTTAGTTTGGAAGGCAAAGGGGATGGTTTGCGCTGTTGTCTTAGCCTCTGTCAGGCACTCACTCGGGGTAGGCCCCACATGCAGGACTCCAGGGAGCTCCCACTAGGTTTTGGTTCTACCACCTTCACACACAGCCACAGTGGGCTCAGCCTTGCCTCGTGTATCTTTCAAGGGTTGGTGGTAACTCATTCATTAGCTCATGTTTGCTTGTTCCTGCTTCTCTCTTCAGCGGTACAGAAGGTGGGTGGATCTTACTGTCACGTGGTACGGAAAGGGGCGGGCTCATAGGTCTGGGCGATCCCAGTGTTTGATGGGCATTTCTACACGTGCTACCAGAATTCTGTGTTTCAAAATTTCCAGACTGCTTTTTTTTCTAGCTCTGTAGAATTTTAATTATACACATCTATCTGTGTTCCTCAGATACCTGTTTTATAAATAAATACCTACCTTTCTATAATTAGGTCAGCATTTTATTTCATTATTTCATTTTTGGTTGGGCATCTTACTCCCTGTAATGGTCCCTGGGATCAGATCATGAAGTACCGTACAGAGAGCATTGTGTGCTGTGACACACTAGTTCTTTTTGTTGTCTCTGTGGCCCTTTATCTTCTGCATGTTTCTGGCATCCTCCTAACAGCTGGACACTCTGCAGGAAAGAAACTTAACTAGATTGATACATGTTTTGTGGAGTGCTGCGGGTCAGAAGGCGGCCTTAGGAATTAGATTCCTTGCAACAGTTTAACCATGGGTAATTTGATAATGATACCCACTTCAGAGTACTGTTGAGAGAACCAGAGTGTTAAACAAACTTGTTAAGCACACAGCATATGCGACTGCCTTACCGAGGTAACACTCTTAAGGCTCCGTGAGAGAGGAAGCCAGGAAGAGGACTAAGTGTATCCTGTATCCTAGATGGGTCCCTGGATAAGGAGAGAACTAAGGGGCTCGCTGGGCGGTGGTGGTGCATGCCTTTGATCCCAACACTCGGGAGGCAGAGGCAGGCGGATCTCTGTGAGTTCGAGGCCAGCCTGGTCTACAAGAGCTAGTTCTGGGACAGGCTCCAAAGGCTACAGAGAAACCCTGTCTCAAAAAACCAAAAAAAAAAAGGAAAAAAATAAAGAACTAAGGGGGTTCCCGTGAAGAATTGGTCTTATGTAGAGATATACTTAAACTGAAGAAATGTGGTCTATTTTCAAACGCCCTGTGTGTGACATTGTCACCCTCTTCTCTTTTTATTTCCCTCCCTCTCCCTCTGTCTTCTCACCGCTTCTCTTTCCTTCCTCCTTCCTTCTTTCCTTTTTCTCTCTCTGACATAGTCCCGCCATAGCCAAACTCAGTATATAGCTAATGTTAACCTTGAATTACTGATCCGGCTGCCGATGCCTCCTGAGTGGTGAGCTCTGTTCCGCTTGTTCCACTCGGATAACTTCAATGATTAATAACACACCATGCGAGGAATCTCTTAAACGTATTCCTTTCACTGTGAAGGTGTGGTGATTTTAGAGTCGGCTGAAGTAATAATAGATGGAGCCACAGCCACCAAGAACATACCAGAGCCATACCCAGTCAGCGCAAGACCCAGTAAGGAGCAAGGTGCCAGACCCGAGCTAAACAAAGGGGTGGGACTTGGGCGTCTAGGACAAGGGAGATATTGGCAAGGCGTGGAAGGATGCACACAAGGATGGGTCTTAGTGCTCATGATGCCTCCCCCGAAGCCTGTGACTGCTTCTCCTGGGCCAGATGTCAGACCGTTCATTGTCCTTCCCATGAGCGGCCCTTCCTAGGCAGAGAAAGGAATGTCAGAAAGAGGAGCCTTCCTGCCCACAGATTAAGGCATTTAGATTTTCCTGCCAGCCAGTAGAGGTCTGCAGTTTCTCTGAATAGCCAACTTCAAATATGTTTAAAAAAAAAAAGTGTTTTAGGGTAACATAGGAAAGCATCATCCTTCCTACAAGCACAGAATTGGGTAAATCAGAAAATAAGTGATTATTTTAGAATAGAACATTCCAAATCACATCATTTGTATTTATTTATTCATTTGTAGGCCTAGGCTCACATTGTAGCCCAGGCTGACCTTGAACTCACAGCATAGCTCAAACCAACGTCTTGCTCGCCATCGTCCTTCTGCCTCAGCCTCCCCCAAGTGCTGGGACTACAGGCATGCGCTCTCTTATCTGGCTTGTGTTTCTATTTATAATGTATTTGTAGTGGTTTAAATGAGAAAGGCCCTGGTAGGCTTATACGTTTGAATGCTTAGGCCTTAGCAGGACTGTTTGGGAAGGATTAGATGCATCAGCGAGGGCAGGCTTTGAGGTTTCCCAGTCTCCCACAGGCTCTCTCTTCCTGCCACCTGCTGATCAGACCCAAGTTCTCAGTTACTCTTCTGGCTGCATGCCTGCTTCCGTGGCTGCCATTCTGCTCCCTGCCATGATGAAACCAATCCTCTGAAACTCAAGCAAACGCCCAATTAAATGCTTCCCCTCAAAGCTGCCTTCGTCATGGTTTTTCATCACAGAGATGGAACAGCAACTAAGACATATTTATCAAATAGATTGGGTCATTTGCAGGTTATTGACATCAATATATTTGATGCTTTTGTTTGTTTGTATTTGTTCGTCTTCTTAATAAATCATGGCTCCCATCACTACTCAGACATGGTCAGTAGTCTGGTACTGGTCAGCAGGCCACTTGTCTCCAGTTTGTGGGAGGAGAAGGCAAATCAACACGCTGAGTTCTTTATCCAAAACGTCTTGCTACAGAAGAGCACAGGCTAAAGCAAACAGCTGAGAGATCCGATGCTCTAGTGCAAGCTCCCAGCATGAGGGCTTCCCCAGCCTGGGAGTGGTACCCATTTGTACCATCATCCTTCTACCCTTGTCCTCCTAGTGGATTGGTGGTGGCCACCTTGCTGGCTGCATCTGCAAATCCCCATCATTTCTGAGCACAGGCTTCCTGTAACAGTTGATCTCAGATGACCCGTTTCAATCTGAACCGCCGGTATGGTGAACAGCCCAGTTTTCTAAGCTTATTGTGAGATGGAGGTAAGGGGGATCATGGCAGGGTGGCCATGCCTGTAGACTCAGCACTCTTTGGGATTCAGAAAATACTCAGTGACAGGGAGCTGCTGTGGTAATACCGCTAGTCAATATCTTCAGAAGCTGTGATCTACGTTAGCGACAAATCAACTTCCTTAACTTATGACTTTCTCATCTCTAAGAAGTAGATACTCGCAGGTATAAGCAGGGTCTTACTGTGCAGACTGGCTGGAGCAGAACTCGCAGAGATTTCCCTCTGTCTTTTAAGTGTGACTGTTAAAGCTATAAGCCACTGAACCTGGAAAGTTACATATAGTTTAAGGACCTGCCCCCCCACACACACACTTATTTATTTTGTTCAGTTTTCAGTGCTGGGGATAGAACCCAGGGCCTTGAGCATGCTAGGCAAGTGTTCTGCCAGCTCCATCTTGAGCCCAGAGCATCCTCATCTCTAAAGACGTTGAGATTACTTACTAGGGTTCAAGCTTTACAAAGCAAACGCTAAATACGCAGAGTTTTAATAGTTCCTTAGAAATATAATCAGACCCATTTAGTCAATCAGCAGGAGCCACAGCGAGCCGGTCTTCAGAAGGGTTGTTCGACTTTCTGTGACTGGTACCTGCAAGGGGACACTCTGCACCGCTTGCCTGCAGCATCCTTAACGGGGAGCCTGACGACTAATGAGTGTAATTTTCCCGGAGTGTATGATTGCAGCGATAGATAGAAATTGCTCTACAAGTAATCTCCTCTAGCCGCTCATTCATTAAGAGTTGCCAAAAATAAACCCTCCACCAACAGATGAAGGGAACCATTTGTCATGCCATGTGTCCATCAAACGCACAGCCTTTTTCTGTGCCTCTAGGTGGGATGTGTGTGTGTGTGTGTGTGGTGTGTTTGTGTGTGTGTGTGTGTGGTGTGTGTTTGTGTGGTGTCCCAGTGCCACTCTGAGAGAACAGCACAGACCAGGTGATTTCATAAGAAGCAAGTTTTTTGGCTCATGTTTTTGGAGATGGAAAGTCCAAGATGGCACAGGGCCAGCATCTGATGGGGGCCTTCTTACCTCCTTGTCCTGTGATGGGGGCCTTCTTCTTTCCTTGTCCTGTGATGGGGGCCTTCTTACCGTCTCGTCCTGTGATGGGGGCCTTCTTACCTCCTTGTCCTGTGATGGGGGCCTTCTTACCTCCTTGTCCTGTGATGGGGGCCTTCTTACCTCCTTGTCCTGTGATGGGGGCCTTCTTACCTCCTTGTCCTGTGATGGGGGCCTTCTTACCTCCTTGTCCTGTGATGGGGGCCTTCTTCTTTCCTTGTCCTGTAATGGGGGCCTTCTTACCTCCTTGCCCTGTGATGGGGGCCTTCTTACCGCCTCGTCCTGTGATGGGGGCCTTTTTACCGCCTCATCCTGTGATGGGGCCTTCTTACCACCTCGTCCTGTGATGGGGGCCTTCTTACCGCCTCATCCTGTGATGGGGGCATTCTTACTTCCTTGTCCTGTAATGGGGGCCTTCTTACCACATTGTCCTGTGTTGGGGGCCTTCTTACTGCCTTATCCTGTGTTGGGGGCCTTCTTACTGCCTTGTCCTGTAATGGGGGCCTTCTTACTGCCTTATCCTGTGTTGGGGGCCTTCTTACCGCCTTATCCTGTGTTGGGGGCCTTCTTATTGCCTTGTCCTATGATGGGGGCCTTCTTATGCCTCATCCTGTGTTGTTGGTGGTAGAAGCTTAGGTGGAGAGAAAGGTGAGGAGGCGGGGTAAGAATAAGTACTAGGGCCTGTGCACATGCTGAGGGATGAGGGTTACATCACCTCTGTAAAGAAACTCACCCATCTGAGGAGTCTACCCCTATGATAGCATTTGTCCACTCCAGAGGATATGGCCCCCATGGACTAGAGTCCAACGTCTAAACGTTTGTGTGTGGAGAGGGGCAAAGAGTCTTTGCCTGGAGCTGAGACTTTAGGGAGGTCCTCTTTTTTTTTTTTTTTTTTAATTTTCCAGGATAGGATTTCTCTGTGTAGCTTTGGTGCCTGTCCTGGAACTTGCTCTGTAGATCAGGCTGACCTTGAACTCACAGAGATTCACCTGTCTCTGCCTTGTGAGTGCTAGGATTAAAAGCGTGCACCACCACTGCCCGGCTAATTCTTATGTATGTATATAGTTCTATCATTTATTAACCATGGGATAAAAATTTCATACAAATGACATGGATGTGAATGCTTATTTTTATATACAGAATTAGATCTTGACTGAATGTTTGGTGCTAAGGTATATATGGAACTTCTTCAGTGTTTTTCGGCATGGCTAGATATCTCGATTTATATACTCACCAGTACAGAGAGGGTCACATATAATACATACATAGAACAAAATGGCAGATGAATGTTTAGGGTCATTGAAATGGTTAGGAATTTTGTCCTAATGCCAAGCCCAAATTCACTTAATGTTTTCTTTTGTGAAACTCAAAGTCTGCAACTCAGACAGCAATTTTTGGGCTCTCCCTGTTTTCATTAATGAAATTTCTTTTCAAATAATATTTTTTGGGAAGGTTTACATTTCTAGTTTATGTATATGAGTGTTTGCCTGCATTTATGTATATGTACTGCCAGCATGCTTGGTGCCCACAGAGGCCAGAAGAGGGCATAGGATTCCCCTGGGGTTGGAGTTACAGATGGTTGTGAGCTGCCCAATGTTGGTTATGGGACTTGACATCTGAGCCATATCTCCAGCCACCACAAAAGCCTTTTCTAAAGTCACACATCCTAAACAATATAATCCACTCCACTCCACTAACTTGATACTTGCATGCTGAGGAGCTGACAGTAGAAAAACATTTGGGTTTCTGTAGTTAAACCTTTATGCTTGTATAAGAGCAATGGCAGCCCCAGCGGCTGATAGCATGTAGCCGACCTGAGTCTGCGCCGCTGTGCTTCAGGCTGTGTGTGCAGAGGGAAGGCTGCAGTGAGGTAGACGATATAGGTGCTGGCAGGAACGTCATTTTCACCCTTGTGTCTGGTTTTGAATGCTCAGAAACCTTTTCTTGTTGCCCAGGTTCTCATGATTCCTCGCACAGCTCATACAACCCTCAGAGGGTCATGACCCCCAGCTGAAGAGTCTTTTCACTCATGTGTTCTGCTTTCTTTCCTGTTCTCACTGCCAAGTCTTGAGGGACTTGACACCAGACTCGAGAACAGCCCAAGGGGAAGTGTTTTGCGTTCTATGGCTCATTTGAGGGGCGCTGTTGTAGAAATAGACAATTTTCTTTTATTTCACGAGAGCTCTTGGTTGATTTTGCTTTTCAAATCCTAGGTCCACAGCCATTCATGAAATTGCTTTAGCAACAATTACGTGGGAATACCAGTGCATCTGAAGGTTAGGGCTCAAGTCTCACAATGAGAAACATTTCAGCAAAATGATCCTTGAAATCTCTCAAGTCAACCAGACACAGTGGCATGCTTTTGGTCCCAGCTGCTCAGGAGTCTGAGGCAGCTCTGGAATTCAAGTCCAACCTGGATGACATAGTGAGATTCTACCATACACATTAAAGAAAAGGAGAGAAGAGAGGGGGGGGGGGAGAGAGAGAGAGAGAGAGAGGGAGAGACAGAGAGAGAGAGAGAGAGAGAGAGAGAGAGATAGAGAGAGTAGGGGCGGGGGGAGCTCACCAAGAACTGCATCCAATAACCCTCACAAGTCAGACGTTAACTCATGTTTCACCTCTTCCTTCCACATAACCAGGTTCCAGGTGGAAGAAGGAATAGTCATAACCCTTTCCTTCCCCCACCCGAATAACCACGTAGTTAAATGCCAGTCAATGAAGTGTGCTTATGCCACAGATCCATCGTGCTGGGAGCTGCTCTGAGGTTCTTTCGCCATGAGGCCATTGCTCGCCATCCGTTCTTCATTCCATCAGCGGTTGTCCAGCTCTTTCTTGCTTTACCGTGAGGCTCTCCCAGGGCATGCCTTGGCAGTGCCGGTTATCCTGCCGCCTGAACTACGTGACATGGTCCATCACCCACTGGGGTCTTTGATTTCACTGGTAATAATAGTCATCTCCCACGTGTGTAAAAGCCACCCAAGGCACCTGATTTGGCTTGCAGTGTTTGTAAGGCGGTGTTTGTTGAATGAGAAACTAGTAAGGAAAGACATGCCCCTTTCTGGTTCATGTCCCGGCATTCTAGGTGAAGAAGTAAACAGAGATTAGCTACCCTGCACGTTAGAAGTATCTTAAAATTACTTAAGGAGGGTTCATTCTGCCTGGAGGAGTGTGCAGCACACTCAGAGGAGAGACATTTGATCTAACTTTGATGGGTGAGTGGGTGTTCCCTTGCAAAGGGAGGGCATCCCGGGTGAAGAGGAGGCTCCGAGGACTCTCATGTATTTCCTTTTTAGGAATCACTAGCTTAGCATTTTAAATGTGTACACCAGAGATAAGTGTCAAAAGGCCATACTGGAATGAATGGTTGATAGCCAGCACGTGTGTGCTGTGTGTCTGGCAGTCCAAGTGTCCTTTATACACAGCACTTAAATCTTACAAGAAGTGCAAGGATTGAGGTAAAGCCCACTTTCCAGATTTGAACGTGATTGAGGATAACGTGGTTAGCGAGAGACCAGGCGTTAAGTGGCATATGCTTCACCTGAATGCCACAGAAGGGGTTTAGGTGTGGTCTGGAGACAGACCAGAGCCACTGAAGATGATGGAGTAAGACAGGAGAGTGAACAGGATACACTCAGAAACTCTGTGCAGAGGGAGGCCAGTTCTAAAAGTCTTTTTATACTCTTCATTAGCATGGTGGAAGACTCAGTTCCATTAACGACCATGGCAGTAGAATTCTTGACAGATGGGATGGGGGGAGAAGAGATGAAACTGCAGGGAAGGAAAGAAGTGACTGACTGATTCATCAAGTGTAGAGACTGGAACACGAGACACACCGTGATGTGCCGGAATAGCATGCTGGGGTGTGTGTTTGTGTGTGTGTGTTGTGTCTACGTAAATGTGCACACATATATATGTGTCAGTAGAGATCAGAGGACAACACTGGGTGTCGTACACCAGGAGTGCCATTAGCCCACCTTATATTTGAGGATGGAGTCTCTCCCTGGGCCTTGCTTGATGGCTGAGCTGAGCTGGCTGACCAGTGACTCCCAGGTTCCTTCCTCCCAGTATCTCCAGCACTGGAATTAGAAGCACCAGCCACTATCCTTGTTTTTCTGTGGGAGTCCTTATTCCTACAAAGTAAGGACTTCATTGACTGAGCCAACCAAGAACAAAGAATGATGTGGTTTTATTACTTATTTTAAACTTATTGTGTATGTCCTCTGTGTATGTGTGGGGGGAGGGAGGGAATGAGAGAGAGGGGGAGAGAGAGAAAATGTGTGTGTGTGTGTGTGTGTAAATCATTTTATATCTTTCTCAGATTTCTTCCAACATCACATTTCTTCAAAGATAAATTTTTTATCAGTATCTCTTGTATTTAAAATTTTTCCCCCCAGTAAGATCAGTTACTCATTTTCTAGCAGTTTCCTTGGGTTTGAGAGACATTAAACTCCCAAGAACTCAAGGCCAGACACAGTGTGAGGGTATCTCATGAAATCTGGTGTTTTCCCCAAAGCAGTAATGAATCACTTGGAACTGATGAGTAATATGTTCTCCCTTCCTCTTCTTTGTGGTGTTTTTTGGTTTTTGTTGTTTTTGTTGTTGTTGTTGTTTGGATCCCGTTTCTGTTAGGGTCAGCGCTTGGTAAGTGCTTCCTGCTGTCTGCCTTTAGTTACCACGTCTACACCACACTCTGCTGGCTGGAGCACTAGTTCTGCTATTTCTCCCGCCAAAGCAGTGTGGAGGTGCTCCACATGTGAGCCGTTTGAGGAAGAGAGTCTTCAAGTCCTCTCTTCCGGCTGCAAGGGTTTGCATTAGAGAACTCCAGTTTTGTTATTGTTCTTGTTTATCTAGAAAAATGTCAGTTTGCCACTTGAACTTTTCTGAGTAGAAATCCCTATTTAATGTAATTAAGCTGTCATCTTAAAACAAAACAAAACAAAAAAAACCATTTAGTCCTAGCCAGAGCACTTTGCTGCATATGCTGACCACACGCAATGAGGTGTGAGTTTTCCTTTTTGGGTTGTATTTCATTTTTAAGAGTTGCATTTGATGTAGTTGAACATGTAGGATGATCAGCATAATTTCTCACTAGGACTGGAGATGGAAGCTGATGGAATCTGTTTGGAATGTAATTAGAACATTTAATTTCACTGTTTAGAAGCCCTACCAGGGACCAGCAGGGTAGCTCACAAATAGAGATTGTGTTTAACGTGACTGATACCCTGGATTTGAGTCCTTCAGCCCAGTACGTGAATTCTATCCAAAAGAAATAATCAAGGATGAATATAAGAATTTCTACATAATCTTCCTCACCTTAGTTTCCTTAAACAAAGGAAATTATGGATAGAGGTAAACTTACAAATATTTATTTATTTATTTATTTTTGGTTTTTCAAGACAGGGTTTCTCTGTGGCTTTGGAGCCTGTCCTGGAACTAGCTCTTGTAGACCAGGCTGGTCTCGAACTCACAGAGATCCGCCTGCCTCTGCCTCCTGAGTGCTGGGATTAAAGGCGTGCACCACCACCGCCCGGCCTTACAAATATTTATAAATTATAAATATCCAGGGTTAGGAAATAATCAAAGCAGGCATTATATGTAAAAGTGTTAGAATATTGTGGAGCTACTAAAATCATAAATTTATATACTATCACATGAGAAAGATAGCCAGTGAATACAATACAACATCCACCTATCTAACATAATCATTATTCCTTGGAAAATAGAATGGCCAATTACTGGATGTTCTTGTCGTTTCTGAAACATTCCATGAGTGAGTGAGTGAGTGAGCAAGAGAGTGAATGAGTGAGCAAGTGAGTGATGAGTGAGCAAGAGAGTGAGTGAGCAAGAGAGTGAGTGAACAAGAGAGTGAGTGAGTGAGTGAGCAAGAGAGTGAGTGAGTGAGTGAGCAAGAGAGTGAGTGAGTGAGTGAGCAAGAGAGTGAGTGGGTGAGAAGTGTACAGAGCTGACGCTAAGCCGCCCCGACTGACCTCTGAGATGCCTGTTTTACTGCTGCCCTTACTTATAATAAGGAAGCCGTTTGTAACCGCACTCTAAATTGTAATTACTTGTGCAATCACTCTGTTTAGTCTCTGTCCTCCATAGACTGTGGTTCTTAAAGATCCTACTTGCCACAGACACTCTACCTTCAGCACTGAGCACAGCACCCAGCACACAGCAAGGGCTCAGTCAATATTGGTTTCAGCCCACAAAGATCAGATTTCTTTTATTTTTCTCTTATCTGAGTTTCTTAGCAGGAAAGTCACTGGTGAGAAAGTTATTGAAGCCTTAGCTGTTCCCAGGTAGGAATTTGTGTTGCCAAAGCTGAGTGACTATAAATGAAGAGATTTCATGGCTCTAAGTGGCATGTTGTTGAACCAGAAATATGGATTTGGCATAATATATGTACGAGAGTACTAATATTTCTTTAAATTTTTCAGAGTTGGAATTCTCAGGTTTTCGAATAAGAATTTCACAAGATTATGGCAGACCTACTCTAGACATCTTGTTTTTAAAGTTCGACTTTTAGCAAGAGTATGAGCACTTTTTGTAGTCTAGGAAGGTTTTCCGGGAGGACAGTAGGGATATCTTTGGACCTAAAATTCTCAGGACAGTCTCTGGTCGATTTTAAGCCTCTGCATTATCTAAATATCTTAGTTGTATGTAGTCTCTTCCTAATGCTTGCTGATAACTGATGAACTAGGAAACTCAGTAAAAGTGGCCAGCTGCTGTTTATAAAACCAAATGATAAAAAATTCCCTGCATGAAAATAATGTGCAGACAGAAGTAGTTATTGTTCAAAACATAACTACCGTGTTTACTGTATCTCCCCGTGAGGGCTTAGCAGGGTGAATCTCAAACGCTTCAGAGAAAGTTGAGAGCTACTTGCTTTTGGAAAGAAATGTGGGTATATGTACACAAAACCACCAGAACATTCTAGAAGAGCCTTTTTACAGAGGTCTCTCGTTTTATAGAGCTCCACCGGGAAGAAGATGTGGGAAGGACCAATTTTTTTTTTTTCAAGCACAAGAAATTCCAAGTGCTAGCTAAGGATGCACTGTTGGGAAGGTGGAATCATGACCTCTGTGTTTGTGCGCTCCAAGAGACCTTCTGATCCTCTCGATAGCGATCTATGGCGTCTGAGAAATGGTACCGAACCATCCTAGGATAGACGAGAATAATCAGGAACTTAATGCAATCAGAAGCCCCGAAGAGTGAAGGGAAGCAGCATTTGGCAAAGCCCACGGATCTCCTGTAAATGAATCTTAATCGCATTTATCAGTCGCTTGTGCTATCTTTATTACAAAATTTGCATATTTATGACCGTGTAAATATGTTTAACAGTAAAATTACAGTGTTTATGGAACTCAGCTTCCAAAAAGCACATACCCCTTTGGTGGAGAATTATGTTTAAAGACTAAGAAATTCCAGATGCTTCTACCGTTCAGCAGTCGCTCATAGCCTGGGGGACAAGTGACTTCTCAGCTCGAACTCTACTGCCCAGTAGCAGGACGTGAGAGAATGCTTGACATCAAAGACACGTGTGATTTAGACAGTCTAGTTTGTGTAAAAATAGATCACCAGCCAGGGTATTAGTAGCCTTTTGGGGCCAGGTACGATTTAACTACCTCCTTAGAATAAATCTCAACCCCACTTTGGTTGACTGTCCAAGCAGGTGTGCCCGTGATGGACAGGTTATATTAACTTGACATGAACGAGATGCACCCGGGAAGATGGAACTTCAGTTGAGGAACTGCCTCCAGCAGATTGGCCACTGGGCATGTCTGTGGGCATTTACTCAGTTCATGTGGGAGAATCCAGCCCACTGTGGCTTCTGCCACCCCTGGTCAGGTGAACTTGGGTTGTGTAAGGAAACGGGCTGAGCAAGCCGGTGAGTGGTGTTTCTCTGTGGCCTCTGCTTCGGCTTCCTGCGCTGGCTTCCCTGGTGATGTCCTGCAGATTGTAAGACATAAACCCCTTCCTCAGGCCGCTCGTGGCCAGCAGAAAGCAAACAAATATACGGTTTTTTCTTTTTTTACTTTCTCTCTCTCTCTCTCTCTCTCTCTCTCTCTCTCTCTCTCGCCATGTAGAGGGCAGAGGACACCTTGAGGAGTCAGGTCTCTCCATCTACCATGTGGGTTCTGAACTCAGGCCTTCCGGCTTGGCGGCAAGTGCCTTTACCACTGGGCCCACTCTCCAGCACTGCTGGGGTATTTTCAATCTGTTGCTCTTTGTTTATATGAACCAAACTTTCAAACTGAATATCTGATCTTGAAGGAAAATAACGTGTGGGAGAATGCCTTTTTAGTTTTGTAATCTGCACTTATTTGTGGGCCCGTGTGTGTGTGTGTGCCCATGTGTGTGTGTTGGGAAAACTTGGTTTGCTGTCTTCTTCTTTGCGAAGGTAAACCTATGAAAGGGTGTTAAAGGTATTTTCCCCTTTGGAAGGATTAAAATATGCTTGTTGACTTGGAGAATAAAATTTAATAGGAAAGTACGGTTCATATTTGATTTCAAGAAGAAAGGAAAGAAAGAAAGAAAGAAAGAAAGAAAGAAAGGAAAAAGCCTGTAACTGAGACGTGTCTCGGTGATTTTTTTCCCCTCTCTGTCCTTTGTTGAAGTGGACACAGGGACTCATTCATGTAAGTAGCTCATTGGACAGGTACAACCTTGTTCTTAGAACCGTGACAGTATCATTCTTGCCCTCTGGCTACTTCCTTTGAATTCCTAAAATATTAAAAAATGGTCATTTCCTAAAAATTGGGTATAGAGCCAAGTCCTAGTATAAAGTGGTTGGGGCAGTCACCATCATTCAGCTAGGGCCTCAGGACCTGGACACCATGGATTGGGAGGATAATTTAGAGGTGCCAAGGTCACTCACTAGGCCCCCTTTGGCAGTGTCCAGCGCAGGAGCTAGTCTTCCTCTGGCTTGCTGTAACAGTCAGAGAAGCTCTGCTCCATCAGGTGCTCAGGCCTGAGGCTACAGGTTATGGGGACATTGATAAGGGCTCTTTTATGGCTGCAATGTAAAGCTGGGGCTGACAAATTCTTTTAGGAGCCAGAGGGTAAAATACTTGAGGACTTGTTGACTCTCTCAGCCACAGCTGCTCTACCACTGTTGCCAAAACCAGGTGTAGAAAATATGTCATTTTAGATGGTGGCCATGTTCAAGCAAGGCTGTTTTTGTGGAAACAGATTCTAGCCTGCTGACACCCCCCCTCCACCCACCCGCACCCCCGTATAGAATAGAGCCTGCTAGCCTCTCTTTAAAGTTCCTGGTGATTTCTTATCTCCAGAGTCATTCTGTTCCCCCTTTCATTGAAAATGGTGGGTGTGGCTTAGCTCTTGAGTCAGATAATCCCAATCAACCACTGGAGTCCAGACTCTCAGGAGGCCCTGGGGCCTGGTGGTGCTACCTGCAGCCCCAGCTGTAGTGAGGGTTTTTACAAATTGAAGGTCAGCCTTCAGTGTACTGGAAGGCTGGAAGGCCCTTTCTGAAGCCTAGTAAAACAGATCAAAGTAACCTTGAGTGACAATCATCTTGATGGCTATTTAAAAAAAAAAAAACTTTGTTATTTTTGTTGTTGAAGTTCTTTAAAACAAGGCAATTAAAATTAGACAGGGTCTCAGGTTTCCCAAGCTTCTCTGAGGGTGACCTTGAACTTCTGACCCTCCAGCCTCTTCTACCTGCTGGGACAGGAACAGGAGCGGTTGGTTTCTCCTGGCCCCGGCAGAGATTGAACCAGCGCCTCAGGCAGGCTGGGGAGTGAGCAGTCTGCCAACTGAGACACACCAGGCTTGTGTTTCGTTTGTTTTCTTTCTACATCCCTATATACTAACACTTCTTTGGAGCTGTGCCTTTTAGACTGTGGTAGGCTAACTGTATCATTATTGTTATTATTGGGCCCTGATGCTCCCATAAACTGTAGTAAAATTAATGCAGAAATTAAATAAGCAAAGATACTCAAATACTGAACCCCGTAGTTTTTCAATAAAACACACACACACACACATGCACATGTGCACACGTTTCTTTCTAAAAACATTTTTATTCCATTTATTCATTTTGTGTGTATACATGTGCCCTTGTAGGGTCAGAGGCTGACTTGTGATCACTGTTTCTCTCCTGTCACCGTAGAAATCCTGACTGTTGAACTCAGGTACCAGCTGGTCGACCAGCACCTTTACTCTCTTAGTCATCTTGCCGGCCAGAGAAGCAAGGTTTCTGAAGGCTTACTCTCAATTTTTCTGATTGTCTTAACAGGCTGGTACTGGCCACTCTTGTAGCACTGGAGTGGCGAGAAACAAGTTCATGGGCGTTCATTTAATATGCTATGCCAGTCTCTCCTGGATTGAGTTAGCCACTAACTAGATGAGTTTGTCCCTCTTTAATAGTTATTAACTGTCAGTGAAAGGTATCCACTGAGCCAAGCCCCTGTTCCTTCAGTGGAACTCTATAATGCTGGGTTACTTCCATTGAGATATCTGTACATTCTTATGGAGAACAGGCCTCTGGAGGTGGCCCTGACTCGCAGCATCTCAGTCAACAGGGAATCCCTTGGGTTCCATCACTGAGAGTTCACATCTCATAGAGTGCGGTCTGCAGACCTTGGGTCATCCCCCACCCCATTCTTTGTTCTGGAAGCATCCCCCATTATCCTTGTTAGGCCATGTATTTTATTGCCACTATCTTCTCTAGCTCCCCCATAGATCCATGGCTTGGCAAGAATGGGGGTTACCTTATCCTCTGTTTGTCCCCTTGACTCTGGTAGACTCACTGAACCCTAGAAAGGTGTTACCGTGTGAACATGTGAGTGATGATGTCCTCCAGGCCTCTCACCAGCCTGACATCCTCTATCAGCCTGCTCTTCAGTTAGTGAGGGCCCCTCTCAGAAATATAACCAGATTGGACTGGGGGAGGGAAGGGGGAGTCACTGCAGAACACATTGCTGTCAACTCTTTTTCGGTGCCATAACCCAAACAAGGGCTGTGTATTTTGGGAAGTA
This sequence comes from Microtus oregoni, assembly GCF_018167655.1. Taxonomy (NCBI): domain Eukaryota; kingdom Metazoa; phylum Chordata; class Mammalia; order Rodentia; family Cricetidae; genus Microtus; species Microtus oregoni. The sequence goes on along the minus strand of NW_024543060.1, from coordinate 58,564,863 downwards.
AAGTGTTTTCCTCTTTCCTCGTATTTTGTTGCTGGAGCGTTGGAGGCAGCCAGCACGGTGCCAAGACCCTCAGAGTTGTCACACTGATTTCCTGGAAACTCGCAAGGCCACACCTTAAGTTAGTTGAAACCCAAGGCCATTGAGTGTAGATAGCCACGTTGTGGGAGAGGAGGATGAAGTGTGGGTGCTTGGCTGGGCCGGGACGTATTCAGTGTTTGCACGAATATAGGTGATCACTAGTGTAGTAACCATCTGTGGGGATATATACTCTGAATGATAACTTTGAGGGGATCATGAAAGGGATTTAGGGTTTAATTTGCATCCTAACAGGCCTTTGAAAGGAAAAACATCTTCCCCAAATAAAGTGATAGTCTGTGGTGGGTTAGTGTTTTTGTTTGTTTGTTTTGTTTTATTTGTTTGTTTTTGGTTTTGCTTTGTTTGGGGATGAATTGTGAAGTTAATAACATTGATTGTACACTGACTTTGGTCACAACATCTAGTGTATAATCAATATACCACCTCTCTGACCTTGTGTAGGGTACTACCTTTTTTGAACCTTATTTTTCCTGTCTGTGAAATGGGACTAGTGATAGGTGGACGCTACTGTGAATTTAAACATGACTGGAAGTCTTTAGTGGCACCAGTGTTTCTTAGCTTTACTATCACTGGATGTGCATAGGTTGTTAGCATAGAGATGTTTTTGGAAAGAAATGACTCCCTTCAAAGAAACAATAACTTCCAAATGGAAGTTACTTATATGTGCAGAATTCTAATTTGTCATATTTCTGCCTTTCTCAGATTCTTTATGTACATTGGCTTCTTCTTTGGGAAGTGGGTTTTAACTTACAAATATTTAAAATTAAAATGTGATTTATAGTTTACTAAACAAATTACTTGCCAAGCATGGTCTCAGACCTGTTATTCCAGAACTCAGGAAGGCTGAGACTGGAGAACTTCTGGGGATATAAGGCCAGCTTGGGCTACGTAGGGAAACTCTGTCTCAAAAGCAACAAAATTACCTCAAGCTTTAGTAAATCAGAACAAACCACATGGAAATTCTAATTCAGTGGAGTTAGAAAAATTTAGAATGGATTGTGGGGGACAGGGAGAGAACTCAGTGGATAAAGTACTTGCCTTGAAAAGTTACGAAGTCTATCAATATAAAATAAATGAAGTTAGTATATCGAGTTGAAGAGATGGCGTGGATATAACTGAGCAAATGCGCATAGTTTTGGTGAATAGAAAAGTGCTGTATTTTAATTGTGGTTCAAAGACCTCCCCCCTTCCCCCATTTTCATTGTTTGTCATATTACCATGATATTTTTATGACTGAACAATTTAAAAGACCAAATATAAGAAACATAAGTTGGTGGGGCAGTGGTGGTGAACACCTTTAATCCCTGTACTCGAGAGGCAGAGGCAGGTGGATCTCTGTGAGTTCGAGGCCAGCCTGGTACAGAGTGAGTTCCAGGACAGGCTCCAAAGCCACAAAGAAACCCTGTCTCAATATAAACAAATAAATAAATAAATAAATAAATAAATAAATAAGAAAGGAAACATAAGTTGTTCTCTCCAATTGGTTAAAATAATAAGGTAGTAAAAATCCTATTGAATCTAAGCATATCTAACAAATAGCTGCTTTGTTTTGCTTATAAATAAAATATTGATTGAAATCAAGTGAGTGCTTTGTCAGTTAAGGTCCTAGATGGCTGAGAACAAACAGGTCCCCACCCTGAACTGCTCATTATCCAAATATTAATTATTACACAGGTCCAGGCCGCTTTCTTTGAAGTGCCTTGTTTGTACCCTTGCAGGCATTTCACGAAGGCCATGTTCAAGGCCAGGGAGAAGACAACAAGACAAGTGTCTCTCATGCTCAGCTCTGAGGGGTCCCAAGAGCATATGTGGGCTATCTAGTTAGCAGCCCGTGGATTCTGGCTTACCATGTGATCACGGGCACGGCGGCAGCCTGGCACACACCTGCCGTGCAGGGTGTACGGGTCCACCTGCCAGCCCTATTGTTCCTACTCCATGTCAGTCTGTGCCCGAATGTCTTCATTTTTGGATGGCACCATCCAAACAGAAGGATGGGTGGAGCTCCTGGAGGGCGGGAGGAATCTCTCTTCACGTCTAGTATTGCAGCGCTGCTCCTCTGTTGGGTGGGTCTGCCCTCTGCGCATCCCAGGCCATTCCCAGGGCTGCCCTTCACCCCACACACTGTTACAATAGCACAGGTAGTTTACCATGCTAAATCTTCTCACCAGAAAGCAGGAAGAAAACCTTGTTTTTTTTTCTTGAAGCATCCATAAATGTTCTTGTTCTGATAACCAAGTGCCTTCCTAAAGAAAACACAAACAGTTCTGACTAGAAGGAGGTGGCATTTGGTATCTGCAGAACTGTTGAGCGTGTAAGAATACTTGTGGCACAAGCATGTGTCCTCACATTGGTAGCCCTCCGCACGACTTGCACACCAATCAGCAAGGATGCGTTTTCTGTGACATTTCCTTGGATGCATATAGTCAGACATATGGAGTGCATTAATCACCAAGAGTTTTACATTGCCAAGTTGAATACTACTATTGGTTTTTATTCCATGATTCCAGTAGACGTCTTTTAAAGTGCTACCATGTCTCTGTGTATGGTAGGGGTGCTCATGCCACAGCCTGCGTCTAGAAGTGAGAGGCAGACTTTCAGGAGTCTGCCCACTTTTTGTAGGTTCTGGGGCTTGAACTCAGGGCCTTGGGTTTGTGTTGCCAACACTTTACCTGCAAGCCATCTTGCCAGCCATCTGGTAGATTTCTTTAAAGTGTGTTTAGTTTTTAATTACATTTGTTTTTTGTCTCTGTCCCTCTCTTTCTGTGTGGGTATGTGTATGTGCATACGTGTGTTTGTAGTCTGCCTGCGTGTGTATATGGAGGTCAGAGAATGATTGCAGCAGTTGGTTTTCCCTTCCACTGAGTGGATCCGAGGGATGAATGCAGATGGCCAGGCCCTATGGCAAGCGCCTTTACTCAGTGAGCCACCGCACCAGCTCTCCAGAAGACTTTAACACCTGCTGAATCGTATGAGACCAACAGGGAAGGTTCAGCTTTCTCCTGATACCATGTTGTGTGCACTAATTTGGCAGAGAAAAACAAAGAATTTGGTAGAGAGAAACATTTTACTATTTTAAGTGCCAAGGTGTCCGAACTGCTAGAGAGGATGGATGTGCGGCTTAGGGTTGTGTTCTGGCTAATCCAGATTAAAATGAGTCTACTCCGTTTTCTAGGTATATAATATAATGGAAATAAACTAATCTTTTTTCACCAAAAGACGTCTCAAATTTATACTGTTCTAATTTGAGAAAAAATAAGAACACTTACTTAAAAGAATGTTTCATAAGATAGAAATGATTCAAAAAATCCTTCAGAAGAAAAGAGTCGACATGAAATGACCGAAGGTTCCCTCCTCAAGGACCTTGACCAGCAGGGTGCCGTGGAGACTGAGAGACACAGGAAGCCAGCTCACCTCCATTTTATGTATGGAGTTGTCCAGGGAGATCCCAGCCCACCAGGAAGGGAACTTGTTGATGTCAATCCAGAGGGTGGCAGGCAGGAAGCAAGGGATGCTGGTTCTGGTGGATGGGGAGGAGATGGAAGAGGAAACTGCTTATGTCCACTGGAGACCATGGATTTGACAATGGAGGAGGACAGAGACAGAGAGTCGGGTGGCCAAGAGACTGAAGTAAGGGATATGTGGCTTACCTGTGACAGAAGTGATGGCACCTAATGTTCATTGCCCATTGTCACCTGGGTCATCATATGCTTAGGGTCCATGCTTAGGAGCAAGTCCGACCTCTGAGCTATTTCAGTGCCCTCCATGGCCCCAGGTGATGATAAGCCTTGGTTCAGACCATGGAACCTGCTTTGAGACAATGGGGGTCTCCCTGCCTATTTGAATGATCCCAGATTTCCTTTTAAGGTGTCCAGGCCTCCATCCTTATGGCCCATCATGCCCCCTGCTTCAGAATTTTCAGTAGAGTTCTGTTATTTCATCTCCCAGAGATCTTGAACTATTGAGGTTTTTCATTGAGGCTTGTTCACTGTGAAAGCTTTTACGGTTTTCTGTCAGGTGAACGTTTGGGCCCTCTTTAGATGTGCTACTTACAGAGTTGGTGCCCTCTCCAATTCAGATGGAGAGATGCACACCAAACTGTGTAGCTTCAGCTGGCTGCCTCCTTTCTCCTCTGGACTGGTCCTTCCCATTTCCCTGTGATCTTTTCTCTAAGCAGTGGCCAGGCCTTCAGGGTTTCACACATATTCCTTCAGACCTGTGGATATGCTGAGGCATTTTCTGTTGCCCTTAACACTGTTTAGTTTTGTAGCCTTATCTACTTATGTCTTTATGATGGATTGAGTTTCTGCCTAGGGAATTAGTAGTTGGTTTGTAGTATTAGACCCCGAGACATCATAATCTGAAGCCTTGCGTTTTTTTTTTTCATTCCCAAATTGATTCATTATAAAGCATGACGGACCAGATCACAGCTGGTTATATCCAAAGCATCTTGCAGCATGGAGTTTCATATTCTCCCATGGCAGGATAAAACTAGACAAAAGGTTGGCATTCTACTGGAACCCATTTCTTGGGTAGAATGGTGTTTTGTTATTACCAATAGAAAAGAAATAGCCTGGAAGTGCCGGAGTTGGTAATATCAGCGCTCCCAGGACACACCACCCCGCTTCCTGTCGTGTTCTTGATGCCAAGACTTGAGCTCCTATAGTTAAGAAATTCTGTCGCAGAACCATAATATCTCACACGGCCCACAGTGCAGCTCATGGCCAGATCGTATCCTCATGTCCCTGCCCTCTTTACTGCAGTGAACACCAGGCAGCCATCATGGATGCGAATGGGGGAGGTCACCGAGGCTATGCCTGGTGACGAAAGAGAACACAGCCTACTTACAATCTCTTCTCCCCCTTTTTAGACTTTTGTTTTCTATGGTCCTCGAGCCCACACCCATTCTCCTCCATCCTTTGGGAAAACTTTCCCCTCGGTGCACACAGGGAGGAGGTGTGACAATATCATCCTGTGCTCGTGGTGGCACCCCAGTGCCCAGGCCAGGGCCAGGCACAGAGTGGGTGGCCAGGGGCCCCCACCCATGTTCGTGTAAAAAGGGAACATGCCACAGACAAAGCCACATTTGTGGTCCCGAAGACTCACCCATTACCCCCTGCTGCCTCATCAGACAGCCCAGCAGCAAAGCTTTGAACTCCTTCCAGGATTCTTCTGGGAGCAGTTGTGGCCTGGGCTCTGATCCCTGCCCTGCCCCTCTACGCCAGTAGATGGGGAAGTGGTGTATCTCGCGAATTCTCTGGTCTTGGTCATAAGTCACAGAAGCAGCTGCTGCCGTCGCTGGGAACCATGATGCCCTTCAAGTCTGGAAAGATTCACTGTGGTAGAAATGATGCAATGTCATAGTGCAGAGCTTAGGTGTGGGCAGAACACCGTGGCCTTGGAGGGTTAAAAAGAACCTAATTGTCCTTGAGTGGACAGGGTGGCAGAGAACACAACTGACCACCAAGCTGGATCTTTCCCGTAAGGATAATATTTAGTACTTGACGAGTCTGTGTTGAAGCAGATAGCCACGTCCAATCCTCGCATCTAACCTGTGCCTGGCACATAGGCAGGGAGGATGTACTTGCTGGATAAGGACTTGTAGTAAACGAAGGTCATAAGAATGCCCACTTGTCACTGAGTCTTCTGCCTCGTCTTTATTTGCTCTTCCTTGTCTCGACAGTCCTTCCTAATTGGTTTGCAGGATCTGTTCCGTTCATTCCTTTTCCAAATGGCTGCAGACTCAGATGTGTACTTCTCAGGGGGCTTTGCTGGCATGCTCCAACATCCGCTTCCGGGGGGGGCCACAGGTGCTCTCAAGTAGCCAGAGCTATGGGGGACCATGAAGAGAGGGAAGGGACTGGTGTGTCAGGAGCCCCGCTGACACTTGGTTGACAAAGTGAGAGCCCTTGGTTGACAAAGTGAGAGCCGGGGGCCGGGGGAGTGTGGGTTGGCGGGAGGTTACAGGTGAGCCGAGCACAGAGTAGGAGGTTTCCCTGTATGGTGTGTTTTCCCTCACACTTGCTGCAGGACCTAATAGCAGAAGTTTGAATTTGAGTTCCATAGTAGGAAAAAAAAAAGTCCATGTTAATTTAAAGGACTGTGGTTTTGTTGGTTGTGGGAAGCCAGCGTAGCGACTGAACGTTGACACTGGAGCTATTTAAAGGATGCCAGGTTGACATCTGTGGCTGAGCCGAAGGTGTAGCTTCTGTTTCCTTGCCCCCACCAGTAGCCAGCTGCAGCTACGACAAGGGGGCAGGAGAGCAGACCCAACCCAAGTGGCACCGCCTGCCCTTCACCAGGGCGACACAGGTGCCATCCTTTGAGGCTTTCTGTGGGGTCCCCTGCTGGGGGGGCCTACATAGAGCTGTTACATTTTTGAGGTGAGTGTCCCCAGCTTTTGGTGCTCATCACAAACCACTCCCAGAGAACTTGGTTTCCACTTCTTGTCCCCAGCCCTGTCTCAAGAATTACAGTGAAGCCTCGTTAAAAGCCATTTCTAGAGGGAGCTCTGTGCTCTGCTAGGATGGGGCAGAACCTCTGCTGAAGGCCATGAGGCAGAAACCACTGCTGTCTTTTCATTTGATGGAAGCTCTTCCTCCGCGGGGGAACCAGGCCTCAGCTGCTGGTTCTTTCAGGCTCTCACGGACAAGGTTTCAGCTCGCTTATCCACGCTCTGGCATCTTTCACAGGCATCCTGACTGCTAAAACCTCTGCGCTTCACTTCCCCACCCGGGCTGTTATCAGAGGCCGAGGACGTTGGCCCTGCTGCCGTGAAAGCGGTGGCTGATGCTCTCTCTGCTGCTCCCCTGTGCCGTTCGCGTGTGTGGCTTCAGTGAGCCCAGTCTCCTGTCTCGTTCCTCTCTCCTGCCTTCTCCAAGCCTCGTGGTCACCATGCCTCTCTCCCCTTTCTCATGAAGCTTTCCTGTGACCCCCATCAAAGCCGATCCTCTTTCTATTTGACTCTTTCCGTCCCTTTGTCTCTCCTTCATTACATAGCTGTTTATGGCGGGCGGGATTACCATACCTCTTTGGACCCTTGGTTACATGGTCAGTGCCTTTTAGAATTTCTGTACAGGGAATGTGCGTTGAACTGATTAATATTACTGATAAATTTTTAAAGTTTGGAGCATATTAATATATTCAGGAAAAGAAATATCGGCAGTAGAGGCAACTCTGTGCCCCACCTTGAAAACTGTCGGCCAGGGCCATGGCAGTAGTAGCAAGAAGTTCATTCCAGAGATTCTGGTAGACACTTTCCCCAAATTCAATCATGTCACTTAAAAAAGAATGTTACTATCAAAGTAATACACATGTGCAATTATTTTTGTGCCAGTTCATGCGTGTCTTCGTGTGAGTGCACGCGTGTGACCTGTGTGTGGAGGTCAGAGGTCAGCCTGTGGTGCTGTTCGTCTAGTATTGTCCAATTTTTATTTTTTTGATTTTATTTTTTCTAATTTCTTGAGTCAAGCTCGTTCGTTCACTGGCCTAGAACTTGCAATGTAGGCAGTTGGCTAGGGAGCGCTTCATGCTTGTTCCCTCAGCATGGAAACTGTCGTGCCTCCATGAATGTTTTTATTTTTGTTTGTTTTTAAATAATTATTCTACTTGAGAATTTCATATATGTATGTATATAATGCATTTTAATGAAATCCATCCCCCATTTCCTCACCTCCAACTCCTCCTCTAGGCCCCTTACCTCTATTATTTCCCAGTTTCATGCACTTTTTTTTCCTTTTAGGTTTGTTTTTTTGTTGTCTGTGTCCCACCCCGTCCCCTCGCAGTCAGGGTTTCTCTGTGGCGGCTTTGGAGCCTGTTCTGGAACTAGCTCTGTAGAGCAGGCTGGCCTCAAACTCTGCTGGCCCGCTACTAGGTTTCATGTGTTTTTGTTGTTGTTGTTTTAAAGTCCACCGAATCTTCTTGGTGCTTCCCATCTATTGGAGCATAGGTAGCCTCCAAGGGACTACAAACCTGAAGAAAGTGACTTTTTTCCTCCTAGAAACCTCCAGTGACTGGTAATTCTTCAGCCAGCTAGAGTATGATATCACGAGCCCCTCCCATTGTTTGATCTGGTGCACGCGTGCGAGTCACAGCTACTGTGAGTTCACATGAGCAACCACCCTGCTGTGTCTGGAAACTGCTCCTCTGCCTCCTCTGTCGTAGTCATCCACTTCCGGACCTCTTACGATCCATCTAACCATTCTAACCCCTCTGCCCTTCCAATCTTTCACAAGGATCCCTGCGCCTTGGGATATCCATGTTAGGGCTACACGTTTGGCTTCTTGATGTGGGTTCTGAGGACTGAACCTGGGTTTTCATGCTTGTAAGACAGTTTGTCACCCACAGCATCTCCCCAGCATAATCTCATATAAGTAACTATATAATGAGAAAACACCCTTTTCCTCTCTCCCTACCTCAAGTCATGAACTAGAATGCCAACCATTTTTCTTAAATGTTTTTAATCATTCTGCTGGTTGTTACATCTCTGAATTCTACAGTTTGATCTTTAACAGGGCTAGTGAAAACCAGCCACTGAAAATGGAGAATCTGGGTTGAGCGTAGGCAGGGTAGGGATAAGGGTAAGAAGTAGGGGTTTCAATATGATCAAAGTGCATTGTATAAAATTCTGAAGGAATTAATGAAAGTGTTATATTAAAATGAGAGTCACCTATGCAGCTGCTTTTTTTTTAAACCAATTTCATTATAAAAATTATTTAAAAAGTGTTCTAGACCAATTTCTTTAAGCTAGCGTATTGTTTTTCTTATTTCTGGTTGTGACTGCAGCGCTGGGGGTTGAACCCAGAGCTTTGCACCTGGGAGGCAAATTCTTTACCAGAGCCAACACCCAGCCCGCCACGCCCCCGCCACGCCCCCGCCACGCCCCCGCTCCTCATATTCTTTGCCTCTTACGAGTACACTGTATGGGAAATTTATCACACTAGATTTACAAAACCACAACAAACTCTTCATGGAACTCTATAAACCTACAGCTTGCTCTCTCTGAGGGTGGACTTAGAAAGCAATCGTGCCCTACCCGGGGCCAGCGGTCCAGGAAATGGGGTTGAGGAGGGGAGTGCTTTTAAAAAGGGGGGACACAATCTATGTGCTTCGGTTCCGAGAGGAAAATGGCTGCCAGTGGTAGAAAATTTAAGTTGGGAGGTTGAGAATTTAATGCATTTAATTAAAAGTACTATGCTAAAAGAAATTGCAGCAATTATATATTATTAAGGTAAGTGGTGGCGAGGCTTTGAAGTTGTTTGCCGTGTCCCATTATTTTCCTTGATTGCATGCCAAAATCTGAGGTGGAGCTGGGCTGTCAGTTATGCAGCGGGTATTTTGAAGAGCAATAAAGCAAGCCATGGCATAAAATTAGAATCTTTGGCTTCTTGGCTACCCACCTAAACTATCACCAGATGAATCCAGTCACTCGCCATGAATGATATTTTCTGAATATGCTGTTTTCTATGCCCCCACCCCAAGTAGATGCTGCTTAGCTTATTAAAAAGTGAGTGCTATATATTCAGCTTAAAAAACAGGGTATCATTTTGAGCTTGAGTGGGGCTTCTGTTTCAAGCTGAAGTAAATGAATAAGGAAATTGGAGATCTGAGAAATAGTCCTGTGTGTGTTATCATCAGCAGCCCAGGCTTGATCATAGGTGGCTTAGAAGGGTGATAGATGGTAGGGGCCATTTCTGCCTAAGACAGTGCAGAAATGCACTTTTACTAGTGTCCCTGTAGGTGACAAGGGCTTCAGTGGAAAGAATAGCCTTCTGGGTAAGAGTTCCCGTTTCTGGGCTTTCTTGGTGCCAGTCATCAGGTTGCGAAGGTTTCCCAGGTGCCTGTGACACAGCTGACAGCTAGGATTTGACGGATGGAAATGGCTAGCAATCAACAGCTAGCAGGTCTCATTCCACAGAGGAGAAGCCTAATACTAGAAAAGCCAAGAGGATTGCATGCAAGTCATCGTACTGGCTCTTTTATGTCAACTTGACACTGAGGACAGTGGTCAGAGAGGAAGGAGCCTCAACTGAGAAAATGCTTCCATAACATCAGGCATTGGGCTAGCCTATAGGACATTTTTAGTGATTGATTTGGAGAGTCTCAGCCCATTGTGGGGTCCCCTCTGAGCTGGTGGTCCTGGGTTCTATAAGAAAACAGGCTGAGCAAACCATGGAAGGAACAATCCTCCATGCTTCTGCATCAGCTCCTGCCTTTGGGTTCCTGCCCTGACTGAGTTCCTGTCCTGACTTCCTTTGATGATGAACTGTGATGTGGAAGTGTAAGCCAAATAAATATTTTCCTCCCCAGGTTGCTTTGGTCATAGTGCTTCATCACAGTGACAGTAACCCAACTAGGAGAGTCGCCACTAGGTGACTTTAGCCATAGCCCTGCACATCTGTCTGCAGCATTTTGCTGTTATTAGATCAGGGTATATCTGTGCATTTTAATAGCTATTCTTTCTTAGAACTTGGTTTGCAGATACATCTGACATTGTTGTGGGGTCTTTTACACATTGGGAAGCAGCCGTTTGTTCACTGAAGTAGATTATTTATTGAGTACTTGTGTTCCAGACTTTTTCTCTTTTTTAAAAAGATATTCTTGGGATAAGGTGACTTTAAAAACTCAGTGTTCAGACAAAGACTAGAGCCTTTCTTTGGCTCTTTGTAAACAGTTTCTTATTCCATAGGGAAGGGAAGTTATCATGCCTTCAGAGAAAATAGATTTCATGATGTACAGAAAGTGTGATTGAATAGGACAGAGAACTTTGGGCCTTGTGCTGTCCAGAGTAGGAGCAGTTAGCTAAATTTGACTATTCAGGTTAGGATGTCTACCTCGACTGTTTCTCAATATACTTTTGGTTTTTGTTTTCTTTTGTTTTTGCAGAGAAAGTGGGTATTTATTAAGTGGGCTATGGAGGGGAAAGGGGGAAGGGGAGAAGGGAGAAGAGCAGAGGGGGGGCAGAGAGAGAAGAAGAGAAACAGATAGAGAGGGAGAGGAAGAGGAGAAGTGGGGAGAAGGAAGAGAGGCAGAAGCTGCCTCTTCAGAAGAGAGATGGAAAGGGTCTCCATATTATTCTTTTAAGATGAATTTTCTCACTGAACCTGCAACTTGCCAGCTCATCTAGACAGGCTGGCCAGCAATGTAGCTGCCTCTGCCTCCCAGCACTGGGAATATAGGCACATACTGCTATACAGGATTTTTACATGGGTTCTAGGGATCAGGAACTCAGGGTCTCACACTTGCATAGCCATTTCTGCAGCCTGGTCCAGGTTTGTTTTGTCAGACTTAAGTCTCTGAGTACTGTAATGGTCAAGACTGTCCTTCATCACACACTCAGATGTCACCTCAGTTAGCCCGTCTCACCGATAAATGAGGGAAGGAGGAAGTGGAGCATGTGACCCTGAGTTGCTATGGGGTCAAGTGACCTATTAGCCTTGAATATGGCCTAGTTCCTGGAACACAGTAAGTGCTCAGTTAATCACTCTGGTCAAATAATGGACTAATAATTCAATGATGGTTCAAATAATACCCACACATAGTGCCTACCTATAGTATACCACAGAACATCCTGGTTGACCTATCAGCTGAGAGAAGAAAACCCAGGTCATGAATTTTTGAGCATCAGTAGAGAAGGTATGGATAGCGTCAGAAAGCGTGAGTTCTCCTAGAGATGGGCCTTTTCACGTGGCTACCCTTTATAACTCACAGGGACAGGACTGTGTTTCCTTTGAGTTTCCAGCCCTGCACCCAAAGTCTCCAGAGAAGCAGTCAGGAAATGTTCACACATAAAGCCGACTGTAGATGTGAGATTGCTGTGTGGGAAGGACTTCATCAGATGGGACAGTGTGGACTCCAAAGGACCTATGTCTATTGCTGTGCCTAAGCTAGTTAAACTGTCCCGATCGAGTGTTTGTAAGCCCAGATGTTTACGTGAAATCTCCAAATGCCCGGTGTTGGCTGAGTTTTTGTTTAAAGCTCTGTGTATGGCAAGCAGAATGTGTCTGTGGATAAGTTTATCTACGTGTAAACCACTGTTGGGTGGTTGCTTGTTTAAAGCAGTATGTCCCAGGAGCCTTCTAAAAGTGCCAACTCTCTTGTTAGTTTGTAGTTGCTTCATTGGGGTTGTCCCTAGTCAAATAAACCTGAGGAGCCATAGTTGTATGATCCAACTAATTAAGAAAATACTCCTTTATCCATTTGATTCTTAAATCATTACTTGATCAGAGAATGCTGTGTCCAACAGCATAGCCCAGAAGATATTCCTGGGCGCACATTTCCTGAGTGTTTGTGTTCTGGACCCTAGGCTGATCTCTTGAACCTACTTCCCTCATACGTGGGATCTTAGGGCTGAGAGAGATGGCTCAGTGGGTTAGAGCATTGCTTTTTCTTACAGAGAACCTGGGATTGGCTCTCGGCACCACATGGCAACTCATAACTGTCGGTAGCTCCATTTTCAGGGCACCCCGTGCCATCTTCTGACCTCTGTTAGCACTGCATGCATCTGGCACACATGCATACACGCAGGCAAAACATGCACACACACATAAAAATAAAAAAATATTTTAAAAGTGGGATCTTAATGTTGGGAAGGAAACCATAATGTTAAAGTTATTGATAATCCTTTTTCAATGTAAGTGACACTCTTGAATTGTTCGTTTTGACAATACTAGATTTTCTGCATTCATTCATTCGTTTTTGAGACAGTTTCTGGCACATTTGGGAAAGAGTGAGACCCTGGCTATATTGACCAACTTGTCATTAACCTCATAGGCTCCTGAATGCTTGATTTGAGGTCTTGTGCCATCATGTCCAGATTTTGATTTTCTGTTTCAAAATGTAAGATCTCAGTACCCTGAAGCTTCTCTCTAGAACATGTGTATACTATCTGGTGTTGCTCTCTGTAGCCATAGACACTGAGCCAGTTACTTTCCTTTGGGAATCTGACAGCTGTGGGTCATAGTATAAGCCTCTGCTGCCAGATCTAGGGTGATAACTATAGGGGAAGCTTCAGAACTGTAGCCATGTTCCGCAGAGTACCGCTTGGACATCCCGCTTTTGCTTGGTGTCTCTTCTCCAGTGTCGTAACAGCTTGGTTACGTAGAGAACAAAGGGATATTTTTACCTTATCAATGAAATCTCTGCATGGTCTGGGACAGGAAAGGCAAACTTTCTTTTTTTTCTTTGCATGCATGTCTGTTAAGCCATTTTATTAAGTTCTCAACAAGAGACTGTAACACCAAATTGTTTAGCAGAAACCTGTTCAATTGAGAGACCAAATGGATCCAAGAAAGATGAAAATTAAATACTTAAATTAATCAAAAGGCACTAAGACACCACCTCAAAGCTACCGCCACAGTGGTAATAGGCTAGGGAAGACTATACTACAGCAAGTTATCTAAAAGTTAGCAGCTACATAGCCAGAAGCAAGTCTGTCTTACACAAGATTATGGTACAAGTACAATGATCGCTGAGTCCAAGATATTTTTGGCTAGGAAAAGGTCAAGATGGCTGAAGGTAAAGCCAAAAGGAAAGGAACCGGTGTAGAGAATTCAAGCTATAAATAGATGGCAGTGGATCAGGCTTCTTCCTCCCAAAGGTTAATTACTGCATTGAGCTACCTGCCCCTGCCTAACAGGGTGCTCAACTACCAGAACTATGTTTAAGGATGCTCAGGGCTCTTGCTATAGTTTAGCACAAACCTCTGAAAATGTATCACATATGGGCTGACTTTGTTGCTATGAAGAAAAACCCCAAAGCATTCCCGAGCAATGGAGTATGAGCTCTGTCAATTATGTCCTATGGACCTTGTGGGATATTCTCAATAGTCTATACCTCTTTCAGCAGCTGACCTCTAGTTAAAGCTGCAAGGCTCACAAACAAGCAAGTCAGGATGAAACAACACAAGTAGGACATCCTAGCAGTTAACCACAATCTGTCCTTTTCCAATTTAGGCAAAATTCTAATGCATCTAATGTGGGATGTAAACATCTACACTGGAGCGAGCTGGGCCTTCTGCCGAAATCAAATACCAAGAAACATGAGGGATGGGGTTGGTTTATTTTCAAAAAGCTTCACAAGTTATTCTGTTATAAAGGAACATGGCTGAACAGGTAGGAGATAGACTCGCCATTGTGGGTTCTTCTGATGGCTTCTGCAAGGATCATGGAGATGTCAACCACCTGTATTTTGGAGCAGTGTTTCATCTTATCCTCCTGAGGTATGGTATTGGTGACTACTACTGCTTCAAAGCATGCGTTGTTGATGCGGGAAATGGCTGGGCCAGAAAGGATTCCATGCGTCAGGATAGCATAAACTCTGGTAGCTCCAGCCGAGAGAAGTTTGTCAGCGGCATGACAGATTGTACCACAAGTGTCAGCCATGTCGTCCACAAGGATAGCCACGCGATCCTTCACGTCGCCCACAAGAACCATGCGGTCCACTTCATTGGCCTTCTTCCGTTCCTTGTGAATCAAGGCAAAATCCACATTCAATCGGTCTGCAATGGAGGTCACTCTCTTGGCTCCACCAGCATCAGGTGAGACAATAGTACAGTTTCTCCACTCAGAAATATTCTCCCTTATCCACTCTAAGACAGCTGGCTCTGCATATAAATTGTCCACTGGGATATCAAAAAAGCCCTGAATCTGAGATGCATGGAGATCCATGGTGATAATATGATCCGCTCCTGCGACAGATAGCATATTTGCAACAAGCTTAGCTGAGATGGGAGCCCGGCTCTTATCCTTTTTATCCTGGCGGGCATAAGGGAAACATGGGATGACTGCAGTAACCCGGCTGGCTGAAGCAATCTTGCAAGCATTAATCATGATTAAAAGTTCCATTAGATTGTCATTTATCTCACCACACCCACTCTGAACGATGTAGACATCCTCTCCACGTACGCTTTCTCCAATTTCCACACAGGTCTCCTGGTTGCTGAATTTCTTAGTCACCACCTTGCCGAGCTCCAGGCCCAGGCGGTCAGCAATTTTCTGGGATAAGTCCCGGTGGGAGCTCCCGCTGAAGATTTTGATATTCGGCATTTTGGGCAACTACACGGACGCGCTCTTTGCTCAGTGGTTACCGCCGCTGCGGAGACGGGATACGAAGTCAGCCGGTAGCCTGAACACCGACCGCACCGCGTTCCTACTCCGCCATCTTTGGCAAACTTTCTTGAAAGGAATTCGCGGACCTTCTGTTTACACAGGGACATGCGCATGCGCTCAGGAATTGTTCCGGTGGCAACCTCAGTTTCCCTCGCCGCCGTTTCCGGTATGGTTTCCCACCGTTGCAGCGGTTGCAGTAGTGGCGGCTCACGACTTCATACAGTGTTTCTGCAGCGATTCCATTGCATTGCTCAGTCTGAGGACAGTTAACACATCTGGGGATTTCCGTCTGGCTAGCATTTGGATTTGGGGGAGGAAAACCCATATGTTTTGTTTTTTTCTTTTTTTCAAAGATACTTTAAGATATTCCTATAGAAATCAGAGAAAGAGACAGTTCAAAAGACCCAGTCACTTGGAGCTGAGGTCTCCAACATCCAGGAAATGAAAGGCTTGAGTGTGTCGGGGGCGGTGGCTGACACACTCAGCCCAGCTGCTTCAGTGTGATAAGAATGCAGAGCTCAATTTATGCCAATCTTGTGTCCGGCCAAAGCTCCCCAAAGTTGATGGGGGAGGGGGGGAGGAAGAACTTCCTGCGACGCACAGCTAACGTTGGTCTTTCCCAGGGCGCAAATGCAAACCTGTGTGTGGTGTGTGTGACACATGCTCGCCAGGGGACTACGGCAGGATTTCCTGTGCTGGGAGGGGAAGCCGCTTGGAAGCCTTTTCATTCATTCAGAAACGTAGAGGCCAGTCTGACAGAGCTTGGCTTCTTAGCTACGGAATCTAATACGATATGGGCCGCATATTACAGTCAGCCCAAGGTGTCTCATTTCGAAGGCGCTAGGTTAGGTATCCTGTGCCTAGTCATTAAAAAAAAAAATCTTTTTGTTAGGTTTATATATTTAATGAGTCGGTGTTTTAGCCGCTTATACGGGTGTGTGCCATGCGTGAGCTGGGCTTGGTGCCAGGAAAGGTCAGACGAGGGTATTGGATGCCCTCAAACAGTAGTGAATGGTTGTGAGCCACCCACGTGGGCACTGGGAACCAAATTCTGGCTCTCTGCAAGGTGCCCTTATCCCTGGAGCCATCTGCCCAGCCCCCGTGCCCACTCTCAAGGGATAATGTAGTTGCTTTAAATGAGAGTGTTCTCTTGGGCACTGAACATTTCCCCTTCTGATAATTTCAAATTGTAATTCTGACAGACGAATGGACACTTTATTGGACATTTCAGTCTCTGCTCTAACAATGGAGACATTTCTTCAAAAATTCTGGGCTCTGAGCCGTGATGTGGAGAGTGTCGGGAGTTTTTGGTCACGTGGTAATGCAGAAGCAAAGGAGTTACCAGAGCCATGATGGAGCTGCTGTCTGGGTCACGCGAGAGAACTGTGAACTAAGTCCCACAGTGGAAGTCATAAAATGTTAAATATATTATATTTTAGATTAGTTCATTCATATATATATATATATATAATATGTTAGTTCGTCTCTTTGCTGTTGTTTTTGTTTTGAACTTTTTAAACACTTAACAGGCCTCTGTATTTTATTTTAAACAGAAATAACTTTGAATCCACACACTTTTGGACAAAAGGATTGCACAGGAAGGCTTTCTCAATTTCTTTGCTTTACAGTGAGTCAATGTAGAGGTTATTAGAAGACATTTATAGTGTTTCATTTCCTTCCTTCCTCCATCAAAAAAAAAAAAACAAACCTGATGACGTGTAGCTGCTGAATCCTCTGTTGACATTACCCATGGCTTTTATTAATATCTGTACTCTAGGTGCTTGTGACAGACTCAGTAAGGGACCGTGAAGTGACTTACATAATACATTTCGATATCTTTGTTCTGGTACTTCCAACTTTAGAAAAAGGCCTTAATAAATGTGAGTCATGGAACCCAGTGCAGAAACAGTGTCATTGACAAAAGGCTTCCGGAGTCCCCTTGCAGCTCCCAACTCCAGCAGGAGGCAGACAGGTGAGAAATAAAACCCTGTGGTAGACAGTGATCTAAAGACTCGGACCAAGGATGCAAGGATGCCCCCGTGTCTGCAGGGCCTCGTCTTCCTTTCTGGTAACAGTAAAAGATGAGCTGTTTTGCAAATGAAGCGGCACCTCGTCTTTCCACCTTTTTAAATTTAAATTAAAATTCAATTACAAAGAAGCCATTATTTATAATTCTGCAGTCATACCTGAAAAGTTGTCATGCATAGTTAATAAAAAGAGGCTCTAGAGGAGGATCTAGTGGTAGAGGATACCAACACCATTCACTGGTGTTTATAGACCTGACTCCCAGCCACGCCTTCTCTTAAAAGTAGAGACGATTGTGCGTGATCCGCTCATGTGGGCTGTGGCTATGGGGCTGTCCTGTCATTTATTTGACAGACAACTTTAAAATGTTGTTACTAGTTAGTGTCCTAGGTGCAGAGAGCTTCAGGATGAGGACAGTTGCCACAGTTGCTCTTCAAAAGAAGCACAGTTCCTTCCTTATAGGTTCCTTTTGCTCCGTACTGAGAGATACGGAGTCCTAGATAACCCTATTAGTGGGGAAACTCTTAGAAGAACAAAGAGCCACTCTAGGTGGGCCCTGTGCTTTCCTGTGCAGGCTTTTCTTCCCCAAACTGTCAACTCCCTTTGCCGAGCTCTGTGGTCTGGTCTCACGGTGCCCCTCAGTGTACTCTCCTGCCTGGTCTTTTCTACAGTTTATTTGCTGTGTGTCCTTCCCTGTGTGGATAGTATGTGTGCCTGAAGGCTGTGCAAGTTCTCACTGTCCGCACACTGTCACCTCTTTCTGCTCGCTCCTGCTCACACCAGACTCTCGGCCTGCACCAGGCAGGCTTGGCCTCCCTCCATTCAGCGCTTACCCCATGCTGCTTGCACAGGGGCCTTGCTTCAACTTTGTTAAGGGCTGTACAGCTTGGATGCCCAACCGCCCAGGGGAAGAAAGCTGGACTCTGGCATTAAGTGAGTGTCAAGAAAGAACCTGATGTAAAATTTATAAAGGATCATAAAGAAATCTACCCCACATGAGGAACGATCGCGCTTAGAGGCAGTGGAAGTATTCTGACTTGGGACTTGGCAGGGTTGATTTGAACATTCTCTGCCATGCAGGAAGTCACTTAAAGCTATCTTCTCTAAGGAAATAAAACATGAAGGCTGTAGCCATAGCTCAGGGGTTAAAAGCACATCCCGCTCTTGCAGAGGGCCTGAGTTCAGTTCCCAGCACCTTGGCTCATAACCTCGTAACTGACTGAAGCTCCAGCCTCCACTGGCACTGGCACTCAAGTGTACATACTGCCTTATAGTAATTAAAAATAAATTAAAAAAATATTAAATCATGGATTGGTAGCTCCCTGGAATTATCTTGCACTTCTACCTTGACTGACCTTTATAGGTTTTGAAAAGTCAAGAAATATCCCAAAACATCAGAAGTCTTCTTCGGATGAAATGACCATCCCCAGCCCCCAGTGGACTCCAGGGGACAGGAAATAAATGAGCTCATTTTAAAGAGCCATGGAAGAGGCAGATAACACCAGCAACATACTGAATGTTTACTATGTTCCGGGCACTGTTCCAAGAGCAGGGTTAACCCTTGAAGAACCTGTCTGGGATCCCTCCTCTAGAGATGAGAAAGCCAAAGCCCAGAGGTGACGCAACTTGCCCTGAGCTGGGCAACGTTCGGTTCCAGCTTTGGGGAAGCCGGCCACCTACACCCGAGTTCGCTGCTCTTTGCTGTGTCTTCAGAGGCATCAAAGGCACTTGTTCAAGAACAATTCATCCCTAAAATGATGAACCGGATTTGACCGTAAAGAAAGCAAAACAGACCCAAGGCTTCTTTTTGTTTGCTCAGTTTGCATTTAACTTGACCCCCAACTTTGAAACAAGCCCACAGCTGCAGGAAGACGCTGCAACAAATCTCACCACTGGAAGTGAGTTTGCGTGTTTATGAAGACTCAGAGCTGCTTACTGTCTCAGTCACGTTTGCTCATTTCCTAGGGATGTGGCGGCCCCATCCTTCCTAAACCGCACCAGGTTCGCTGAACTATGTCTGGACTTCTTCAATCACTTTGGTGTGTCAGTCTTTATCTCCCAGTCAGATTTTAAACATTTAAAGACAGCATGGCCTTTTATGTCTCATGGCAGTATAAATGGCATTTAGGACAATCACCTCTGTGTTACTTGTTTTCAGAGACTGGTTCTCACACAGCTCAGGATGACCTTGAACTTTTGATCTCCCAGATTCCACCTCGGCCAGCTATCAGAGCAAAACTTATTTGTTTTTCCTTGCAAAGTAGGGTTTTAGTAAGTACTGTGTGCCTGAAGGGATCTTAAGGTGAGGTCATGAATAAACAAATGTTTGTGGGGAGAGCCGCCCATGCAAAAGAGGAGAAAGAATAATATGTGAATCCCTGCGCACTTAAATCGAGGTTTAGCAACAGATTTTAAAATTATGAACTATACATGGTATGTATGTTTGTGTAATTGGCCTTAATAATAAAAATCAGAGTCAGATATTAGGGGTGAAAGTTGAAAGATCAGAGAAGCAGAGTAGCCAGTCACTAGTTCTTACCCCTACAAAATCCTCATCCTCAGAAGCAAGGCGGCAAGACCCTGTCTCTCTAAATCCTTAGACTGAGTGTCTTGAGCTCCTGTCTCCTGCCTTACATTCCTCTCTTCATCCAGCCAAATATCCCTTCCTGTTTCCACCTTCCTATTGCTGAGATTAAAGGCGTGTGACTCCCAAGTACTGGGATTAAAGGTGTAAGCCACCAACTGGCTTTGTTTCTCTTTTAGACTGGATCAGTTTCAAGTAGCCCAGCTCACATGTATATGTTTGTGTATTTGTGCATATGTCTGTCTGTGTATGTGCATATACATGTGTATGTGTATATGCTCGTGAATGCAGCTGTATATTTGTGTGTGCACACACATGTGCACATATATGAGGAATGACAGTGTAAAAGTAGAGCCCGTGTTGGAACCACCTGGCTGACAACACAGAGTGCTTTCAACACATCAGATTCCCCGGGACTCTTTCCTGCCCCTCCTGCCAGAGATAACTCCGGCTCTGAATTTTGTAATTACTCACTGTGTGGGAGATAATGCCCCAACATCCCCGTGCCTTGTTCCTGTTGTGCTACACCTCCCCAGTCGTTGCTGCAGCTGGAAACATCACAGACCACACTTCCCAGCTTCCCTGGGCTGTTGTGGATAATCTGGTAACTCAAGTTTGACCACTGTGGTATGAATAGAAATAAGACAGCTCTCTTCCTGCATCCCTGGGTTAGCTGGGCCCCTCCCTCTTCCCTTCCTATTGGTTGACAGGGTGTGCCTTCCGTCCTTTTAGACCAACAGGGCAAACTGTGCTGGAGATGTCCTTGACCATGTGACCTTTTGTCTGAGTGGGTGACAGTCACTGGATTATGCAATTTGAAAAAGGATGTGCTTGACAAAGTAACAAGGTCAAGTCCCCAAATCTGAAAGGCATTATGGCATAGATGGACATCTTTCCCTTACCCTGGCTTCTCGCTACCTCCCCCTAAAGCAGCAGTTTTCAACCCATGGATGGAGATGCTTAAGACCAATGGGGAAAACAGATATATTTCCATTACAATTCGTAACAGTAGCAAAATTAGAGTTATGAAGTAGCAACGGAATTAATTTTATGGTTGGAGGTCACCGCAACATGAGGAACTATATTAAAGGGTGGCGGGGTTAGGGAGGTTGGGAGCCACTGCTAAAGCAAATAGTACTGTCATTTCCTTCAAAATCCATCGGGGACATCTCTGCAACAATGCATATTTTAATACAATTAGGTTTTAGAAATTATAGAATACCTATAGTGCCTAAATAGAAATAGATGTAGACCCTGCTTTGAGCTATGCTCCTGCGTATTAATGGCAATTCTGATGTTGTTTGTACCTTACTATGGGGCTGCCAAAAAGACTTCTGAATCTATTTTATAAGCAAGTACAAAATAAATCGTCACATCTTTAGTCAAAGTCAGCTTTGGTCACAGAGGGGATAGCGTCCACACGTGATCAGGTTATCTGATGATTGAGATCTCAATCTCTGTCTTGATCTCTCCCACCCTGATTCCAAGATAAGGCACTGTGTAGCCCAGGTGGCCTCAACTTTGCTATATAGCTGAGGATGACTTTAATCTCTGACCTCTGTTTCTCCAGGGTTGGGGTTACAGGTTTGCGCCATGCCCAGATAATACAGAGCTGAGGCTTGTATCCAAGGCTTTGTGCACACTAGACAAGAACTCTATTGTTCTTATCCCCAGCCCCAAGGTGTCTCCATCCTAGGTTCTTTAACAAATTACTTGATGAGCACTGAACAGAAAATACACCAGTGCAGAGGTCATACAGTCCGCCTCTCTAACGGGAAACAAGGGGCTAGCATTAGCATTAGTTGAAAAAGCCTGGGCTGTGTACCGGAGCTTATGCATTTTACAGTAGGGAGCAACGCTTTACTCAAAGCCTCGATATACACAGTTCTACACCAGCGTGTTTAAATTGGGTTCTTACTTCACAGAGCGATGACGTCAGCACATCTGGAATGGGGAGAGCATGACTGCATAGGCAGTCCTGTGAACAGACATGAGAATTAGCAGCAGGCAGGAACAACGTGGGAATACCTTAAGCCATAGCAGCGTGCAGCGTGGGGCTGCTAGCTGAGGCTCAGGCCCTTTGGCATTCCTCAACAGGCCCCCAGGGTTATGTTGGAGCTGCAGCAGTGAAACCCAGTAACTAATGTTTGTGGAGATGAGCCTGAACCATCTGGGCAGTGCACTGTCTTTGAGATTAAACTTAAACAGACCCAGGGAGGAATGATAGCTTGCAGCCCTGAGCATCCAGAAGGAACAGCCAGGGACACAGATGGTTTCAGCTCTGTCAAAAGCCAGCAGCCTCTACACCCAGAAAAGGGAAAAAACAAAACAAAACAATGAAATCAGCAAAGCTGGACATTTCATCCGGAAATATATGCCTGTGGTCTCCTGTGATTGGCTCCCTTCTCTCGCTTAATGTTTCCGGTCCTCTCCGTGTTGTATGAGTGTCTGCTTCGCTCCTTTGTACGACTGAATGATCGTCCACTGTATACAGATGCCACGTTTTTATTATCTGACTTTTTATTTAGCCTTCCACGTGGGTGTGTAGTGGCATGGCAAGTCTGTGGCATCTCCCCAGTGGTCAGTTCTGTTAGACATCTTTTTTATCATTTTATGTCCTCATTGGCCATCTCTGTAGCTTACATGGAAGAATTTCAACTACACTTTTTTTTTTTGCCCATTTTAAGCTAATCTTGTCCTTCTTATTTTTGAATTGTAAAAGTTCTTTAGAAAGTCTAGGTATGGATTCTTTGCTAACTATGCAATTTTCATATATTTTCTCCCATTCTGTGGGCTATATTTTTCACTTCCTTAATGACATCCTGTTTTGAATTCTGATGAAGTCTGCGCTGTCTGGTTTCATGTCAGCTTGACACAAGCAAAGAGGAGGGAGCCTTGAGTGAGAAAATGCCTCTATAAGATCAGCTTGTGGGCAAACCTGTAGGACATTTTCTTAATTAGTGATTGATGTGGGAGGGCCCAGGCCCATTGTAGGTGGCCCTCGGTTCCATAAGAAAGCAGCCTAAAGAAGTCACGAGGAGCAAGCCAGTAAGCAACACCTCTGTGGCCTCTGCATCAGCTCCTGCCTCTAGGTCTCTGCCCCGCCTGAGTTCCTGTCCTGACTTCCGTTGATGATGGATGGCCTCGTAGAAGTCTAAGCAAAATAAACCCTTTCCTCCCTAGCTTGCTTTTTGGTCATGGTGTTCATCACAGCGATACTAAGCCTAAGACAAAGTCTAACGCCCCTGTTTTTGCTTTGGCTGTGTGTTTTTTGATTTTGTGCCCAATAAACTATAGCCTAACCCAAAGCTGTTCACTTCCATGCATTCTCCCAGGAGTTCTAAGGTTTCAGCCCTTGAAGTTTCTAGCCCTGTTAGTATTAAGTTCTCTTAAGTCATGGAGTATATGTTCAAGCTTTGTTTTGCTTGTTATGCAATACTTGTTGAAAATAATCCTTTGTTTCATTGAATTGTTTTGAGACTGTGTGGAAAATCAATTCACCACGAATGTCAGAATGTTAGCTGTGTTATCAATTCTGTTTCATTGGTGCATGTTAACATATTTGTTTACCCCTGTGTCATTCCCACTCTGCCTCGATGCCTCTATTTTTGCAGTAAAGTCTGAAATACAGTCTTCTGACATTCTGTTCAAGAATTTTCCTTTTGTAATCCCAGCACTCAGGAGGCTGAGGCAGGAATCAGATCTCAAAGTCAGCCTGGGCTATGTATAAGTTCAAGGCTATCCTGGGTTACACAGCATGACTTTGTCTCAAAAAAAAACAAGGGCCATGGATATAGCTAAGCACCCTGTTCTTGCTTAGTTGTCTACAAGGCTCTCAGTTCCACTCCCAGCACCACAAGGAAAGAAAATATTTTCTAGTAGGTTGTGTTTCCATATGAATTTTTGGATCCACTTGTCACTTGTCAATCAAAGAAGCTACTATTCTGATAGAAATTGCATTGGCTCTGTATTTCACTTTGGAGACCATGGGCATGTTTTTAGCCGTGTTGTGTGACTTAAGATACTGTGATTGTTAGTTTTTGTTGTTGTTTTATTGTTGCTCAACTTGGCACAAGTGAGAGTCATCTGGGAAGAGGAAACCTCAGTTGAGAAACACCTCCATCAGATTGGCCTGTAGAGCCTGTAGGGCATTTTCTTGATCAATGACTAATGTGTGAGGGCCCAGTGCACTGCTACCACCTTTGGGCAGGGGCTCCTGGGTTGCTTATAAACAAACTAAGGAAGCCACGGAAAGAAGCCACTAAGCAGCGTCCCTCCGTGGCCTCTGTCTCAGGTCCAGCTACAAGGTTCCTGCCTTGAGCTACTGCCCTTCATGAGGCCTGGGAGCTGATGAAGTAAACCCTTCTCAGCTTGCTTTTGGCTGCGGAGTTTATACCGGCAACAGAAAGCAAACGAGGACTAGTAATGCTTCCACTTTGACTCACCTGCCCGTTTTCAACCATGGCTTTAGGCTGTTGTCCAGGGCGCTTCTTCTCCAGATGCTGCTCCTGGTTTTTATGTTCTGTCTCAGAATATCATGCATGGGATTATCTTCCTAATTTCATTCTGAGGATTGCCTATCACCATTAGCAGACCAGGACTCGAATCCATTCTCATCGTCTGATCTTGCATTCTGTCACACCGATGTCAATATTTCATTTCTCTTTCTGGACTATATATACACCATTGTAATAAGAGACTTAGTGGAACCCCAAAGTATTTATATATCTGTGTGTTCATGACATCAACAGAAAATAATTGAAGTACTGAGAAACATAAAAGCATCTCATGCTGGAGCTTTAGGGGCAGGATCTTTCTGTTTCTGGGATATACACATGCCTACCTCTGCATCCTACTTGGCTGGCTCCTCCCTCTCTTCCTGCATCCTTTCTCACCCACTCTGACATCTTTTCACTTTCTGAAGCTCCATCAGGCATTTAATAGCCATTCGATTTCTCCTCCCTGACTGTCCTTTGTGCCTATCTTCCTTATAGTAACTACATTATATACTAGAGTGGACTGAATGTCTTTGAAGTCCTGGGTGTGACGTTCAAGGCATTTTGTCAAAATATTAGGTCAGAACTAACCATTAGAGGTTTAATTCCTGTAAGGACAATCCTGTGTCTTTCTCGTTTCTACAGGGAATCAGGCGTGATACCAACCAATCAACAGATGTTTCATAGAGACTCAGTGAAATGGTTATGAAACTTCCAGGGGTTAAACCCCAACTTCAACCTGACTACTTGAGGGTCACAATTTTGGCAAGATTATTTCTGCTTTGCGCATTCTTCATTATTGGATGTGCTAGCTGGAAAATGATTTCCCCAGTCTCTGGCAGCCCAATTGGTTTG
Organism: Microtus oregoni; assembly: GCF_018167655.1. NCBI lineage: Eukaryota > Metazoa > Chordata > Mammalia > Rodentia > Cricetidae > Microtus > Microtus oregoni. The sequence continues at coordinate 58,539,703 of NW_024543060.1, read as the reverse complement.
ACTAAATATGGTATGCCTTCTGTCCTGGGTCTGTTCCTCCCGCATGGCACTGAAGCCTTAACTAATTATTCTTTATCAATAAAAAATTAGGAGTCAGATATGCGGGCAAGAACCTGAAAGATCAGAGAAGCAGGGTAACAGCCACCAGTGAGTCCCTACCTCTTCAGTTCCTCCAGTGAGATCCCCTCGCAGCCCCGCCTTACTACTTCCTGTCTCCCATCTGTCTACAGTCCTCTATGGTTAATTTTGGTCAGTTAGTGGCTAGCTCCACCCCTCTGACTCCTAGCAAGCTTTATCTGTCAGAACACAATTAAAATACCACACAACACGGCAGTGACATATAAGCTCCTGTGGTATTTACTTTAGCTGACCGAGTCTTCATGAGTAGTCAGTATATGTGGCAGTCAAGAGGAACACTGTAGCCGTTCCCTGTCTAGTCTCTCCTTCCCGTCTTAATTTTGCTAGCATCTCTTGCTTGCTGTGTCTGTCTCCAGGAAGAGCAACACTGGGTGTTGTGAACACCGATAATATGATGTGTTGTAGTTAGTGAGGACATTTTTACCATCCTGTTTTATTGTATCTGTAAGACATGGGAACAAATTAAAATGAAGCTGGAAAGTGTTATGTCCAGATGATGGGGGCCTCCAAATACCAACATGGAGACCAAATCCTGTGTGTCAAAGCAAAGAGCCTTTATTCAAGATGGAACTTCGACTCTCTGTGTGTCCAGCACACTGGTATAATCAGACAGCCTTGAACTCAGTTGGGGTGGGGATTTTATAATAGCAGAGGTTGGGATGAGGGATTTCTAAGGTTCAAGACCCCTGATTGATGAGATGATGTTTATGTAGGGGTATCTTGGTGAAAGGGTATGGGTGTGTGCTGAGCTAAGGGACATCAGGTGATCCTATCTGCTGAGGTTGGAATGTTAGGAATTTCGTTTGGAACACTAGGTCCTTTCCCCTGGGATGGTTCATTCCTGGGTGGTGCCTGGGTCGTTGCAGTTTGTGGTCTTTCCTGGAACCAGGTATTGCCTTAGGGTAGTCTGAAACTCAGGCCTCTTTTGGGCTTGTCTTGGCTGGGACCTAGGGTAAGGAAACAAATATGGCGGAGAGGTTTGCCCGTGTCTGTGAGTGCCATGCCCTTATTTCCTCTTGGGTTTTCAGTCTCCCCAGGTGACAGTAAAATGAATGTGACTTCTGGGTCTGAGGGACTGTGCCTTTTGGAGGAAGTCATCCTCCTTGTCTGATGTTTAAGAAGGGCCTCCTCCACCATTTGTCCTAACAGCTACAGAGCGGTGGTGTGTGAGTGCTTGGAGTGTGGCTGTGACAGGAGCTAGTGTAGAAATCACGCAGCTACACACTTACAGCGGCGGGGGAAGAACAAACACTGAACATCTTCAGGGCTTTTTTCTAAATCACTTTTTTTTTTTTTTGCAGAGCTTTAGCCCCACAACCACCATGTTTGCTGACACTGGGGAGCTCATAGGCCCTGCATGTGCTGGGATGTGGCTTTGTCTAGCCTCCTGTACCCTATAAGCTGCTCTCTCTCAAAAGTGAAGACCCCCAAAAGACTTCACTGGACATGGCTGCTGCCAGTGCTACCTAACTTAGTGCTGCTAAGTTAAGGTGACTTCTGACATTCCTCAGCCCAGATCACTATCTCCCTGCTCGGAGCTTTCAGTGTCCACTCTGGCCACCCGAGCTTGCTCTACAGCCCCCGGCAGTCACACTGCCCGTGAACTCCCCACAACCATCTCAGACGGTAAAATATTTAAGCATCACCCTGATCATATTTCTAAGAGGTGCTAAATGTTTTAGAAGCCTGCCTACACAGTCCTGTCTAATTCTGGCTTCCCCTCACAGAGGAAGTGGCTTTCAATAATCCTAAAGTACTGGCTTCTAATTTTAGGGATAACGAAGGTAGGATCCCGAGAGGAAATACAATCTTCCTTATTGATCTTCCACTGTCATTTTGCCCCAGAGGCCTATAATTAGCTCTATTTTCTCTACCTGTAATACCTGTTTAGGTTTAAAATGATGTTGACAAGATTTAGTGGGTGACGTGCCGGGCTGGGAATTAGGGGGGTCACTAAGCCCTGTTTTTGGATCCTTGGGTGACTGTGCCATTGTAGTGGGAGAAGTGAGCCCAGCAGTCCGGTTCTCTGCAGGGGACGCCTTGCTGGCCCTCTGCCTCCGGGAGTTCCTGAAATAGCAGGTCCTGTGTGTGTGCTGTGTTCTACCCTGTACATGGGGACTCCTTTACAACCTGGGACAATCGACAGCAATAAGCACAGAGTGTCTAATTGTAGCACTGTACTGTAATGAAGGCTCTGTGAACACACGTGCACACATACTCAAAGTATCTCGCTGTACTTCCCAGTTGCACCTTGGGGCCATTATTAAGTCAATGAGCGGCTTCTAGAACAGAGGGGCTCTCTCTACCCACGAGGATTAAATTCAGTTGCAAGAGGTGCAGTTGTTGCTTGTAACATTATCTTAAAGACCCTGTGAGTGTGGGTGTGGGTGGGTTGGGAGTGTGCTAATTCCCCTTGACCTGCTCTTTCCCTTCTCTCACGAGGCACTTGTACTGCGCCCTCTGGCTATCTACCTGGAATGCTCTTCCTTCTGCCCTTGTGTCTATTTTTCTGGCAAGGTTTTTCCTCCAGTACTGAGAGCTTTCTCCTCTGTGACAATATCCTAAGGACTTGATTTTACCACCTGTCCTACTTAATTGCAGTACTTGTCTTATTGGCTGCAAACACATGCAACTGGTTGGTCTAGTTTGCTTCTCTGTTGCTATGAGACACGCGGTAACAAAAGCAGCTTGGGGAGGGAAGGGTTTTAGCTTACATGTCACAGTCTACCATGGGGAATTCATAGCAAGAACTGGTAGGAGAAACCACAGAGGAACACTGCTCTCTCTCTCTCTCTCTCTCTCTCTCTCTCTCTCTCTCTCTGTCTCTCTCTCTGTCTCTTTCTGTCTCTTTCTGTCTCTCTCTCTGTCTCCCTGTCTCTGCTCTCTGTTTCTCTGTCTCTCTGTGTCTCTGTCTCTCTCTGTCTCTGTGTCTCTCTCTGTCTCTGTCTCTCTCTCTCTTTCTTTCTCTGTCTTTCTGCGCTCTGCTGTCTTTCTTAGTTTGCCCAGGCCTACTTGCCTAGGGTTGGGTCCACCCACAGTGGAACCATCTGCTATCAATCAAGATGATTCTCTACAGACACACCCACAGCCCTACCTGAGGGAGGCACGTCCTCAGGGGAGGTTCCTTCTTTCCAGATGAATCTAGTTTGTGTCAGACTTCCAGACTTCCAAAAAAAAAAAAAAAAAAACCAACCAAAACACCATTCCTTTATGAAATGTGTGAATTTTCAAGGTAAGCATTTAGAAATGTTTTAACAAGTTGACAGGCTAATTTTATGGGAGAGTCCATCTTGTGATCTTTTTTAATCCTTTATTTTATTTTTTCTATTTTTACAAAAGAGGTCCTTCTTTTAAACAACACTGTAGTTTGAGAAACACTGTTTTTCTTCCTCCACGCCCTGTCTGTCTTTTTTGCTAGACTGTAGCCCCCACGAGGTAGAGTTTGCTTGAGAAGCATTTTTCAGTTAGAACCTTCGAGTCCAGGATGATTGGGGCTGTTGCTCTCCCCCGCCTGTTGCTATGGGTGTCACTAGTGTCTCTGAAAAGGCTAAGCTTTGCTGGTTTGTGTCTCAGTGACTGCTCCTCATGCTGTTTACGGTTCTGTCTTTCCTACTAAGTCCTTTAGGGCTGTTGCAACCAGCTCTCAAGCACTTTTTGATCCCAAGGGTCGATGCCAGTGTCTGGGTATAATGGTGACAAATGCTCAGTACACACCTATTGCTCGGACATACAGGTAAATTCTCTTTATCCATTTCTTGTTTTTTTTAGTGACCCCACTTTGGGCTCATTCACTCACAGTTGTATTAAATGTTTAGAACAGGCGTGGAGGACTGACATCCTGTGTCCAGCAACAGAGCCTACTGGTGTTGCCATTTCTGAAACAAGTGAGCTATTAGCTCCAGCTCAGGAGACTGTCTTCCCGCCCGAACAGCATGGACGTCACACTCTTTACTCCTACAGGCCCTGGCATCGTGCTGCTATGATTGCCAGTGCCATAACCCTGTCACTGCAGGTGTACCCTCCTTTGTAGGTTTCGATTTTGGCAATTATTCCTGAGCTGCTCCTTGTCCTCCCCAAATAGAATCACTAAAGATTTCCAACAGCCTTTCCTATGATATATTTTATACATAGATATGATTTGTTATATACATGTGTAATATATAAATTATATACAATATAAATAATTATGTATAATATAAATCACATATAATAAATCATATATGTGAAATATATAATAATATAGTTCTCACAAATATGTATAAATATATTCATATGAAATACTATATATAATAAATATATAGTTATTTGTGTTAAACTATTTATTATTCTCTAGATCTATATAATTAAGAAGAGATCCATTTTGTAACTTTTATTTGAATTCTACAGTTTCTTTAACCATTCTTGGGGCAGGAGGTGCCAGACTTTGAAGATGTTGAATTTTAATTTTTCCCAATTATTGGACATTAAGTTTTATAATTTTAGCCTACTCATCATTTCAAGTTATTCCTTTGTATGTATTTGTAAGGAACTTCATCGTGTAATAAGTCAGATATTTCAAGTGTGACTGCCAAATATAGAATGAATGAAAAGTCTGTTTACATCAGCTGTAGTAAAGGGGAAATTAGGACATTTTTCATGCATGTAAAAGGTCCCCTGATAATATTCCTCAAGCCAAGAGCTTCTTACACGAGCCCCATGAGAAGAATCAGCCAGGCTGGTGCCCTCACTCTCGGTGCTTATTTCTGTTTGGCAGACTGGGGTTTTGAGGGGAAGGAAGCAGGACCAACCTTCCATATGAATAATTTGCTTTCAGAGAAGCAGGAAATCTGAAAATATAAATGACATTCCACATGGACTGGACTGCCCAGGTTACAGTCCAAGCGAGCTCAGGCAGTATTCTGTTTATAGGTTAAAATAATGTCATAAAAATTAAAACTGTGAGCTCCATTCACAGAGAAACCAACTGTGTGGGGCAAAGCAGCTAACAGAGGAGACAAGAGCGTAAAAGCACTGATCCACATTTTGAAGATTTTTAACTGGAGACACCGAGCAATCATAGCAACCGTCACCATGGAGACCTGCAGAAATGCAAAAAGCACCAAGGTCACGGAAATGCCCGGAGAAATTCCATATTGATTAAGACAAGGTGTAACGTATCTTTCTCTCCTCACCTCCAATGCCTCCAACCTCATAAGCAACATTTATTAGGAAGATAAAGGAAATCTAAGTGGGACTTGCCCCGAAGAGAAAAAGTAATTCTCAGAACAGACGCTCTGTTCAAAAGACTGTGAGCAGCCTTTTATAAAACTTCAAATGCTATTCAGAACTTGGGTATTAATGAAGCCGAGAAGTCCCAGGACTGACAGCTAGCCTTGCTGGTAGGTGGCCGTGGCAGTGGTTGCTTTATTGAGAATGATACAAACTTAGAATTTCGAGCTGGAAGGAAGCCCAAGGAAAGGGCTCCCTTGTAATTCCTTCATTAGAACTCAAACAGAGTCCCACCAAAGGGGAAGCCTCCTTTTCTATCTTTACCCTGCTGTTCTGCGGGGTCATTGTTCAGGTAGACGGTGAGGGATCTCATGGCATCCACAAGGTACAGATATCAGAAATCCCCTTAGTTTATTTGGCCAGTGAATTCTTATTGCCTGTCTCCAGGGGCCCCATCAGCTTTGTAGTAGAGATAGGGAAAAGAATTGTCACCCATGGCCTAAGAGGAGAAGGATAAAATAGAATTTAAAAATAAATTCAGGGCTGGCAACTTGACAGAGTCAGTGAAGGCACTTGTCACTAAAGCTGGAGACCTGAGTTTGATCCCCAGAACCTGTGCCAGCCCCACAAGGTGCCCTTCCTCTGACCTATAGACAAGTGTCTCCTTGACAAAACACTAAGAAAATTAACTCAGTAATGGCATGGTGTAGGGAACACGCCCACTGTTAGCATTGAAAGGGCCTAGCGGAGGTGACATGGAGAATCTGGATCTTGAAATTTTAGGAGAATTGTGGCTCTGGAGACTGTTGAGAAGCGGATAAAGAACACTGGGTAATAGGAAGGATGTGGACTGGAGAAATGTCTAGGTGCAGGCCACGGGACTCGAGTGGCAGCCATATGACTCATAATGACCTCCTCTGTCTTCCACCCTGTCTCTTTATATCTGATTTGTAAATTCTGGAGCATAGTCATTGTGATTGGAGAAAGTGGTGACCCACTTGGTCAAAGTCATGAAGCTAGACCACTGTGAGCAGCTGACTCTTTTAGTTGGGGCTGTTTGGACATTTGGGCTTGTGCTCTGGCCTCACCTTCTTCCCCTGCTATGTTTGGTCCCATCTAGATGTCACGCATTCACTTTCAGGGCCCTCATTTGCAGAACTTAATTATGTTGCAAGTTTTATGCCTACTAGTTTTAGACTAGTTAAATCAACAAATATCCATCCATCCATCCATCCATCCATCCATCCTCCCAAGTTGCAGGAACCTCTGGAGTGTTCCTTGAGCCTGAGCTAATGAGAGGTAATGCAGATCTTTCAAAAATGTTTAGAATTCTAAGAGTCTGTGATACTTCTGGAGGGAGGGATACCAGTGTTTCGGTCTTGGGTCCCAGGGTTAGAATACACGGCTCAGTTCACAGGGAGATGAACTTTTACCTTTTACTGTGAGCTAGCCAGCATCAGCATGAGGCCGTTGTTAGTCTTTGTGAAGGGTAGGTGATTTTTTTTTTGTAAATCCTTCGACACTACTGCTATAAAATAAGACACACACACACACACACACACACACACACACACACACACATAAAATTTATGAAGGATTGTGCTTTTTGGTTCACTTTTTTTCATTTGTATATTGTGATTGAGTACACAGGTACTCTTAAAGATGTGCTGTTTCCTGTTTGAATATGGGCTCCATTCTAGAACTTGCTGGGGCCTAAAGTTGTCTGTGAACTGCTTTCTGGAATTCCTTCATGTGTGATCTCCCCAGGCGCGGAGAGAAATCAGAGAAACTACCTGTCGATGTTGTTGGTTGTGCAGCATGCCTTTGTAAGGGCAAATGCCATTTGCCTTTTCTCATCTCGCTATTCTCTGTAGCTCATCAGCTAGGAAGATACAAGATTACATTGTGCCCTCCTCCCTGGAAATCTGTGGCTACAGGATTTCCCTGGCACATGTGACCAACCTGTAGAGCTAACTATAATGTTCCAAATTGGTTCATGCTTTAAAGTTGGGCGTGGAGGAAATAGATCATTGTAAAACTGCAGGAAGAATTCAAATAGCTCAAAAGCACCAAGTACAGGTATCTTTTATTGGGCGACTGTGTTGTTATTGTATAATAATGAAAAGCAAATTTTCTGGGCAAAGTGATAAATTATTTTAGTACTTACTTACTTCCTATTAGGAGGCAGCCATTTCCTAACCTTTCTGCTTGTCTTTAATCTCCACAACCACTGCATTCCCTAGTTTTATAGATGAGAAAACATTCAACCAAGTAACTCATTTACGGTTAGTTGAGACGACTCAATGGAGACTGGGTTGGAATGTCAAGGTTCGTGACTCGAGAGTTCATGTACTGAGTGTGGTGTGTTCTGTTGCCTTGCTGGGACTGGCTGCGCCGGGCATCTGTCTGTTTATCCCCTAAGTATTGATTGTGTATGCCATGTACTCTTGAGGCCTGTGCCTACTGTGGTGGGGTGGACAAGAATGTCAAAGATACCACAGCTGGGAGTTTATATTCTACTGGGAGAGGCAAAACAAACAAGGAAACGAACAAGCAAGCATGAGAGAGAGACAAGAAAAGGCAGAGGGAAGATAGAAATACTTTTTTCCGTATATACTTTCCAGATTGATATGCACTGTACTAAAAAATAAATTCCTGGAAAATGTGCTGTTGTTTTATATATTCAAGGGAAAAATAACTTAAAACTTACCTACCATTGTAACTTATTCCTCGTGTTGGTTCAACTATGGCTTTTTAGGCTTTCATATTGAGTTAATATGGAATGCAAATGTTTTTAAACTAGCTATAAGCAAACAGTATAATATCTGTATGTCTACCACCTAATCTAAGAGTTAGGTGTGCTGAATTCTGTTGCCTGTTTCTGTGCCCAGCCCTTCCTATTAGGAGGCAACTTTCTGCTTGCCTTTCTCTTGCTTTTAATCTAAAAACAAACAGACAAACAAACAAAAAAAAACAAGAAAACAAAACCACTACCAAGCCTTGATGTTTAGTTTCACTTGCTTGTTTTGATCTTAAAAATGCTATCACCCTGCATGTGACTTTGTAACCTTAGGCAAGTCACCTGAATGGCTGGATTTTATTCTGTTGGGCAGATGTGAAAGATAATCAACTCACTGGCCGAGTGCTGGTGTCTGTGTTGTTTCCAGTTTCTTGGATGTCTGAATGGGACTGCTGAAGTTTCTGTGGGTGTGCTTCTTGCTGCTGTTTCTCCGCGGCTGTTCTGGGAGTGCGATTGCTGCGGCGTCAGTATGTCAACATTCAACTTCACTTGAGGGTATCCCATTGTTTTCCAAGCGGGTGGCTCCAGTTGACCTTTCCTCCCCTGGGTGACTAAGCATCCCAGTTGGTCCTCTTGTCACCAGGCCTCATAGGATAATCATGTTTTCCTTTTCAGTTTGTTGGATGTCAGACCAGTATTCACTGTGATCTTCACTGACCTTTCCCAATAACTAATGAAATTCAGCTTCTGAGGTGACTTCAAGACAGGTAAACAGATGAGCTAACCGTGTATGTCTATTGGCAGGATGGCTGCAACTCGTGAGAGCAGCAAGGCTGCCGTGGTGACCAGATAGGTAGTTCACCATGATATGATATGATATATGATATGACATATGATATGACATATGATATGACATATGATATGACATATGATATGACATATGATATGACATATGATATGATATATGATATGATATATGATATGATATAAAGACAGATGATAGATAGATGGATAGATAGATAAATAGATAAGTAAATTAGGTAGGTAGGCAGGTTGGCAGGTAGTCAGGTAGGTAGGCGATAGGCAGGTAGGTAGGTAGAGTATAGACGATAAATAGATAACAGATATTAGGTCATGGTCATCTTACACATGCTGCTGTATGATATTCCATGGTTACATTATTATTTTCTAAAGCGTCTAAATTTCTGGTTTCTATTTTAGTACTTTAATTTGACATTTTAAAGTTTAAGATGTAATTAGGACAAGGAAATAGTTCTGAGTTTTTAACCAGTCATTTAAAAAAACCGAACAGAAGAAACTTGAGGTTATAGTTACACAATTAACATAATATTTAATAGCCAGAATTATTGTGTCTCTGTAATCAAAATCATTTACCTCCAAATGTTCATTTAAAAATCCCCTCATTACATAATATCAAGTTGGTTTCCTCTCTTATTAGGCTATATAATATACTATGAGTTTCTTAATTTTATTTGAGAAGTGTACATGGGGTTATGAAGATGACTCTGTGGGTAAGATCACTGTCTGCTCACCAAGAGGACCTGGGTTCGATTCCCAGCACCCACATTGCAGCTCACAGCCATCTGTAACTGCAGGCCCAGGGGATCTGATGCTCTCTTCCAGCATCACTTGGCATGCACCAGGCATGCACTTGGTGGTGCACAGGCATGCATGCAGACAAAATACCCATACACATAAAGGAAAAAGAAGTATACATGATGTATACAAAAATGTTTTAATTTCACTGGGATGTCACTTGTAAAGAGGATCCCATTGTGCCACTGGCTCTTAAGAACTTAATTGGTAAATTAAATGCTAACCTCCTATATTATTTGTACAATTTGATACCAATGAACTGGGAACGCTGTGAAACTGCCTTTGGATTTCAGTAGTCATACTATTTTTCATATTATATTATTCAGTATGGTGGCTTATGACTTTAATCCCAGCACTCAGGAGGCAGAGACTGGGGGATTTCTGTGAGCTCAATGCCAGCCTGATTCACATAGGAAACTCCAGGACATCCAAGACTACAATAGAGAGACTCAAAAAAAAAAAATTAAAAACCCTGATATGGGGAGTGGACTCCAGGGAGAAGGGGTCGGGAGAAACTGAAAGAATCAGAAACTGGTTATCAGTTTCCTTTTTGTCTGATTTGTAGGTAAATTCTTCCTACAAAATGCCCCAACTCCGCCTCCACGAGAAACATCCACATTAAAAAATGTTTTTACATGTTTTCTTGTGCTGGGTTCCTGTGGAGCTGAATGGCAACTTGTGGGGTCCATTTTACTCATCTTTTTGTGTGGGCATTGGGGTTGAAGTCTGAGAGAATTCCACTCAGTTTGTTAGACTACAAGATATGAATGCAAGAAACCAAACTTGGGTCTTTTGCAAGAGCAGTAGATGCTCTTAACTGTGGAGCATTCTCTTCAGTTCCAACTTTAAGATTTGTTTTTGAGGTCAACAATAGCAAAATTGTATAATTTCCTTTCTTTGTTTTATTTGATTATTTCTGTTATTTTTGAGATTATATTACCTCTTCCTGTTCCTCCTCTACAAACCCACCCACTTTGATGGTTTTCAAATTCATAGCCTCTTTTTTTCATTAACTGTTGTTACATGAATATATGTATTCTTAAACATAACTTGCTCAGTCTATAGTGTTTCCTGTATGTATGTTTTTAGGGCTGACCATTTGTTCTTGGGTGGCCAGTTGGTGACACTGTCCCTGGGCAAGGCTGTTTCTTCTGCTCTCAGCATTCCTTAGTTACCTGGAGTTCTTTGGTACTCCCATCTTCTTTAGCATGGCTGTTGTTTTTGTCCTTGGTCAGCTCATACTTAGGCAGTCATGTTGGTGAATTTATGACATCTCTAGGAGACCTAGTCTCAGTTCCTGTGCCTCTTGTGATCTTTCTGTCCCCTCTTCCACAGTTTCCTCAGTCTTAGGTGCAAGAGTATTCTGTTGATGTATTCGTTGTTCCTGAGCTCTCCAGCTGTGCATTTGATTGGCTGTGGTTTTCTGTAATCGTCCCCATCTCTTACAAAGATAAGTTTTCTTGTTGAGGGCTGAGGGCTACACTTAACTGTGGGTATCAACAAATATTTGGAGTGTAGTTAGGGGTTATGCTGGTTTAGTAAAGTGGCACTTGTAGGTTCTCCTCCAAGACTGCATAGTTAACTGGGTTTCCACTGCCAGGCATGGTTTCCATCCAGCCAAATAGATGTAGGTTACCAGCAAGGCATGCCTTCCACTGTTGCACAGCTATGGTTTTTGTGCCGTGCTGGTCATGTTACAGTTCATAGGTGTCAGAGCTGGACAGGACTGTGTGTCGATTTCCTCCTCTGGAAGGTCTTTGATCCATTTGGAATTAGTTTTGGTGCAAGGTGGCAGATTTACATTCTTCCACATGTGGGTATCTCCTTTTCCCAGCACCATTGTTGAAGATCCCAGCTTGTTTTTGGCATCTTCATCATATGTTAAGTGGTTGAAGTTACGTGTACTCATGTTTGGATTTGCAGTTTTGTTTCATTGCTCTATATGTCTGTTTCTGTGCCGGTGCTATATTGTTTTTTTACTATGGCTCTGTAATAATATCTCAAGATCTAGAATCATAGTCCCCTAAGTTTGTTATTTTTGTTTAGAATTATTTTAGCTATCCAGGGTCTTTTGTGGTTCCATGTGAATCTTTGTAAACAATTTTTTCTGTTTGTGAAGAATGAGATGGATCTTTCGATTCAGGTTACACTGAATCTCTAAATAGCTTTTGGTAAAATAATCATTTCAGAATACTAATTCTACCAATTCCTAAACACGTCTTTCCATTTTCTAATGTCTTTCTCATTTCTATTCAGATGTTTAAAGTTTTTGATGTAGAGGTCTTCTCTTCCTTGGGTAGGTTAATCTCCAGATAGCTCTGTGTGACTTGTGTTTTCTCTCTCTGCAGTATCGTTACACTTTCTTTCTTGTGCATACTTAGTGTTTTTACTGTGGTGTTTGGTAGGGATTTCCCTGCTTGTCTTTTCCTTTAGTCCTCTGTTTGCTTCTTGTAGCTGTATGGGTGTGTCTTTCCTTAGTTTGGGAACGTTTTCTTTTATGATATTGCTGAATAATCTGGTCTATGACATTGACCGCCTATAATTTGAATGTTTGGTCTTCTCATGATGCCCCGCATTTCCTGCATTTTCATTTCCTGTGCTGTAAACTTCATATTTTTTGCTTATTTAGTCTAGATCCTCTGCTTGATCTTCGAGTCCTGATGTTGTGTCTTCTGCTGCATCCCTTCCACGTGTAAGGTTTTCCTCTGAGTTTTCTATTGAGTCTCTGAGTTTTTAACCCCGCATTCATCTCAGCTGAGGCCCCTTTACCTCCCTATCTCCTTATTTAACTACTTTTTCAAGTCCTGGACTGTCGTCACCATTTCCATCAGCCTATGATTGTGTTTTCTAGGGCATCACTCTATTGATTCTCCTTACATTCAGTTTTCTTAACTACATTGAGCTGCTTCTTTGTGTCTTCTTTGAGTTCCTTGAATTCTTTGATGAAGTTTATGATTCTTTTAAATTCTGTGTCCTGGAGTTCTTGTAGGTAATTTTTATTAGCAAACATTTCCACAGGACTGGTAAGTTTTGGAGGGGAGAGACTGGCTTGGTATTCTGTATGGTTTGCATTTTCTCTCTCTCTCTCTCTCTCTCTCTCTCTCTCTCTCTCTCTCTCTGTGTGTGTGTGTGTGTGTGTGTGTGTGCATGCTGAGATCTGGGCATGTAGCTTTCTTTTGTATTGAGTCTGCTATGGACATAGCAGGTTGGGGCAGAAGAGAGGATTAAAGGGCAGATTGGACCTACAGGCTCAAAATGGATTGGGTGGAATGAAGTCAGGTAGACTGAGGGGGCTTGGCTGGTTTGTAGGATGTGTCCCCTGGTCCAAGGAGCATGGGGTAGATATGGCAGTGAGGGAAGTTTGGGTATGGCTTAGGAAGGACTGGGACTTGACCCTGTTGAAGGATGTATGTGGAAGATCTCACTGTGTGGAGAGGCTGGATGTGCTACAGAAGGAGCCTGTGAATGGTCTTTTCCTCTTTCCTTCTCCCTTCCTTCCTTCCTTCCTTCCTTCCTTCCTTCCTTCCTTCCTCTATTCTTTCTTTTTTCCTTTCTCCCTTCCTTCATTCCTTACTAATCTTCCTTCCCTCCCTCCTTCATTTTCTCTCTCCCTCTTTTCTTTCTTTCCCACCTCCCTCCTTCTTTCTTTCCCTCTCTCCTTCCTTCCCTCCCTCCCTCTTCCCTTCCTTCCTTCCCTCCCTCCTTCCTTTTCTCTTTCCTTTCCTTTCTTTCCCACCTCCCTCCTTCTTTCTTTCCCTCTCTCCTTCCTTCCCTCCCTCCCTCCCTCCCTCCCTCTTCCCTTTCTTCCCACCTTCCTTCCCTCCCTCCCTCCTTCTTTCCTTTCTTTCTTTCATGTATTCTTCTTATTTTATTTTATGTTTTGCTTTTTGAACACGTCTTGCTATGTAGCATTGGCTAGTCTAGTTCTTGCTACATAGCCCAGGCCAGTCTTGCACGAGAAATCAGCCTTAGCCTCTTGGGCTAGGATCACAGGTGTGCACTGTCATACCCGGCTTTTGTTTTGTGATTTAGAACGCAGTGCATTGGTGACCATTGTTACAAGATAGAGATGGGACTGAGAAAGCTCTTAGAATACACCTCAGGACTGTTCTGGCCTGCTCCTTGGGGTGAGTCTGTCTTCAGTAAGGATGGAGGAGGGAGAAATACGGAGACCTCTGAGGGATCATCCATACTTGTGGGTCTTACTTGATTGCTTTCTCCCTTCATCCTTGGTAGCCAGCCTCCTGATGTGAAATAGTTTTCGTGTGTGACTTCCCCAAGTGCTGTTGTCTTCTTTAGGCACGCTGTCAATCTGCATCGAGGCCATACACATTTGCCAAATGAATGACTGAAGGAAGAAATGCATTCGCTCAAGCCAATCCATGCCATCTGGTTGAGACTATTTATGGCTCTTAAGTGGCATCGCTTTGCCATGATAAAAAGAAGCATGGCTGGTCCTGGGTGTGATGTTTCCCGGGTGGCCACGGTGCTTGTAAAAGCAGATGGCTTCAGATGGCTGCCATTTATTTACCTGGAGCCTGACTTAGCAGAGAAAGCATTTCTAGATTGAGCAGCTCACCTTGCCTCACTTAGAATGAAAGACGGCTGTGCTGAGTGCAGAAGATACCACATTCAGTGTGGAGGGGTTGCTGAGAGGATCCTTTTATTATAGAAGATTGACCCAGAACAGCCGTGGCTTAGTCCCACTGCTGCAGGTAAATGCTAAATCTTTACATCTAATGGCTATTTGGAAGACTACACTAAGATGGAGGGTGTCTTCATTTTGTTGAGAGTTATGTCAATTAGGGGACTACGTTTGCAGCAAAATGACTAACATCTTTAAGTTTTCATCACTTTCTCTGTCCCAGAATTAAAGTCTTCTGGAAAAGTGTCAACAGAGCAAAGATGGAGGGAAGTGAGTTTTTAATCAAGAATTTATCTGACTTAATTTTTGCAGATGCCAGTATGCTAGCATTAGAAGTAGGAAATTCCAACCAAGGGGAACAGAGAAGAAAGGAAAGCTAAGTAGAACAAAAAAATTAATGTGGATAATCTTAAAACAAAAATATTTTGACATGTAATCACATATATTGAAGGAGTGCAATATATTTTACTGCATGTATGTAGCATGTGGTAACTAAATCAACATCATAGGCATCTCAGCCATTCTTAAGTTTTTCATGTCTTTGTGTAGGAACCAGTTAGGTCCTCGCCCCTAGCTATTTTGAAGTGAATAGTTAATCGTTTCCAACCATAGTTACACAACTACTCTGAGAATATCATAAGTCACAACTCCTCTATCCTATACCTGTTATACACCTGAGGGCGGGGTGGCATCTTTTCTGAACCCCACCCTCAGCACCCTATACCTCTTTAGCCTCTGGTCAGCACTAATCCACATCTACTTCTACGAAATCACCTCCTTTGACGTATACATGTAAGTGAGATAGATGGGTCTCTGTGCTTGACTCATTTTTCTTAACATAGTGCCTTCCAGTTTCATCCATACTGCATTGGTGAATAGGATTTCATTCTTTATTGTGGCCAAATAACACTGTATTATCTGTATGGCTTTTTCTTTACCCATTTGCCCCATACTGGATATCTAGGATTATTCTGCATCCAATCTAATGATCTGCAATACATATGTAAGAAAAAGCAGATTTCTCTTCGATGTGATTTCTTGTTATTCACCCTCCTTCATCTGCAGCAAAGACCTGAGGTAAATCAACTTCCAAGGAGGAAGAATTCATGTTGAATCAGGTTTCAGAGTCCAAACCATTGTTCATGCTCGGTTGGCTTCTGCTTTGGCGTATGTGGTGGGGAAGAATGTCAGGGTGGTGAGCCTGTGACAAATCAGAACTGCTCATTTCTTGGTGGCCAGGAAGCTAGACGAGAGACAGTGAGACTGGGGTTCCAATGGTTCCTTCAAGGGCCTACTTCAAATGACCTCCCTTCAGGATTCTACCATCTAATGCCAACGACTGGCCACCAAGCATTTAGTGCAGAAGCCTTTGTGGGGACATTCAAGATTCAGATATATACCCTCCGAGAAACTGTTGTGTTTGTAGATTTTTAGGAGGCCTTCTACAACTTTCCACAAAGACCTACTACTGTACCCTCCCAAGGACAGTGTGTGACAGTTCCCTGTCCCTTCTTTCCTACTTCAACAGCATTACTACCTTCATCCATTTGATGACAACCATTGGTGGGGGAATGCGGTGTTATCCCATTGTGTTTTGATCTGCATTCTATAGGCAGAGTTTTCCTGTTGCACAGTTGCTCTCAAATAATCACTCAGAGGCTTAGTATGAATTATAAATGCAAGGCCAATAGCTCAAGCTTATTACTAACTAGCTCTTACATTTTAAGTTAACCCATATTCCTTGTTTATGCTCTGCCACGTGGCAGTACCTTTATTAGCATGGCACATTCATCTCCTGTTCCCTCTGCATCTGGCTGGCAACTCCTGACTCTGCCCTTCTCCTTCCCAGCATTCTTAACTTTGCTTTCCTGCTTACATTTATCCTGTTCAGCTATTGGCCAGCCAGCTTCTTTATTAAGTCAATCACAGCAGCAAATCTTCACAGTGTGCAAAAGGACTATTCCACAGCAACATTCTCCTGATGCTCAGTGTTGTTGTCCATGTATGTGTAGTGGGGAACCATGTGCCCACAGACATGGTTCATTCTTGAAGCATTTTTTGGGGCTTGCCACTGACATGTTTGAGTTCCTTGTCCTTATTCTGGATATTCAGAACCCTTGTAGGAGGGCATTGACAGTTTTCTCCATTCTATAGGTTGTCTATTCATTCTGTGGTTGTTTCCTTTTCTGGGTAGAAGCTTTCACAGGTTGAGGTGATTCTCTGGTCACTTTGGCTAAGGTTACCTGTGATTTGGAATCATCAAGAAAAGCCCTTGCTCCCCAGTTCCCGTGCCAACACCCCGAAACATCTGTCCCATGTTTTCTTCAAGAAGTTTCATGGCTTGGGACTCTTATATATTTGTTACCCTTAGAGTTGATTTTGTATATAGTAAGAATATATAGTGAGAAGTAGGGCTCTAGTTTCATTCTTGGGCATATCATGTTCAAGTTCCCTCATAAAATTCATTGTGAAGCAGCCATCTTCTCTCTGCTGGATGCTCTCGGTGCCTCTGTAAAAAAACCATTCTAAATGCTTAGCTAAATTTCCGTGTTCTGTGCTCTGTTCCATCGTCTGTCGTTTTGTTATCGTTGTTGCTTTTCTTTTGAGAAAGGAAGGGAGGGTATATATATATATATATATATATATATATATATATATATATAATTTTGTAGATGGTTAGGGTGTTACCTTTTCTTTGCTGGGGATTGTTGTAGCTATTCGGGATTGTTTGTGATTCCTGGTGAAGTTCAGGTGTAGTAATAGGAGCAGTGGGGCTGTGTCCCCGGCACCCGGCCGCCCACATGGCTAGCTTATACCCCGAAATAATTATACAGAAACTGTATTCTTTTAAACACTGCCTGGCCCATTAGTTCCAGCCTCTTATTGGCTAGCTCTTACATATAGATCTAACCCATTTCTAATAATCTGTGTAGCCCACGAGGTGGCTTACCAGGGAAGATCTTAACCTGCGGCTGTGTCGGGTGGGAGAGTCATGGCGACTCCTTGACTCAGCTTCTTTCTCCCAGCATTCTGTTCTGTTTACTCCGCCTACCTAATTTTATGTCCTATTAAAGGGCCAAGGCAGTCTCTTTATTTAACCAATGAAATTAACACAAAACAGAAGATTCTCCCCCATCATTCAGGGGTTTTCTCTCAGTTTCTGGTAGGAATCTCATGTTTTCTTGATAGTGATTACCTTTCGTTTTTGGGGTGAGACTCTTTTAAACATTCCTGTAGGCAGGTCTAGTGGTGGCAATTTCCCTCAGTTTTTGCTCCCCCTGTGGAACAGCGGTAGCGGTGAACCCAGCTTCAGTCGATCACTGTTATCACTCCTTAGGTTGTAGTTGGCTGTAGGTATACAACCCTGGCTTCTCTGGAGGAGCAGAGTCACATATGCCTGACTCCTTTTAAATTGTGTTTGGGTCCTGTGAGGCCTACAGGAGTCTCCTGAAGTAAAGACTGAATGAATGTATTGTATGAGCGTCATAACACATACTATAATCTCAGCTACTTGTGGAGGCTAGGGCAATAGGGCTGTAACCCAGTGTGGGTTATACAGGAATTCAAAGCTGGCTTGTATGTCTTAGTGTTAGGGTTTCTATTGTTGTGAAGAGACACCATGACCAAGGCAACTCTTGTAAAGGAAAACATTTAACTGGGGCTGGCTTACTTTAGTTCATTTTCATCATAGTAGGGCATGGTGACACACAGGCAGACATGGTGCTGAGAAGGAGCTGAGATTTCTATATCTGGATCTGCAGGCAGCAGAAGGAGACTGTATGTCACACTTAGCATAGCTTGACCTCAAAGCCAGCCCCTACAGAGACACACTTCCTCTAATAGGGCCACACCTACTCCAACAAGGTCGCACCTCCTATTATTACCACTCCCTATGGAGACCATTTTCTTTCAAACCACCACACTTGGCAGTTAGGAAGCCTGAGTCCAGTGCAGAGGATGTGGTTCGCTGCGGATCACACATGTACCTTAAGCGTGTATCATGCTTAAGGTCTTGGTTTCAATACTGTACTGGCAAGGAGACAGAAACTCTACAGGTGTCTGTGATAGCAGTGGGGACAATGAGGGTCTACAGGTCTTCTTTTCACCATAAGGATGAATCTACCTGACCTCTGGACAAATAGGAGAGATGATAGACATCTCTCCTAATCTTCACCTAATAGGAGGTGAAGATGGAGTGCCGTCTGCTACTCCTGTTTCTGTGGTGCAATCCTCAGTATAGCCCCCCACAGGAAGGGCACCAGTTCCCTGCTACTCTGCCCATTGGGTGGGGGTGGAGTGGGGTGTTTCTCAGTCATTCTTAAAAGGGTACACTTGTTTCTTCATTATCTGGTTGAGTTTTGTGAGGGGAACAAGTGACAGGCAACCCCGTGCCTTTGTTACTAACGTCACACAAGAAGTTTTTAGGGAGCAGATGGTGCAGCTCAGCAGGGAAAGAGCTTGGCTTGCAGGCCGGATAACCCAAGCTTGATCCCTGGACAGTTGTTCTCTGATCTCTACGAACACCATGGTGGCCCTTTTAGCAAGTGAAAAATTAATTTGAGCCCAAAAGTACCATAGCATGGCTGAAGTTACAGCGTAATTTTCTTTTTACTCTTTTCTCCGAATCTACAATTTTATTTCATATTCTAAAAATTATTAGAATGAAATGTGTATTTTTCTACTTTGTTATATGCCAGGGGTTTAAGGACTTTGATTCTCTATATCTTTAGGAGCAGTTACTCACACAATTTTTAGGTGTTCCAAAAATATCCTTCTAATTTATTCTCTTAACAGAAAGAAAATGTAGAGGTTTATCTTTTGTTCATTTGTTTTGTTTTTTTAAGGTAGAATTCAGCTAAACGTTCCTAAGCCCCTCCCGTGCTTGGTGGCTCGGTCACCTGTGCCGTCACTACCGTACTCAGGGGCTTCATTACCTGTGACGTCACTACCGTACTCTGGGGGCTTTGTTACCTGTGTCGTCACTACCGTACTCAGGGGCTTCATTACCTGTGCCGTCACTACCGTACTCAGGGGCTTCATTACCTGTGCCGTCACTACCGTACTCAGGGGCTTCATTACCTGTGACATCACTACCGTACTCTGGGGGCTTTGTTACCTGTGTCGTCACTACCGTACTCAGGGGCTTTATTACCTGTGTCGTCACTACCGTACTCAGGGGCTTCATTACCTGTGCCGTCACTACCGTACTCTGGGGGCTTTGTTACCTGTGTCATCACTACCGTACTCAGGGGCTTCATTACCTGTGCCGTCACTACCGTACTCTGGGGGCTTTGTTACCTGTGTCGTCACTACCGTACTCTGGGGGCTTTGTTACCTGTGTTGTCAGACGGTGAGTGCATTTACACCAACTTTTAAGCTTAGAAAGTGAGGCTCAGAGTAGGTATCTCCTTGGTTGACATCACCCAAGTTGTAAATGGTCCAGGGGGAATTCAGATCAGTTTTGTCTCCCTACTGAGACCGGGCTCTGCCAGGATAAGGCTTATGTCTTTTTCATTTCTATGGTCTAACATCATCCTGGTTTTCTTGTGATTTAAGAACAGTTTTTAAAAGTAATTTTGAAGTCATTCCATTTGACATATAGCATATTTATAAACTCTGTCTTTGTGGATCTTTATTCTGTCTCCTCACCATCTCCACCCACCCATACTTCAGATTCTTCTCCATGACCCCCACCCACCACTGATACATAGTAATGAGGGGTGAACAATTCTCTTACATTTCCTTTCTGTGTTGTTATTTTCCTCGGAAATTCCCGAGTTGGCTCTGTGCCCTTGGCTTAGGGGATTTGGGGTGCCCATCTATTCCTATTCTGGAATTTCTCTTAGTGAGTGGCCGCACATCCGGGTTAAACCCTAAGCTCTGCAAGAGTGGACACTCGTGCTGGCTTATTTTGTCAGTTTACATAAGCCAGGGTTATCCGGGAAACAGGAATCTTCATCAAGAAAATCCACCCATAGGGTTGGCCTACATGCAAGTCTGTAGGGTACATTTTGTTTGTTTGGTTGATTGGTTGGTTTTTGGTTTTTTGAGATGGGATTTCTCTGTGTGGCTTTGGCTGATCTGAAACTCACTCTGTAGACCAGGCTGGCTTTGAACTTAGAGATCCACCTGCCTCTCCTCCTGAGGGCTGGGATAAAAGGCATATGCCGCCGCCACTACCCTGTTGTAGGGCACATGTTCCTGACTGATGGGTTGGTATGGTAGGACCCAGCCCTGGTGGGCGGTACCAGACCTGGGCAACTGATCCTGGGATGTATAAGAAAACAAACAAGCGAGTCAGGACGAACAAGGCTGCATGCAGCAGCTCTCCGTGGTGTCTGCATCTGTTCCTGCTTCCAGATTTCTGCCCTACTGGAGCTCCTGATCTAACTTCCCTGGATGATGGACTACAGGCTTTAAGATGAAATAAACCCCTTCCTCTCCAAGTTACTTTTGGTCGTGGTGTTTTGTTACGGCAATTAAACCCTAAGATACCAGTGCATCTGCTACTTTGGGAGTTACAGTAGTGTCTGGTGCAGATCCTGACTGGCCCAAATTAGGTACTTTGTAAATATTTACAGGCTGACATTACTGCTGTGGTGCCCTTGCAAGCTGACAGGCCAGCTGATTAACAGGCAGAGATGGCATCCCCATGCCTACATGGTAAAATGCAGATTGCTCCTGCCTGACTCTGATCTCTCTTAACCCAGGAGGCGGTTCAGTAAGCAAATTAGTATTTATGCCTTCCACACTTCCCCTGCTTCTCCCAGTGTGTTTTGGCACAGGGCCTCTTGTAGGTGATGCTAGCCTCAGACTTACGGTGAAGCTGAGGATAATCTTGAACTCCTGATCCTCCAGCCTCCATATCAGGAGTGCTAGCATTTGCAGGCACAAACCACAATGCCTTGCTTCTCATTTTGTCCATTAATTCTCATTCTGTCTTAAGCTTGAAATGGAAACCTTTTTCTATCCATGTCCCGAGTTTAAAACTGCTGCATTATCTAGCAAGAGCCATTTAAAATCCTTTCTCTTTGATGAGCCTCTGTCTGTCTTCTCAGAGGCGTTGCTCTCCCAGTGCTGTTCTCCAAATGCTGTAGCGTTGATATTACCACAGCGCATTAGTGCGTATTTCTCGGTTTGGAGATCTGGGCCCCTCTGAGAACTGGGTTAAGCCTAATTTAGGGGTTCACTAATGTCCCCACAGGATCTTTTTTGCTGGACTTCAGAGCATCTGTGTCTGTTCTCTTTGCTGCTTGGGATTGCGAGGCCACCTGCTTAAGCAGAACTAAGTTGTCCTGCAAGACAGCTTCCTGTTTTGATTTCAGTGATGGTGGTCTTCAGGTTTCCTTCAGAACACCCCTGATCAGCCAGTCTATAACAAATTTGACTTTACCTTCTGGATGAACGTATGAACATGGCAGCATGATCTTTCTGCAAGGCCTTCTGGGGTACACACTGGGGACGGGTGTAAAGTAGTAAGCCACTTTACCAAATCGTGCAGTAGACTTCTGTAGAGTTACGTATATGCCTTCTCTATGATCTAGCAGCGTCTCCTTCCTAAATTCAAACAAGAGAATGAAGATAAACACCCTAACAAGACATGAACAGAAGTATCTTCAGCCTTCTTCTTGATAGCCCATGGTGGAAATAGCATCAGCGACTGGCAAGCTAATCAGATTTTAGATTTGACTAAATCTGTATCATCCTACTTCTAGCTGAGAGAGACATACAGATGAGACAGTAGACAGACAGAAGGCTCTAGAATGCCACTTGTATAGTGAAAAACATGGGGAAAATGTCAATATTGTTTTGGGTGGAGGCTGCACGTTTGTACACGATTGTATACAGCTGCACATTTGTACATGTTTGTATACAGCTGCACATTTGTACATGTTTGTATACAGCTGCACGTTTGTACACGATTGTATACAGCTGCACGTTTGTACATGATTGTATACAGCTGCACGTTTGTACATGTTTGTATACAGCTGCACGTTTGTACATGTTTGTATACAGCTGCACATTTGTACATGTTTGTATACAGCTGCACATTTGTACATGTTTGTATACAGCTGCACGTTTGTACACGATTGTATACAGCTGCACGTTTGTACACGATTGTATACAGCTGCACGTTTGTACACGTTTGTATACAGCTGCACGTTTGTACATGTTTGTATACAGCTGCACGTTTGTAAATGGTTGTATACAGCTGCACGTTTGTACATGTTTGTATACAGCTGCACGTTTGTACATGTTTGTATACAGCTGCACGTTTGTACATGTTTGTATACAGCTGCACGTTTGTACACGTTTGTATACAGCTGCACGTTTGTACACGATTGTATACAGCTGCACATTTGCCACTCATTGTCTTCGGAGTCCTTAGCTAATTGCCCAAGTGTCTGCTTTAGTTTCCTCATCTTCCGAGTGTGAATGAAACCAGCATCTACCTTATAAAGCTCTTAGGAGAATCATGTGCATTTGTCTGTTTTTGTTATATTTGTATAAGCTAAAAGTTAAAGTAAAACATGCTGATCTTCAAGACAAAATTTCGCTGGTCCTCATCCCTGGCTGCATAGGAGAGTCTCCAGGCAAGATTTTGCAAAGTTCTTACACAAATGCACCCCATTCTTTGGCGTTTTGTTGAGTAATCATTCTGTATGGTATTATAATTATTTTCTCAGTTGCCATCATTATAGCACTTTGCAGCAGGTGGACTGTATTTCCTGCATTTCCAACAGCATTAAAAGCCTTTGCAGTGGAAATTATAAAAGCAAATTTAGTAATGAGTGCCCGTAAGAATTGTCAGTGTTCGCTTCATCTTACCTTCTCAGAGAGCTACCAGGAAACCCTAGTGTTCAAGAGGAACCATGAGATCACCTTTCTTTATTCAGACTGTCCTTTTCTTTTATGTGAAAGAATCATAAATGATGCAAAGTGCTTGAGGTAGGGTGGGGAATAGCACTACTCCAAGCTGGGATGATAAAGCAAAGACACTCTAGAAGTGTCTATGGTAACAA
Organism: Microtus oregoni; assembly: GCF_018167655.1. Classification (NCBI taxonomy): domain Eukaryota; kingdom Metazoa; phylum Chordata; class Mammalia; order Rodentia; family Cricetidae; genus Microtus; species Microtus oregoni. The sequence goes on along the minus strand of NW_024543060.1, from coordinate 58,516,332 downwards.
TACACCCAATATGCAGACCATAAGACTCTTGGCTTGGCCGTTCTGAGTCGTATGTTTGATGCCATTTCTCCCTTTATAGTTGTGCTTTCAAGCAGTGCTGGAAGAACAAGATCTTTGATTGATATGTAGGAGTGGGTTAAAGCAACCCTGTCTTCAAGGAGAGAAGCCAACCCGGCCTCACTTTTGTTGACTGACTTAATGGGTCCTGGGGCTTGCACTGGTGGAAAAGATGAGCCTATTCCTTTGGGAATCAGCGGGAAAAAGTTGTCAAGCTTGTCATGAACAAAGAATGCCACATGTGGCCCTTGATGAGCTTTTGGTTATTATCATAATGTTATTATTACATTGGAAGATGAATATAGCCTGATGAGATTTTGCACAAATGTGTGATTTGCTTCTTTTTATTGAAATAACTTTATTTATACTTGTGTGCCTCTTATTGATAATGACTTGCTAGTGGATTGCTTTATGGATTTGCAGATTCATTTCTGCAGCCAGCACATGCTCACCCTCACCACTGGGAAACATCCAGTCATGTGAAGGAAGTCATCCACTATTGTCATATTGTCTTTCTTCTTCAAGAATGAAGTCATGTGAGAAGTTTAATTTTTGCGGCTTTTATTGAATGATTCCCATGTGTGCTGTCTTGGCTCACTCCAGATTATATCAGAAGGGATGAAATGAGGCCACAAGTGTCTTTCTTTTCCTCTTTTCCCTGGGATTCAGTTTATACATCTTTAAAATGGATTTGGTTACTTATATTTTGAGCAATAGAGGATACAGTGATCATCAAAGTACTACTGATCAATTAATAGAACTCTTTCTTTCTGTGATGGATGTGTCCACTGTTTGGATATATTTTTCGGTATACAGCTAAAAGATAAATTGAAATTTATTTTGTTTTCTTTCTTTCCTATAACAAACATTTATTGAAGGCCCAAACTCTGAATAAGGACACATATCAATTGGGAGATTTTTCTGCTCAAGTCACCTGAACTACTCTTTGTCCAGCAACTGCTTCATTGTGATTCCCAGAGACAAGATATGAGGCAGGAAGGATATGCCTTATCTAGATGAATAAATCCAAATGCAGTGTCTAGAAAATCAGAAACGACACTTTATTGAGGGAGAATTCACCATGAAGAACATTTTACATATTAGAACATTTGAAATTCCAACACTTGAGGGGTAGAGGCAGAAGAATCAGGAGCTCAAGACCAGTGTTGGTGCATGGTGACCTTGAGGCGAGCTGTCAGCCCTCGCTGTCTCTAAGTTACTGAAGTAACATGTGAGCGACAAAAACATTAGTGCTGGCTGCGCTGTGCCCGAGAACAAGGAAGTAAGATATTTAGTAGGTGCCCATGGGAAGTGAATTCTGGGAGGGAGGAACAGTATGGGCACAGAATGAGAATCATGGGGCAGATGCTGATCCACAGGGACCACTATGCAAAGGGAATCTGGCAGGCATAGGGCCAGGAGTTGAGTGTACAGTTTACAACCATGAGGAGGGGGCAGGGCAGAATACAGAATGCTTTTTGGATCTGGCTATGTTGTTCTTGCTTCTCTTTATTGGGGGGGGGGGGGTCATGTGCCTGTGTGTGCCTGCCCAGGTGTGGATGGGTGTTAGTTATCTCCTCCCACCCTGTGATCTGGGATGGAACTTGTCTCATTTTGATTTTCTTGGAGTCCATGCTTCAGCGCTTCAGCTTGGCCTTAAAGTCATGGTCCGCCTGCTCCCGTTCCCAAGTGCTGACGTAAGAGGCATGCACCTCTGGACACTGATAGACTGTCCTGAACATGTGTCCCACAAGCAGCTGGGGTAGCATTCCCTGTCCAGAAGCAAGTCCGCTAAAAGCACGAGAACCATATGAGAGGTCCTCCCCAGAGCGAGCTGGGAAACAGTTGACTGTGTCGAATCAGAGATGCCTACTATTCTGGCTGTATATATTTCAGAGGTTTATCTTCAGAACTTCTAAATTTACTTTAGATTGGCAAAAAATACACGCTGTAGATTGGAGTTTTTTTTTCTGACAGACCTTTTACAAATTTAAATTGCATTCCAATCTGTAGCAGAACGTGTGATCGTCAAAAAATCCCAACTAGTAAATATTCAGCCCTGGCTCCTTTAGCAGACTCTCTCCATGAAATTGAGCAAATACAATTTTCAAATAAGTCATCTTAAAAGTTTTTTGTGGGGGGCTGGAGAGATGGCTCAGAGGGTAAGAGCATTGCCTGTTCTTCCAAAGGTCCTGAGTTCAATTCCCAGCAACCACATGGTGGCTCACAACCATCTGTAATGGGGTCTGGTGCCCTCTTCTGGCCTGCAGCCATACACAGAATAATGTATACATAATAACTAAATAAATATTTTTTTTTTAAAAAAAAGTTTTTTTGTGTTCTTCTCCATTTTCCCTTCCATTCTGATATGAGCCTGGCTGGTGCAGGCAATCAGTCACTTAGCAGCTAACACTGGACCCAAGTTATTACTCAGAAGGGTAAAACTTCTGAACAACAGATTTGCTGGTCTTGAGAGGTTTGGAAAATGGGTTCATTCTTTGGTACTCCTTTTTTTTCTTTTTCATTTTTGGTTTTTCAAGACAGGGGTTCTCTGTGTGGCCCTGGCTGTCCTAGAACTCACTCTGAACACCAGACTGGCCTCGCACTCACAGAGATCTGCCTGTCTCTGCCTCCCAAGTGCTGGGATTAAAGGCGTGCATGCACCACCACCATCCAGCCATTCTTTGGTACTTAAGGAAGGAATAAGTGGAAGAGCTCAGAGCTCACACTCGAGAGGTGGCTCAGGGATTAGGAGTGCTTACTGCTCTTGCAGAGGAACTGCCTGTGGTTCCCATTTGATGGCTCTCCATCATATGATGGAACTCTAGTTCCAAGGCTCTACACTAGCCTGTGAACACAAGAGTAGTGTCTTTGTACACCACACAATCCCCTGTGTCTGGCAAATAAATGTTCAGTAAGCAAATATTGATTCAATAATAATGATCCCATAAAAGTCCTATGAAGGGGCTGGCAGTAGAAAGTTTTCTGTATGGCTTGTCTGCCACATAGAACTGTGTCTTTGGTTTAGAAAACCTTGCTGGTCTCAAAGTCTGAGACTCAAAAGCAGATACATTGACAGAGGTGTTATCTCTGTTATTATAATATTTACACTATGTTTCCCACAGCAACTAGCTGCAATGTTTTTTGAAAACGTGATTCAGAAGTGTAGAAGCAATATTTGCATAGACGTTGTAGTGAGTTTATCTGTTCTGTGGGCTTGGACCGGGTCTTATGTAGGCTCTCTCATGCTGAGCTGCACAGCCAGCCTGAACTTCCTTTTCTGAGCTGATTTATCTGAGCATAATGATTCCTAAAATTGTATTTATCCCATCTATGACTTTAATTATAGATATAAATGAGGTTTTCAAAGATGAACAAAATTGTAGAATATCTTCTAGTTTAAAAAATACAATTATTTAGCCGGGTGGTGATGGGACACGCCTTTAATCCCAGCACTTGGGATGCAGAAGCAGGCAGATTTCTGAGTTTGAGGCCAGTCTGATCTACAGTGCAAGTTCCAGGACAGTCAGGGCTACACAGAGAAATGCTGTCTTGAAAACAAAAATTATTCATATAAAGCAATGTATCAGTTAGAAGTCTTGGTGCCGCAAGGTTTTCTGTGCTTTCTTGTGTTGATTAAAAGGAGCACACGAAGAAGTAGGTTGTGTGTTTTGGCATGTCAATGTCATTAAATTTTTCTTCTTAATCCCCTAAAGAAAAATACATTTTTTTTTTGTTGGTGACCACAAATATGGACCAGTATGTGCCTTTGAGATTTTGTCACCTTTATAGATATTGGTAAAAAGTACTTTAAAGAAAAAAAAGGCCAGCTGTTAATGAGTGTCAATTTTAGTTAAGAGGGCCAGGATTTAAACCAAGAGCAGGATAATTCCCTTATACAGAATTAGAAAACGAAAGTCAAAAAAAGACGTAGAAAAAAGAGAAAAGACAATTTTGTAAAATAATTGCGTGTGACTGTCTTACAGAATAAGGTGGAGCTTTGTTTCCTTTGTAAGTATCTGAATTTTCTTCCCATATTACTAGAATAATAGGATTAAAGTATTTGAAAAGAAACTGCCCAGCAGTGTGCAGTGAAGAGCAAATGGAAGCCATCTGAGCCCGAGAGCAGACGTGTGGGCTTGGATGGGGGAGTACACAGACCTGGGGTCTGAGCAGCACCTCGAAGTGTAGGGAAAACCCCAATAATGATGCTACTTTTAGTACGTTATTGCAACCACAATCAATTGCTTCATCTACATGTGTTCAGTTATTCTGTACCCCTCCTCCCACCACTTCTTCCTACACTTTAATCATTAAAAGTTCTATACACTTACATATGTCAAGAGAAGAGAACCAGGGGCTAGAGAAAGGTAGCTCAGCAGTTGAGAGCACTTGCTGTTCTTAACGAGGACTGAGGATCCATTCACAGCATCCTTGTCAGGCAGCTCCCAAGCACCTGTAACCCCAGCTCCAGGGGAACAGACACTTCTCACACAAATGCACACACATACACACAAATCATATTATATATAAAATTGTATTACATATACTTTTATATGTATATAAAAGTAGAATCACAAATACCTCCAATTTAGAGTTGGCGGTTGTTAATGTTTTGATATTGTGCTTTCTCTCTTCTCCCCGCAGACACATGGACACTTAACACTTACTTTCTAAAAAGTAAATTGTAAATATGACCCGTGACCACTAACTGCTCGGATATTAATCTCCTAAGAATCAAAGCTTTCTCTTACACAAGGACCGTGCCACTATCATACCAAACAGCTCTACTGATAAGAAGCATAGCGAATACCCAAGTCGTATTTAAATTTTCCTAATTGTCCCTTAAAGATTGTAGGAAACCTCTGTTGATGATGTGATCAAGGCTTGAGATTTCCATCTGGATGTCAGTGTGGAAAACTGGGGACTTTCCCTGACGCTGTACCAGATGGTTTCTTGTCTGGGGACTTTAGTCTGCTGTGAGCAGCTGGACAAGAGGCATGGGAGTGGGGACAAGCAGGGTCTAGACGGAACTGACACTTCAATCATGTCGGGAGTGAATGACGTCATCCGCTCTGCCTTGATTGCTTCTCCTCTGCTCAGACTGCCAATTGGGATGAAAGCATCATCACTGATAACAGTAATTCAACAAATGCCCTCTTTTGGCTTTGATCTGAACAACAACCCTGTGAAGTGAAATATATATATATATATATATATATATATATATATATATATATATATATAATTATTCCCATATAGCAAAGACGAAACTCAAGCTAGAAGGCTGCAACTTGCCTAAGGGCCGAAAACCAGTTTTGTTTTGTTTTTTCAAATTCTAACTCTCATGGATAGCTTGGTATAAACAGGATGAAATGCCCATCAGGCTAAGCAGCAGTCAAGGAACTGAGGATCTAGAGTGGAGGATAAGGAGAGAAAATGAGGAAGGAGGGGAAAGGGGCCTAGTTGTTCACGTATGAACGTTTGGTTGGCATTGGTGACTATGGCAGGCTGGAGTGCAGGGATAACTGGGCCAGAGAGCAGAGTTACAGCTGCCAAGGACTGTTTCCTGCCTTAGCGGGCAACACCTTTTCCATCCACAGAAGGGAAGGAGAGACCTGACTCCTACGAGATCTCCCTCTCTGCCTGATGGCACACCTGTGTACGGTACACACATACAAACACACAACAGATGTATGCATAGTTTGTTCTTGTTTTTCCTTAGGGAATGGAGTTGGGACCTGAGACCACCAGTGCAGAGTTAGTGCTTTATACAGTGGGAAAATCTGTGCTGTTGAGAATGTTATAAAATTAAATAAAACAGAAGGAAGGTTTAGAGGTGCGGTTTCTTTATCTGTCATATTTAAGTATTTGCACGGGTGTGGGAGAGTGCGCCATAGCATGCGTGTGCTGGTCAGATGACAATTTATGAGCTGCAGTTTTCTTCTGGATCCTGGGGACTGAACTCAGGGAGTTAGGCCTGGCCACAGGCAACTCTCCCTGCTGGGCCATCTCACTGGCCCATTTATTTTGTTGATCAACTCTATTTCCTGCATACCTTCCATTTTATATATAACTTCTGTAGAATGTGACTTTTTTATTAAATTTAGAAACCAGGCAGTGTATTTTTTTTTAAAATATACATGAATAACTTGGCATTATCCATTGTGCAAAATGAAATTTAATAGTATATTATTGTATGAATTACTTAGTTGAAATCAAACTTGCCTGTGACATCTGGACCCCATTTGGTGGGTTAATTAAAGCAATGTTGTGAACTGGGGTAGTTTGGTAGATTCTTCAATGGCTCATCTCCCATAGGACTAAGACAGCAAAATCCTGACATTCTGATTTCTCTGCATACAGAACACTTTAATGTAACAGCAAGAGGCAGTCTACAGCCTAACAGTAGATGATATGTATGTTATTAATCAGATATGTAGCTGGGATTTAGCACCCGAGAGCTTGCCTAAAATTGCTCTCACCAATAACTTGGCATTCTAAACACAAGCCCACAATACTCTTCTTTTCCTTTTGGGACTCATTACTTTTTGCTACTATTACGTCCCTCTTCGCACAGTGTGGAAATAGCACACGCGGCCTAGAAGCTCCCACTGACATGCAATTTCCAGCAATCTCCCACATTCTAGAAAGGGAGACCATAATTGTCAGATGAGCCCACACGCAAGTGGACTGTTACACACATTATTAGCACACCATGCATGTGGACTAAGCAGTGTGTGGTAAGTCCCCAGAGAAGTTCGCTAAGATGAGCCCATGGACATGGGGTGTGAGACGCTCAGCCTTTTAGAGGCCCAGGAACAATGGAGCTCACAGAGGTGAGGTTGAAGATGCAGGGTCTTGTGGAAGGCCTTCCATCCATCTCCCAGGGCTTGGGAGGCATGTGCTGGTTTCCCTTGGCGCCTTGTCCGCTTCCAGATTTAAAAGCATACACTTCCATCCAGTTCATGTTTCAATTTTCTTGAGCCTCATAAATTATGCAGGGCCCTTAGTGCCTGCGCAGGTGAGGGAGAGCAGATGCTACTCAGGCTTGAAGAGGTGTCTGGTTGTGCCTGCCTGTCACCTGTCCCTGCTGGGCCATGGGATGTGCTTAATTTACTGCCGTTTAGAAAGGACCTGTCAACCCAGACCTAACTCCATCGTGAACCGGGTAAGGAAAAAGTAACAGTGGCCTCGCCAACTCCGCCCTCTTTCCCTCCTTCCTACCTGGTGAAACGATGCCTGGACAGTTGGGTAGCTGGAAGATGCTATACATTTTTATGTCACTGTGCACATGCAGAAATAGAACGAAACAGTAAGTTTCACCTTATGGGTGCCTTGCTGTGTGTGAAATTCCTTGAGGACTTTGTTTCTGGTTGTGCTGGAGGTCTCTTTAATTTGAGTGAAAATGTACCTTAGTGGCATAAGGTTTATTAATGTTCTCACTCCTATCTGAGGAAAACACCAGCGTGCTCTTTGGAGCATGAAAACTGTGTACTCAATGCTGTTAGTGTGCCAAGATTTCTCACTTAAGAGGAGGTGCATTCCGAGGAGATTGGAGCGCCAGTCTCAAAACCCGTCTCTCATTTGCAGTCGGACCATGCCAATTAGCGCAGTATTTTTAATTAATAATTGTTAATGTGGAGGGTAAAAGATGCACATGTTGAGGTCGGAAGACAACTTTGTGGAGTCAGTTCCCTTTCCCCACGTTAACGTGGCTTCCAGGGGTTGAACTGTGGTCGTCAGGCTCATGTGGCAAGCGTATTTATTAGCCGAGTTGTCCCATCAGCCATCTTTAAACTCATCCTCCCTCCTGAGACTATAGGAACAAATGCCTGACACAGACACAAGAAACCCTTGAGAGAAAGGACCGAGAGGCCGGCATAAAACTGTCCTAGACATGGGCTGGGAGACTCATAACCCATGCCGCCTGGGACCAGCCTAACTTTCACCTTCTGGAGAATGTTTGTCTCATGAAAGGGTTAACTGGTCTGTGAATCGAGTCACGATGACCTGGAAGTAAAAGGCAAAGTTTCTTTTAAGGAGGAGGGAGGGTAATTACTCATAGAGTCTTCACCATGCTGTCCTCTAGAAAACAAGCCTCTCTACCCTGCAGGGAAAACGCTTCCTAAGACAGGCTGGGACCAGAAGTGCTTCTGATTTCAGATGTTCAGAGGTTGGATATCAAGTCCACATGAGGCGACCGGCTCACGTTTCGTGTACGAATACTATACTCAGCCCAAAGTCACTTCTTACCGTATTTTAAGATATTTTATGCCGTTTAAATGTAGGATTTCCTCTATCAACTTCTTGTCCCTGCTCAAGTTGTGGATTCTGGAGCTTCTTGAATTTCCTGACTAGGAATTCAGCGTGCGTTTCCTCTTACCTTTCCTCCACTCCAACTTTTCCTGACCCAGCATCCCCGCAAACTTGTCTTCCGCACATAGCTGCTTATCTCTTTCCCTACTGAGCAAGACAGAGCAGCTGGATAGATGAGCGTGAAGGCGGTGTGTTTGTGTCAGGAGAGGAAGGGGCCGGGTGGGGTGCCACAGTACTAGAGGACTGCTGTCTGGAGTTGAGGTCACGCAGGAAAAGGGAAGTAGACTTTGTACTTCCTTCAGCTGCAGGATGGCCGGGGCTTCTGCCTGATAGCCTTTTTGCTGTTGTTTAAAATATAGGCCAAAAGCTGAGCCGAACCGTCCGTGTCTAAGCCACTAAACGGCTAATTGTTCGTAATTGTATTCTGTGTTCAGCAGACCACTAACTACAGCAACAGCTTAAAAACAGTATTTAGGGAAATTGCTTGGGCCTCCCTTTGTTTCGCACATTCCAGTGTTATCATAGCTGGAAGCCGTAGCCTCAGAGTGTCACCAGGAAGGCTCACAAAGGAACTTGCTGCCCCTGTGCGTTATGGATGCCTAACATCTGGAGCACGGTGGCTGCCTGAAGAACCGACCAGACCCATCATCACTGTGTGGTTCAATACTGCCATCCTAGCTCTACACGCAGGCTGCGATCGTCCCTCCTGGATTCCCGAGAGGTGGATGTCAGACGCTTTAATGGCCCCTGAATGGAAGTGATGTTTTGGAGTCGTTGAGTGTTGCTGGTCTATAACAGAGAAGTTCGTGGATGCTAAAGTAGACACTGAGATGGCCCCAATGCCTGATAACTACACATTAGCCGGCTACATACTCTTTCCCCTTGTGTTTGGACTCTGCAGCTTAGTGTTAGTCTATCTGTCAAGATGAACTCTAATCCCTTCCTTGTCTTTTTTTCAGGGGAGGGGAAGGGTTGTGGGGTGGCAACTGTTCTTGACAGCATGTCAAAAAGGAAAGAAAAAAAACTAATTATGCTTTTAAATGGGGACCTGGCTAATGCGCAGGGCTTTCACGGTTAGGAGATACTGGTGACGTCCATTGGATCTGACATGAACTCATCTGGAAGGTGTCTGGGGAATGTCTGAGAACCGGTGGATCCATGCTAATCAATGCCCAGGGCCTGCCGTTCGCAGTTTTCTCTCAGATAGTAATTGGCATTTTGTTTTAGCATTTTACTTAGATTTCAACAAAGTTGTCCTTTTAGCAGGAAGCTGTAAACATTCCAGAAACCCTCGTAGAACCTTGATTATAGCAGCAGTGGAGGTATAGCCCCAGTTTCCGGCATGTCTGTTTACAGAAAGGGAAGATAAGAGATTGCCGCCCCAGAGTCTTCCCAGCATTCTCTTGCCTAGTGTCTTAAATTTAGCTGAAATTAAATTAGCCCTCTTCTCGTGTCACAACGCCAACCTGGATTCCCCGAGCAGCACGGCTCCCCATCCAGCTGTGAATCTTTCGCTCTTCTTGTGTGACCTTTCCTCCGTGACATCGCTCTCTCCCAACTCTGCCATGTTTAACCTGTCTATAATCCAGGTTTGGGAATCAGGACTGAGCGAACTGGAATTGAACATGAGAAGAACTAGGTGACAATAGCAATCTACAGGGGACCTCTGTAAGAACCTGAACTCCTACACGCTTGTAACTGTCCCACCAACCTGGAAATTGCTTCCTCTCAACCCTGTGTACTTGTGCTAAAATGAGGCGAACAGAAAGTAGTTTTGTTGTAAGATTGTATATGGGCATCCATGTGATTCTGGGAGCCACACCTCTGACATGTTGTATACGGGCATGCATGTGATTCTGGGAGCCACACCTCTGACATGTTGTATACGGGCATCCATGTGATTCTGGGAGCCACACCTCTGACATGTTGTATACGGGCATCCATGTGATTCTGGGAGCCACACCTCTGACATGTTGTATATGGGCATGCATGTGATTCTGGGAGCCACACCTCTGACATGTGCATGCAAAGAAAAGCCCATAGTTGTAGCTCTTGAATTAAAGAGAAAGCAAACATCGAATAATAGCCATCCATAGTATGGCTTATATGTATATGTCCCATGTAAACAAATTAGCCATATGTACTCTGTGCATGTGTGTTTGTGTGTGTGTGTGTGTGCATGTGTGTGTACATTGGGAGCTAAAATCATACTGTTGCCTGTTATTGCAAGCCACCTGAAAATATTTGGAAGACTTGATAACAGTCTGTAAGATAAGGTAGTATTCTTCCTGCCTCTCACTGCCTCTGATCCCTGGCATAGCGGCTCTGCTCCGTTGGTCCCAGTTGAGCTACAGTGGTTCTCTGTTGGCCCAACTGGCCTGGGTCCTGTAGTAATATGAGCGGCGGGGCTGCGTCCCCAGCACCCCAGCTGCCTGCTCGGCTAGCTTATGGCCCGAAATAATTACACGGACACTGTATTCTTTTAAACACTGCTTGGCCCATTCTCTTCTAGGCTAATTCTCACATATTAATTTAGCCCATTTCTAATCATCTGTGTGTAGCACCCCAAGGTGTGCTTACCGGGGAGATTCTAGCCTATGTCCATCCTGGGTCGGAGCTTCATAGTGTGCGTCTGCCCAGGAGCCAGGAGCATGGCGTCTCTCTCAGGCGTCTGCTCCCGAGAGAAGAACTGTCGAGACTGAGCTCACTTCCTGTTCCTCCCAGCGTTCTGTTCTGTTTACTCCTCCCACCTATCTTCTAACCAATAAAATGGGCCAAGGCAGTTCCTTTATTAGCCAATGACCTTCCTCCATCAGGGTCCCAACAGAGTTCTTTGCACTTTATGGTGACTGTCACTGTTGTCTTCAAGCTGCCCCAGGAGGCATAAAGGAGTGGACTTAGCCTGGGCAGCACGCTTGTGGTTCTGCCCTCTCTGAACCTAGCCACTTTCCTCACCACTGTTGGATGAGCATCTCTAATCTGAAATCCAAAGTGCTCCGAGTGTGTGTGTGTGTGTGTGTGTGTGTGTCTATGCGTGTGTGTGCAAGTATGTGTGTCTGTGTGTGTGTGATTGTGTGTTTATGTGTGATTGTGCGTGTGTGAATGTGTGTGCATGCGTACATGCATGCCTGTGTGTGTTACTATTATAGTGCCATAGTTGAAAATTCCACACCTGATTCCACATGATGGGTCACAGTCAAAACACAAGATACTAAAAATATTGTTTAAATTGCTTCTGATATGTGTGTGAGGCCCATAGGAAGCATAATTGAATTTTATGTCAGATTTGGGTCCTCTTCCCTAGAGACCCCATGAAGTATATGTAAATTTTCCCGAATCTGGAAATACCCACAATCTGAAGCACTTCTGGTCCCTATTTCAGAAAAGACTTTGGTCTGGCTGCACCTAACTTTCCAACCGGCTCCTTTTCGGGGCTGTTTCCCAGCTAACATCCTTGCCATTATTCTATTGGTCATCTGTTATTTTTTCTTAGAGCTATATTTGACACAAAATGTTCACTAAATGGATAGTTAATTTTTTTAATTGAGTAGATATATAAAAAAGTTATTTAGGCCAGTTTCTAAGAGAGACATTTTTAAAATAAGAAAATAGAAAGGAAGAAAAAAAAAAAGGAGCCTTCAAAGCACACAGGATCTATTTAGTAGAAAATCTAGGCTAAGTATAGTTACTACAGATGAGTCCCAGGTTTAACTCTTGAAGGTTCAGACAGAGAAAAACCATGAACTGTCCATCATCTGTTATCTGAACGAGGAGAAACAACTGGTTTTCTCTTAGAAGTTAATTAGTTGTCCACACAGCAAACTGACAGCCTCTTTCACTGTAATTTTGCAGTAAACTATAGCAGCATATTTTTATTATTCAGCAGGAACTTGCACTGAGAGCTGGTCACACTAGTCCGTGCCCTTAGTCTAAGCGTCCCAAGGCTAAGACAGGAGGGTCGTATGGTCCAGACATTCAGAGCCAGCTGAACAGTGTGTACACGTAAGCAAGATGCCTGGCAGATAACTCAGCACATCCACAAAGTGAATAGGAGATATCTGGTCTTTATCATCACTGAGAAATCTTTACATTTCACTAACTTATTAGTGATAATTAGTATTCATTGATTTCATAATACACCAGGAATTACCCATGGAAATGCACCGATCATCATATTCCTCTGAGATACCAATATTATTGTTACTCTTTTTTTTTTTTTATTTGAAGTGGGGGAAAGAGTTGAGTGATTGCTGGAGGGCACATAGCTTGTGAACAGCAAGAGCAAGCATCTGAACCCTGGTGAAGGTGGCTGGCTTTGGGCCTCTGCTTTAAGCTCTTCTCTGTTTCCCCTGGCAGGAGGGGTAGTGTATGGGACACAGAGATAGTCAAAGTGGACTGGCTTGGGAAACGGTGCTTTCTGAATGCTTCAGGAATGTAGGTACCTAATGGGCAGCGGGGTATGAATAGCTGCGGTGGGATAGAAATAGAATATCACTTAGGTGATTTTCACCAGTGTGTAGTTTGTGTGCAGAGCTGCAAGGAGAGTGGGAAGTGTGCAGTTCACAGATATCCTAACAGTTTCCTAATACTGTGCTGTAAAGATGCCCACTCGGGGGACTTACATAACACCGACAGAGATGTGTAACTCTTTGGTGTATGTGAGTGACGTGGACAGGCCGCCGTTGCTCTTCTCTTAAAACCTGGTCATTCAGGCGGAAAAAGATGAGGTCCTGCAGAGTTCCAGGGAGCCCACCCACAGCCCCTCTCAGTGCCTGGAAACACAATTCCCTTATTTTGATATCTCCCTGAGACAGGCAGCAGAAATCTGACTCATCGCTGTGACTTTTAACTCTGTCTTGATGTCAGCATTAGCAGGAAATTCTCCCGGGGCCAGAGGGAAGCCCAGCAGGCTCACCTTTGAGGTCTCCTTCTCATTGTCCTGGGGGGCAGCATTGCAGAAGACTGCTCTTCATGGCACACAAACGGATTTTGTGGACTTCGTTGTAATTGTTTATCAATCCTAATAACGATAGTTTATTTTTCTCTACCAAAAACAATGTTATTTTTCTCTTCTCCGCTCAGCTTGAGAAATTGGTTCTTTCAGACCTTGATTCTCCAATAAGCCTTTTCTTCTTTTCACCAGGACATTCGGTATCCTATAGTAAACTACTTTGGAGAAATGACTTAGGTCTCAGTTCTTGGAAAACCTGAGTTTTGTGTGCAGATATTTTATTGGGGAGTCCTTTGAGACTAACACTTCCTAAGAGGATTGAACTGATGTCACAGGGTTACTGGAACGGGGATGGATGTAGGAAGGGATCCCCTTTAGCTAGGTCAGTTATTGTGGGAGGAACCTTTCAGCCAACACTATTGGCTGCTGTAGAATTGGGAACCTTTGTCTCAGAGCAAGGTACGCGGGAAGGACCATAGCATCCATTGCAATCCACTTTCTGTCTGGTCCTCTCACACTGGTGTCTTCACTCTTTCAGGGTTTTTATTTTATTTTTTTTTTACATACATGATCATCTTGACAGGTATTTGACTACAAGCACCTGCCGTGTTCTTTTGCCATGAGCTGTGTTACGACATGCGAGTTCTTATCAGCAACCGAGTCAAACAACGCAATGGGAAAGGCCCAGGTCCTATTTCTTCCTTATCTTGCCCTTGTTAGCATCCTAATAATTGGCCTTAATAATGCTTATTTAGATTTATAAAAAGTTTTCTTTTTCTGTGGTTGTCTTCTATAGATTGGCACACAGTTTGCCTCTGATCATTTCTGGTGCCACTGCTCCTGAACTTTGCCCTGCCCCTTTGAAAACTTTTCTTTTGTACTTCCCAGCCCTACCTTCCCAAGCCACCTCTGATCTGTTTTCTTTCACTAGCGAGGTTTGGATTTCCTGGGCTTTTGTAGAAATGAGATCATAGCAGTAGTTACCCTCCGTGTGGGGGAGTGGGAGTGTGGGGGAGTGGGGGTGCGGTGGAGTGGAGAATGGGAGAGTGGGGGTGTGGTGGAGTGGAGAATGGGGGAGTGGGGGTGCGGTGGAGTGGAGAATGGGGGAGTGGGGGTGCGGTGGAGTGGAGAATGGGGGAGTGGGGGTGCGGTGGACTGGCCTCTCTAACTCAGTGGAGCGCTGAGGTCCGTCCACGCTGTGCCTATTCTGATCTGATGGGCATTTGGATTGTTTGCAGTTTTTGCTACTACAGATAAAGATACCACGAACATCTTATATACCCACAGTCATGTAGACACCCTCGCTCATGTCTCTTGGCTACTCAGGAGTGCAATGGCCATGTCCTGTGGTTGGCTTGACCTTATAAGAAATTTCCAAATCGTTTTCTAAAGCAGCACCCCTTGGCATCGTAGCTGGAAGCCTGGTGTTGCGTTTGCCCCATATCCTCTTGAGCTCAGTGCTTCGGTTCCTGAACATTTTAGCGGGTCAGGTGACTCACTGTGGTTTTGCTCTACCTGTCCTTGTTCAAGGTCATTACAATTTTTCCCCTCTATGTCTTCTTGAAGTGCTGTAAGCTCCAGCTCTTTTATTCAGCTCTGTGACCCACTTTTGGTTAATGTTGGTTTGTGATGTTCACTAAGGGTTTGCCTTTTTTGTGTACACAGATATGTGTCGTTCCAGGTTTCTTGTTTAAAATACCTTCCTTTATTGATTGAAGCTTTATTAAAAAAATAAATTGACTCTGAGTGTTCCTATTTCCAGACTTTATACTGGTGCATGGATCTGTATATTTAGCTTCATACTGATACCACACTTTACTGATTCCTATAACTCTAATAAGTCGTGTAATGTGTAATACATAAACTTCTTCAGCTTTTTCTTTTTCAACATTTTTGATTGGTTGAGGTCTTTTATTCTTCTTCATTAGTTTTTTTTTTGTAATTAGATCATGATTTTATTTTTTTTTCTTCTTCTTTTTTTTTAATTTATTTATTTATTAAAGATTTCTGTCTCTTCCCCGCCACCGCCTCCCAATTCCCTCCCCTTCCCCCAATTAAGTCCCCCCCCCAGCCCGAAAAGCAATCAGGGTTCCCTGTCCTGTGGAAAGTCCAAGGAACCCCCACCTCCATCCAGTTTGTTGTTCTGGCATCCAGCTCAGTGCTGAATAGATGCAACGGGCAGTTGCAATCTCAAGGATAACATTCTGCCGTCTAACCACTAAATACAGAGTGAGTTATAGGTACTTCATAGGTGCCCGTTGTAAGGTCCCCAAAGTCTCCTTCTGCTCTTTTTTTCCCAAAACGTTTATCTATCTATCTATCTATCTATCTATCTATCTATCTATCTATTATGTATACAATATTTTATCTGTGTATGCCTGCAGGCCAGAAGAGGGCACCAGACCCCATTACAGATGGTTGTGAGCCACCGTGTGGTTGCTGGGAATTGAACTCAGGACCTTTGGAAGAGCAGGCAATGCTCTTAACCTCTGAGCCATCTCTCCAGCCCTTCTTCTGCTCTTGATTACTCAGATTTTGTACTGAATTTTGTCAAGAGACTTTTCTTTCCATTAATTGAAATGCTCCTATGGTTTTGTGATTTATCCTGCAAGCATGATCTCCGCAATACAAAGAGTGTTTTTAGCTGAAAATGCCACCTGGTTTCCTTTGCCCTAAACTGCATAATCCCTAGAGGTCTCTATAACGTAAATCATCAACAGAGAAGACCCAGGTTTCATTTTCTCCTTCGGGTTCCAGTGTCTGCACCCTCTCGTCTTAGGAATATCATTTTTTGGTGAGTAGCCTGGCTTCTCGGTGTCTTTACACCTAGTCTCTCTCCCTTCCTGCTGTAATCTGAGAAAAACCTTCCCAAAGAAGACCTTTGACCTTACTGTTCATTTCTCTTCTAACAGAGCCCACCTCTGACCCTTCAGTTCCTTCGAATAAGGGTCTTCTGCCCAGTGGACAGATATTAATGTCTTCCTCAGGCCAGCATCTTCTACTGATCCATCTCTCAGGGGACAGCCTATTGTTAGATGTGGATAGACAGTGGGTACCCCATCAGTGTCGCCTGGACCTGACCCCTCCCCCATAGTCATGCGTTCATACTTCAGGGCACATGTGTTTTGCTTTTCTTTCTTCTTCCTTTTATATTTCCTATTTCTCACAAGATCCTAAACACCTGAGGATCCCGACTCTGCAGTACTTTCTTGTCCCTACATAGGAGTGGGGGAGGGGAGGGGGCATGAGACAGGCCTGGTATACTCTCTCAAGAATAGTAGGCATTTTTCATATGTATGTTGAAAGGATAGACGAACATGACTTATGCAATTTCCAAAAATATGTATTTCTTATAGAAGAAGTGTCGGAGTCTTTGATGTGAGCAGGAGGTAATTTCTCAGTGGTGCTTGCTTTTCTGTGTTCCGCTCACTCAGATCAGTGCTGAATGTGGGCTTTTCACTCTTGAGCCATCGGTTTCTGGGAAACCTCGAGTCTTACATCAGGTGTTTTGGTTTTAAAGAATAGCACACATTCTAGAAATGGAATCGGTCCCCCGTGCGGGGTTGTGCGGCTCTGAGGTAGTTCTTCAGTTCCTGAGCAGTCACCGTTATTCACAGTTTGCTTTCCTGACCATGGCAGGGGAATCCAGATATTCTTTGTGTGTCGGGTGAGGGTGAAGAAAGGGAACCCACATTGGACACAGGCATTCCTTTCACTCTGATACCGCTTGAACCCAATGGCTCTTGTTTTGAATTTCATAATTCTAGACGAGTTGAACTTGAAAATGGATCTCCGAACAACGGCGCCTCTGTTCTCCACCAAAAGGCGGTGATTGTGTTGAACATTTTAACTGGTTATCAGACCTGAGGCTGCCGGTTTGAAGAGTCGCTTTGGCAGGAGGGACTTGGCTCTCAACCCTGTTTTGCAGCTGGCTGGAATGTGAATAAACTTATTGAAAGGGAGACATATCTTCTCAAAGGAGGCGAGAAATGGAAACCCTCAGCCCCACAGCCCTCCTCCTTTCTGCCTTCTCTCTGCTCCACGTCCCCTCGTGGAAGCATCTTCAAGTGTCAAAGCCGCCTTTGATACGCCTATACTCAGAGAAGGCATCGGATGGCTGTTACCCCCGTATCCTCATCCTGTGAGGTGTGGGTTCTTTGTCACTTCCCTATACCTTAACACTGCTTCTCTTCATAACTTGTCCCACTTTAAAGGATTGGGCAGATAGCCTTTTGCACCTTGTGTAAGTCAGCTCTCTGTCTTTGGCTATTATTGGGATTCAGACATATGGCAGCGGCCTCAGCGTACAGTACATGGTATACAGGTGTCCCCATGTCACCAGCACAAGGCCTGCCTCTGATTCCCTCCCAAGGACTGTTGACCGGTCTCCTATCAAGTCTCTACAATGGCTGCTTCTTTTTGTATCTGCCTCTGACCTCCCTTCACCCCGGAGCAGGTCAATTTAACAAAGTGAGTTTCCCTGTGATAAAATCTCTCTGAGCCTTAGCGCTCTGCAGAAGCGCCAGGGAAACGGTGACTGAGCCTGCTAACTGCAAACCTCCAGCTGTTCCAGAGTGTGCCTCATGCAATGTGCAGCCTTTCAAAGGGACAGCCAGGCTGGCCTGCATCCTCCCTCTCCTCATTCTGCATTGTGAGGTGTCCCACGTCCTGTTTGTTTACATTCCCTGCTCCTTGCTGTCTTTGCACTTAGCTCATAATACAGTGGGGAAGAAACAACTTTTTTTTTTGTTGCCTTGCTCCTGAAAGCTCTTGGAGCTCTGGGAGGGACCATCCATAGTCTAAATTTATTGGATTTCCGATGTGATTAACATGCAGTGGGTGTTTAGTCACATTTGTAAAAAGACCAGTCTGGCCGGGCGGTGGTGGCGCACGCCTTTAATCCCAGCACTCGAGGCAGAGGCAGGCGAATCTCTGGGAGTTCGAGGCCAGCCTGGTCTGCAAGAGCTAGTTCCAGGACAGGCACCAAAGCTACAGAGAAACCCTGTCTCTTAAAACCACAAAAAAAAAAAAAAAGACCAGTCTGTAGCATTTATTAAATTGGTTTTTAAATAAGAATTAGTTATTAAACCAACTGGTTTGATCCCTTCATTCCCCTTGGGTACCAGATTCAGAACGTGTTCCAGCAGTCCACAGCAGCGAAATGGACAATTAAAGATCATCAAAATTTGGAGAGTGTTCTTGCTGTAATGTTGTAATAACGAGGAATAAGAGTTGTATACCTTGCCAAAAAAAAAACCCCTTAAAATTAAGAGGAAAATAATTTCTAAAATAGATATAGTACCTTCTACCTGTAAACCCCAGCATTCAGGAGGTGGAAGCAAGGAGGATCAAGAATCTTGAGCCAGCATGTTCTTAATTTTAGGATTTAAAGTCTCTCACTCAGAAAAGATGGGTGATGGGGAACCTGCCTTTCAGACTTAGTAAATGATAAGCTTCTATAATCAGAATTCATGAAAATGTTTTCTCTCATGGGAAGTAATCATTTACTTGGTGAACCTTGCGCCTCCCCCATCTTTCTCTTTCCTTGCCTCCCTTTCTTTAGTTAATCTGTGATTTGCCTAATTTTCCTGCGTGTGGGGGAGGGGGAGGGCTGGCGCAGCATCTGACCAATGACTCATGTAGAAAGTGACCTCACTGGCATTTGTGATTCACTGCCATCCTTGGACATGACAGTTCCAAGGCCCTGCATTTTCCCCACTCTGACTTCTCACTGGATTCTTCTACTTTCTATGACCCTGGTTAACCAAACTCAGACAAGACCCACACTGCTGGGCCTGGGGCCAGCTTCCCAGCAAGAATTAGTGGTATCTTATGTTTGACACTCCATGGAAGGTGGCTTCAGAGTACTCATGCAGTGGACCACAAACAGAATTCGCATGGAAAATACATGCATTCCAGCCTTACAAAGAGCTTTTGCTGAAGTATTGAGTAATGCTAAACGATATGCTCATGGAAGTAAAGTTGCTAGCATTAAAAGAAAAATCATAATCTCATTCAATCTTTAAAGCCATTTTGAAGGCAAATGTCATTCCTAATTTGCAACTAGAAAAAAGAAACCAAGACATCCAGAAGAGAGGTAATTTTACCTGGAGTCATAAAATTAGGAGGTGACAAAGTTGAGGTTCGGGCCTCGAGCTCTGTGTGGTTCCAGCCTGAGTCCATTGCGGTCCTTCAGATTCCTCAATGCTGCAGTGAGTGTTGACATCGTGTGGCTGGACAGCTGGGGAAGTGTAGAGAAGGGATGTCCATTGGTAACGTCTGCCACAGGGGTCAGGAGTCACGAACAAACCACATGTACAGGCAATGTCCGTCACCTCCTGGTGCTTGATTTTTTCCCCCCACACATAGACTAGAAACAAAGACGCATCTTCGATGTGTGAAGTTTTGATCTGTGTCTTTTACGCAGGTTTTCATTTAGTTTCTCAATGAATGGAAAGTTCATGATTCAACCGAAAGCATATAAACTCAAGTGAAAGGGAACCCCAAGGTTCCTGACTGTCGTTAACATCTGGCAGCATCTCTAAGATAACTTGGAACTGGTGTTCTATTCGCATTTTCAGTAGTGATGCTGCCATTGGACAGCGTGGGTGAACCGAGGATGCCGCCATGTAGCTGAGCCTAAGCTCTAGCAAACAGCCTTGATTATGTACAACTGTGTGCTAGTAGTATATATGTGATTATGTAAATATAACTGGGATGTGAGAGGTAGTACCAGGTGTTCAGCCTGGGCCTCATGCCTGCTTAGCCAGTGCTCCACCGCTGAGCTATATCCCAAGCCTGAAGATACTGTTACCTCGAAATTATCAACTGAGTTTTTGCTCTGTAAGACATTTTGCTAATCGTTTTTCCTATATTGCAGACACACTGTCCTGTCAACACAGGCCTTCATAGCTCTTTGCATGAATGCCTCTTGTAAAATTGTATAGAAAACACTTTTCCTATTTTGTGCAACATGGTAGGGTTTGAGAGCAGCTACGATTTAAAAAAAAAAAAATAATGAAATTTCCACTATCCAGGGGAGAAAAGGACACAGGCTTACTCAAGTCTAGTAAAACAGGTTGGTTGTTCAGAGTCAGTTCTTTGACTCTGACAATTTTGATGGGATCTCCCCCCCACTTCTTGTTGAAGTTTTTAAAGCAATGCTCAGGGGTCTTAGGGATGCCTGAATCTAATGGGACAACCCTGGAGCACCGAGGGCCCTGGATCTAGTGGGACAGCCCTGGAGCGCTGCTTTGCAGAGTGTAGGACTTGAACAGGTTGCATCTTCTCATGAAATCAGGGTTTGTTTTTGTTTTTTTTAATATTTATTTATTATTTATTATGTATACAATATTCTGTCTGTGTGTATGCCTGCAGGCCAGGAGAGGGCACCAGACCCCGTTACCGATGGTTGTGAGCCACCATGTGGTTGCTGGGAATTGAACTCAGGACCTTTGGAAGAGCAGGCAATGCTCTTAACCTCTGAGCCATCTCTCCAGCCCCAGGGTTTGTTTTTGTTTTCGCATCTTGATGTGTGTAGAAACTGCCTTCGAGATCATTTTAAGAGTAAGTCAGAGCCGGGCGGTGGTGGCGCACGCCTTTAATCCCAGCACTCGGGAGGCAGAGGCAGACGGATCTCTGTGAGTTCGAGACCAGCTGGTCTACAAGAGCTAGTTCCAGGACAGGCTCCAAAACCACAGAGAAACCGTGTCTTGAAAAACAAACAAACAAAAAAAAACAAACAAACAAAAAAAAAAGAGTAAGTCAGGTATTCCCTTGCCTAGGAGCCATGAGACCTGGGCTTCAATCCCCAGTACCATGAAAAAATGAGTGAATATGCAAATAAGGAATAAGTGGATGGGACTCATGATGTGCCAACAAATATTAATACCTTTTCTTCCTTTCTTTTCATTAAAAATATTAAAAATGCTTTTGTGCTGCAGAGAGGGAGCCAAGGTGAAGAGCCCATGTTGCTTTGCAGAGGACCCAAGTTCAGTTCCCAGCACCCACGTCAGGTGACTGGCAACTCCCTATGTAACTCCAGTGCCAGAGGATCTGATGCCTTCTTCTGTTCTCTGAGCATAGCGAACACACAAAATAAATAACTTTTTTGTAGTTTTTCCTTTCTTTTTTAATTTTTTTATTGGAAACTTTAAAATGCTTATATTGGGGCTGATGGGTGAGCTCGGTGGTTAGAGTGTTTGTCTCTAAGTGTCCTGAATGTTCAGATCCCCAGGCCCCATCTAAATGCCAGGTAAGCATGGTGCCCTGCCTATAAGTCCCAGCCTAGGAAGTTAGAGACTGGATCCCCAGAGCAAGCAGGCTGGGGAGAATTGTGATATGAATGAGCTCTGGATTTGATTAGGAAAGCCTGCCTCAGTGAATAAGGTGGAAGAGCCATCAAGAATGATAACCAACATCCACCTTGGGCCCCCATCGTGTTCATGTACACTTCAATTCATGTGCGCCCGCACACACACGAAATGGAAAAAGAAAAGCATCGCTTACACCGAATGACATGATCTTTCGCTGGGTTGCATCAGGCGGTGACTGAATCAAGTAAATTAGCATGTGTCACCTCCCATGCCCTTCATTTCGTGTCCTTCCTGCCTTTCTCATTCTCTTCTTTTTCTTAAAACAAGGGCTTGCTATGTATTCTACTTTAACCTTCGGGATCCCCCTGCCTCCACTTTGGAGCACAAACATTGCAGGGGTGTGTGTGTGTGTGTGTGTGTGTGTGTGTGTGTGTGTGTGACGAGGCCCAGTTATCTGACTGCTCCTCTATACTTATATAGACTCGATTCTCAGACCTATTACAATATCTACTTCATTGGATAAATGAAAATGAGCCCCTAGGTGAGCATATCAAGCCCTAAACAGTACCTTCTGGTGAGAAGGCAGGCAGGTGGCACTGGGTGTCGGCTGTCCCTTCGGCTGCTATACTGAATCATATGGAGTTATTTATTTTTGTTTTTTTTCCTTTGAAGACTTTTATTTTTTTTTATTTTTTATTTTTTATTTTTGGATTTTTTGAGACAGGGTTTCTCCATAGCTTTTGGTTCCTGTCCTGGAATTAGCTCTCGTAGACCAGGCTGGCCTCGAACTCACAGAGATCCGCCTGCCTCTGCCTCCCGAGTGCTGGGATTAAAGGTGTGCGCCACCACCGCCCAGCAAGACTTTTATGTTTTAAAAAATACCTGAGCTATATTTGAATTTAAATAATAAACTGTTCGTGGATTGGAGCTTGGAATAAGGAAATAATCCTTAGAATAGTAGCAGATTCTTTCATTGAGCGGCTGTGATGGCGGCACCTGTTCAGTTAAAGTCACCTGAAGATGCACCCTACTGACTGGCTGGGAGTCCCCTCCCTCAGAGACTGTGAACTCAGAGAGCTGTGAGTTCTCTCCGAAGAAGGCAGAGACCTTGGGTCTCTTCACAGCGGCCCTGTCCAGTGGCCACCGACCGTGGGCTTCAGGATTTGTTGTGAATGAGCTACTTGGCCGTGCCACACTGACCAGTCATTGCTGTCTGTTGGGTCTGTTCGCAGTGAGCGATGAATCCTCTCAGGTTGTAAGAAAAGGAAACCCCTAAAGATGGCATAGTAATTACCCAGACACATGTGGAACTCTGGACATTTTAAGTTGTTTTTAGAGATTGTGTTTTTTATTTTTAACTATGTGTATGTGTTTATATCTGGATAGGCATATGTGCACCTGAGTGCTGGTGTCCCAGGAGGCCAGAGGTGTTGGATACCCTGGAGCTGGAGTTACAGATGGCTGTGTGTCCTCTGCTAGAGCAGAAGTCACTCTGAGCTGTCCATTCATCTATCCCAAACTCTGAAATTTTGATAGTAGTGTTTAATTATAGATTAAGAAATACTCTAGAATGCTTCAACGGTTGACATTCTTCATATAAAATGTATTAGACAAATATTTAATGCCTGCCTACTATGTGACAGGTGATGTTCTAGACTCTGGGGAAAAAATAGCAAACAAAATATCCCCCAAGGTGTTATTGAATAGGTAAAGTTTGATCTGGGAAGGAGGAAGACAGTAAGCTATGGGAATATCCTGGAAATTGCCAAACACCAAGACCGAGATCAAAACACCCCCGACATGTTGATGTGTCTGGCAAAGAGGATGGGCAGAGTGACTGTCGTAGGTGACTGGGCAGGACCAGCCATGGCTTCTTGCCTAGAAAGTACAGGTGAAAATAGACCAGCATCGTGCTCTTCTGTTTGTAAGGTTCACTGTGGCCTGTGTATTTATGGTGACCGCTAGGGAGCAAGGGCTCGAGAAGGATGTTTTCCTGCTTTAATAAGTACAAACAGTCGGTCGATTCTTCAATGAAGTTTATAAATAACATGCATTCAAGGAACAAAAAAGCAATAAAAACTAACCATGAACAAAAAACAACTAAAAACTAAACATGAACCATCCTGCAGGAGTGGTTCATGTTGATCAGGCTGAAATCCAGTTTTCATTATGAATTTGTTTATAACAGTTTTTATTTGCCACATGCTATTCTGTAGGCATTACGCAATCCTCAAGGCGTACTTAGCAATGTGACCCATGGACAAGACACAGGCTTACGATTAGTTTGGTTGATAGTAGGAGTTCCCCAGAGTGAATTTTGTTTCAGTCCTTGAAATTCAGATTTACCATTTCTAAAACCAGTGTTTCTAAGAAACAACCTCACATTGAAATCTTTTACTCTTTAGGGTTAGTCACTTAGGATTCCATACTCTGCAGTCATGATAGGTTTCTGATTATTGAGGGTTATATATCATCCATGAAGAGGAGAAGCAAAGTCGTGCCAATCTGAAATGTGTCCAGTGTGGAAGGCATACAGATGATGGAGAGTACAAGGATGACGGAGGGTGCAGATGACGGAGGGTGCAGATGATGGAGACTACAGATGTTGGAGACTGCAGATGATGGAGGGTGCAGATGACGGAGAGTACAGATGATGATGGAGACTGCAGATGATGGAGAGTGCAGATGATGGAGACTATAGGTGATGGAGACTGCAGATGATGGAGACTATAGGTGATGGAGACTGCAGATGATGGAGACTATAGGTGATGGAGACTATAGGTGATGGAGACTATAGGTGATGGAGACTACAGATGATGATGGAGACTGCAGATGATGGAGACTACAGGTGATGGAGACTACAGATGATGGAGACTACAGATGATGATGGAGACTGCAGATGATGGAGACTACAGGTGATGGGGACTACAGATGATGATGGAGACTGCAGATGATGATGGAGAGTGCAGATGATGATGAAGGGTGCAGATGATGGAGACTATAGGTGATGGAGACTGCAGATGATGGAGACTATAGGTGATGGAGTGGTAGTGCTCATCTTCCTTGAGCTCAGACTTAGGTCAAGATCACATGCCTATTGACTTCTACCAACTGCAGCTTCAACATAGGCCTTCCACAGATCCAAGAAAGCGGATGAATCAGAGGGAGACACTATTGGTGGTGGTGTGAATGAGAATGCCCCTCCTAGGCTCATATACTTGAATGTTTGGTTCCCAGGTAGACTGTTAAGGAAGGATTAGGAGGTTTGACTTTGTTGGAGGAGATCTGTCACTGGGAGTGGTGGGCTCTGAGGTTTCAAAAGCCTATGCCAGATGCAGTGTCCCTCTGCCTTGTGCTTGTGGGTCAGAGGTAAAGCTCTCAGCTACTGACCCTGTGTCATGCCTGCCTGCTGCCCTGTCACGGTCCCAGTGATCTTTCCACTAGGTCCTATAAATATCTCTACTGAAAGGCCACCAGCCCTTTAAAACATGGGCCTTGGGGATGTGTTTCTAACTATTAAAATGCTAAATTTTGTAGTGTTAATATATAATCATAAAAATGTAGTGGTTTTTAATTTATTCAGAGTTGTACAATTAACCCCACAGATTACAATGTCAGTATTGTCCCCTATAGAAGTCCACACCCACCAGCCATAATTCTTCACTCTCCCCCTCTCCAGCCCTAACTTGCCATTCTTTTACTTTCTGCCCTCAAAGATAACCGATACAAGCGAAATTCTATTTGTCCTCTTGTGTCTCACTTCTCTACTTAGCATGATTTCAAGCTCCATCATGACATAGGACATATTCCATTTCTTTTAACATCCAAATAATATCCTATTAAGTAGATATTCAGCCTTTTGAATATCCCTTAGTTGGTAGACAATCAAATTATTTTCACTTTTTAGTTCTGATGATTTTTGCTGCTGCAAACGTTTGAAGGCCCATTGCTTTACCAAGTCCAGTTATCACTGAGGTTAATGAACCATGCAGGGGTTTGTGTCTTTATCGTCAGTTAGCTGGCCAAGTGAGGTCATTGGCTGTTGATGGAGTTGGTGATCTCTTATATGCTAAACCCTCTGCAAAAACACTCTGCGGATCTGTTGCTCATGGCCAGGCCTCTGACATATGCCCACTGCTGGACCATAGAGCCATAGCTGTGCCTGTGATAGGACCTCACAAAGGACCCGAACAGGCAGAGAAATCAGGAAGAGTCACTCCCCACACTACCACCAACCTGGAGTACGTCAGCCATGACCTGGAGGGAGCTTCTTTTGACTTGGGTGTCTCTGTTCCTAGCTGTCAGATTCTCGGCATCTGGAACAGCTTTTGGAGATAGAAAGTGAATGAATGTCTGTTTCTGCCCTAACCCCATCCCCGACTTCTTATAGTAAAAGCAAAACCATATGGGAGTTGTCAGTGAACATATGGGTGCGAGATAAAACATACTGGCGGAGAGAGTCGGGCCTGGAGCACCAGTCTGCTTCTTTGTTACTCGTCTGCTTGCTTCTTCGTGTGTTCTTTTTCCTCTCACCAATTTTATTCTGGGAAGATTTGCTCCCCCACCACATGTGATTTAATCTTAAATGATAAGCATGGTGTTTAAAAAAGAAACCTCTCCTGAAATAATTTCTTGGTCAGATTTGCACCAGCATCCTTTGTACCTCGTTGGCTTCAGGACTCAGGCAATAGTAGATGCAGTGGCCAGTGTGAAACAGCAAGAGGACAAATGTCAGATGTCACCCACACCCGAAGATGCTCCATATCCCCAGTAATGGAATGGTGGTCGCAGAGACAGTTCTGAGGACCTATTTGAAATCTTGGAACCAGAGTGTTATAGTGTACTTCAGAACATACTTAGTGTGTTAAGTTATGGCATGACACACAGTGGCGTTGTTGTGGCTTCCAGATTCCCTTCTCTGTAACTGCAGGGCGGGGGTGCGGAGCTTCTGCATGCCTGGTGTGTAGAGTGCCACCTCCCTCCACAGATGTGCTAAGTGTCTGCTGTTAATCCTCCCCTGTCCCCTCGTTCCCCAGAAGACCTAAGGAATGAAACCCTCCACATTGGAAGGCAATCCCATGCTTGCTCCTAATTACGAAACTGTCCCTTAGGCGGTTCAGGCAGGCGTTCGCTGCAGCCATTAACTATGATGGATATCCTTGTTGAAAGGCCTCACACAGCATGTTTAATAAGGGGAAGGTGCATCCAGAAGATGCTGTCCAAAAAAGCTGTGTGTGGACAGTGAGGATTAGCATTTAGTTTGCTGTCCTCTGGTAGGTAGAGTTTGCCAGGAGGAAGCTGATTGTCCAAACGGTGTTAGTTTGGCACCGATACTTCAAATTGTTTACCTGCATTTTCTAGATGCTTTTTCTACTTTAAAAGGACAGCTATACATTTCTATGTGTTCTTAAATGTCTACACCACACCTCACCATAGGCCTCAGTGGCATCACACTGATATTGAGTAATCTCTTATGCTTAAACTTGAGCATTTCCTGTTCTTCTTTCCCCGTGGTCTAAATGGTGTGACTATTCATGTAGCTGTCTCATTCACCTAAAGCGTTGGCCATGGTTGGGTGATTAATATCTCTAATATCTTGGTCCAGGAAGAGACAGATAAACACGGCGTGCATGAGTTAGACTGTCTTCCAAATTGTCAGTTATAGGACAGGCTGGTTAGTCATTACAGAAACTGGGGATTTCTCCTCAATGTCAATCACATGACCCTGTCAAGATCCAGAATTCCATGTGCTTGATTGCATCTTTGCCAAGAAACTAAATACCATCTATACCAGTCTATACCAGTCTTGTGACTGGTTCCCCCCCAAAACGTTATTCAACTTTTCCAGAGAAATACTCTCTTGTATTTATCATGAGAAAATTAAATTTCAGTTTCCCAAATCTAGTTTGCAACCTGTATATTCCTTCAGGGGTGCAGCTTGTTCTTAAGTTGAGGACTCCTATGGTTTTTTTTCTTATACTCTTGATGATTAAAGATGAGGTGAATTTTATTATGCTTCTTTGTAGTGCAGCCTAGTGGAAGGTTTATAGCCAGAGCAGAAGCCCCAGAAACCCAGCTCAGCTGGCGTTTATCCTCCATCACATTTAAAGACCCAAGCCGGGAGGTCACTCGCTTATTCTATGAGGAAACTGATCTGTTTCTTTCCATGTTTGAAATCCCTAATTATGTGAGCTCTTTTTTCAATGAAACTACTTAGCATTATTAAATTTATTCGTGATAAACCTATGCTTTTCCAATTATGGCTCTTCTAAGCAAGGCTTTCAGTTAGTAATAATTCCCTTCCTCGATTCCACAGTGTTAGGTATGAAACGGGACAGCCATGGCACAGTGTTAGGTATGAAATGGACCATTTAAAGCCCTTACAGCTACTCTCTAATATGCATATTCTCTCCTTTAACTACGAGGAGGCTGTGGTGAGAGAGTTAAATGGTTTCCTCCAAGGTCACAAAGCTAGTAAAGATGCAAAGGTGGTATTTGAATTTAGGCCTTTGAGATCAAAGCTGAACCACTCTAGTGTTGGCAGGGGGATCCATCAGATTTAACTTTTTCTTTTTAAAAAAATATTTATTTATTATATATACAATAGTCTGTCTGTGTGTATATCTGCAGGTCAGAAGACAACACCAGACCTCATTACAGATGGTTGTGAGCCACCATGTGGTTGCCGGGAATTGAACTCAGGACCTTTGGAAGAGCAGGCAATGCTCTTAACCACTGAGCCATCTCTCCAGCCCATTTTTTTTTTAAATGTCAGATTTAACTTCTGACTTTGAAATTTCCAAACCATTTGCCTTTTAAACTTTTGAAAACGCCCAACCCTTGATGAGCTCCGATATTAAGCTCATATTTGATATGATATCAAAACAAAGTCAGCTGGAGGGAAGACCAACTCTGGGGCCTCCTTCCCCATTTCTGATCACCTAATAGAAGTTTTCCACAATGCCTGTGTGACGGCCAACTTCTTACAGCATGTATGTTGTATAAAACACCTTCATGTTTTGGCCCATGCATGGAATTGGCTTAACGTAACTTTTGACAGACAGGAAAACTGCACAAGTATTTCTGGAGGTGGCTATTAGAGGTTTGCCTCTCGTTCTCTCACCAGCATCTTTCTGGGCTGAAGGTTTCCCTTAGGGAACCCTCTGTGAATTCCACCTGCTGCTCATCCTGTTCTTTCTTTGTGTTCACCGCAGCTACCTGTAGTCGTCTCATGGATATCCTTCTAGAAGCCTTAGCTCTCATTGCCCTGATTACCAACTCTGTCTTCCTTGTTCTCAACAACCTGTGGTAGGCTTGCTAATGAATGCCATGCCCCGAGTCCTCAGAATGAGTCACGTTCAGCTGGGTTTCAAGATCTTGAAATAAGCCGGTTTTTCTGGTTATCTAGGTGCACCCAGTGCACCAGGTGGGTCTTCAGAAGAGGGGTACAAGGGCGTAATGATGATTGACAGCACTAGTGGGAGTGTTTTCAATCCGAGCCCATTGTGGGAGTAGGCTCTGGCAGTCAGAGCAGGCAAAGGAACGGCTTCTCCCTGGAAGCCACTTCCCCATCCTCATGGCACTTCCGCTCCAGAGCTGTGCTGATTGGTTTGTTTTGTCATCTTGATACAAACTAGAGTGTCACTCAGGAAAGGGGACCACAGTTGAGGGTTTGCTTCCATTGGCATGTCTTTCCTTGATTGATAATGGATATGAAAGGCCTACTCTCCAGCCCACTGCTAGTCACTATAGGTA
Source organism: Microtus oregoni (assembly GCF_018167655.1). Taxonomy (NCBI): domain Eukaryota; kingdom Metazoa; phylum Chordata; class Mammalia; order Rodentia; family Cricetidae; genus Microtus; species Microtus oregoni. Next base: position 58,486,935 of record NW_024543060.1, on the reverse strand, counting down.
TGTATTCCTGCGCTGTATAAGAAAGCATCTGGGGGGCTGGAGAGATGGTTTGGTGGTTAAGAGCACTGGCTGCTCCTCCAGGTTCAATTCCCAGCACCCACATGGCAGCTCAGAACTGTCTGTAACTCCAGTTCCAGGGGATCTGACACCTTCACACCAAGGCACAGAAAATAAGTTTTTTGTTGTTGTTGGTTTTTTTTTTTTTTTTAAAAAAAAAAAGGCTGAGCAAAGCATTGAGAGCCAGCCAATCAGCAGCGCTTCTCCATGGCCTCTGCCTCAGTTCCTGCCTCCGGGTTCCTTCCTTGAGTTCCTGTGCTGACCTCCCTTGATGATAGAAAGTTAGTTTTGATTCGTGTGTTATTGCAGCACAAAAGCTAATCTGAACAAGGTGGGAAAATAGGTATCTGGCCACTAAATAGGTGTAGGTACTAATAGTGTCAGGACATGGTAAGTGCTGGGAAAACAAAAACAATGAAATAGATTAGATGGAATTTGGGGTCTGATGGGTTTGCCTTATCTGGGACACTAGTGATCAAACCCAGGGTCTGGTGGATGCCAAGAATATGCTTCACCACTGACGGACCCCCAAGGACAAAATTGAATAAAATCGTTCAGGAGAGGAGACATCTTTGGATGTCTCGTTCTCATGAGGAAGGAAGGAGAGAAGGAAGAGGAGAAATGAAAGGGGGAAAGGCAGCTGATAGACTTGAGAGCATTCACTCCTGTCCAGACCCTGATATCCCCTGCTATGCCATGCTCTGTCCACATCTGCCCCCCCCCCACTTCCCTCCACAGGATCCCATTGAGTATCCACGCCAGTCAAGTTGTATTGCTCATGATTACCTAGATACGGAAATCATTCTGTAGCTAGGAATATCCATAATGCTTTTTCCCCAGCCCCACATCCTCCATGCCAATACAGATTTAGACAGTGTGAACTATTCTGTCTAGGTCCATGGGTTTGAGCATTGGGCCTTTAGCTGTTGGTGCTGTTCTGGGGAGTTGTGGAATCTTTAGGAGTTGTGACCTAGCTGAGGAAGTGGGCTGCGGGGGGCCAACTGTAAGTCGTAGCCTATTTCAGCCCAGTGTCAATCCCTGTTTCCCAGGGCTCTGAGACGTAAGTGGCCTCACCGCAGGTCCTGCTCTGATGTGAGCTTCTGCCCTTGGGGTCTTTCCCGCCTTGGTGGGCTTTGAAGTCCTTAAACCATGAGCATACTTGGCTTGGCTCCTTAAATCCTTTGTCCCTAAGTGTTCTGTCACCATGCCAACACACACACCTGCTGTCTATAGTAATAGTGAGTGTCCTTACAGACTGCACCACGTGGAATTCTAACATATGATTTTCCTTTAAAACAAGCGCCCCCTGTTCACGATCTGAACCGTTATTGACGTGTCCTCCAAGGAGATTTTGTATCTCCAGCAGCACAGCCACGCCAGCCATTGGTGGCTTTCTTGGCCGATCTTTTTCCGGCTGAGGAAATCCTCAGGTGACTGGCTAGTTTTCGTCTCGTTAGCCTCCGGTGACGTCCCATGTAATAGCTGCTGGGATGTGTGCTATTGTGGCCCCTAAAGGTGGCTGGTCCAAGCCGAGTTACGCTGTCAGGGAAAGAAAATGATGTATTTTGAAGAATTTGTATGTGCAATTGTGAAATACAATAAATTTCCTTTAAATTTTATTTAGTTGAAATGGCTGTATTTTGATATGTGAACTTAAGCATATATTACTAATATCCATGTCGTCTGTTTCTTTTACCTGTCTTTTGGTTATTAGAAAATTTCAAGTTATGTATGTGGCCTACAGTCTTGACTAATGAACTGGTTGTGACTGCTTTCTGAAGGTACTCATTCGCAGTTGGGGGATGTCTTAAGAAAATAAAATCAACTGAGAGGCATGTATTCACCAGTAGCGCTGCCTATAGTATGTGAGATTTACCTCTACAGGAACTGATACTTTAAAACAAAGAGCTGGGACAAAGGGCCTGGTTGTAGGTTAATGAATTGCCTTTGTTTCTTTTATGTTGCTAAGTTTTTAAATTTGTTTCTTGGTTTGCACTCAACAACTGTGTGTGCCAGGATGGCCTTGAACTCACGAAGACCCACCTGCCTCTGCCCTACAAGTGCTGCCATTTTGTTTGTTTGTTTGTTTGTTTGTTTTTGAGACAGTGTTTCATGTAGGGCACACTGGCCTCAAACTGAACCTCTGAACCCTTTGCTTTCCCCACTGTGTGCTAGGATTACTGTAGAGCCCCACCTCAGCCGGGACTCTACATACTTCAGAATTTTTCCTCCATGTCAGATTCACCTTTTGCTTAAGTTTTTTTTTTTTTTATAACTTCATATTTGTTAGCAATTGTGACTTCGATAAGAGTCAGGTATAATTTTGGGGGGACTGTTGGAGGGAAGTTTAATTGAGAACATTTTTTAAAATCATTTAGAATGTTTGTGTAACATCACCTGGTATATCTATTTATAGCGCTGGTGAAATGGATAAATTGGTTTTTTCCTAGTCAACAGGTTTGTGAGAATAGCTTCAAGGTTATTTTCCTGTTTTCGTTGTTTCACAGAGAAAATCATACGACTGGAGAAGAAGAAGTTGCTGAGGGAATAGACCGGATCTTGGTATTAATTTTTCTCTGCAGGGGTTTGGCACAGATGCTGTTGGAATTGAGAAAATAGGAAACTAAAGGTTGTAGAAGCCTCTGTTTCATGTGGGAGAAAACAAAACAAAACAAACAGAAAGCCGTAGGCCGGATTTAGCCCGCCTGGCCTCATAACCCAGTTCTACATGCTCACGCAGTGACCATGGGAAAGCTCTTCTCCTTCCTTTGCCTCAGTTTACTGATCTGTGAAACAAGATAATAATGAAAGTACTCACCTCCCTTGGAAGATTGGCATGAGAATTTAAATAGGAGAAGTTAAATATGTCTTTGTAAGATAGGATAGTGCCTGGCTTGGTTTGTACTCACTGAGATTTAGCTTACGGTGAAACGCTATTGTTGTAGTTATTACTTTGAATGAAAATGTAAATTTCCCAAGCTTTCTGATTCATAAACCATTTATTCATACATATGCCTCCTTAACACTCTCACACCTTTTTATGGTCCTACCATAAGGATATTTTATTATGCCTGTTTGAAGGAAGAAGGGACTTGAGTTCTTAAGAGAATTAGACCTTGCCCAGACTAACTTAGATATTTAGTGACGATTCCACCCTGTGGTGGATTTTGAGGCTTGAGTCCCTACTCACATGGAGGTTTCCTGTGGTCGGAGGCTGCCCAGACCCAAAATAATCACACAGAAACTATATTGTTTGGCCAATAGCTTAAGTATATTTCTAGCTAGCTCTTACATCTTAAATTAACCCATTTTATATTATACCACGAGGCTTGTGGTTTACTGACAAGGTTCTGGCGTGTCTATCTCCTGTGACAGCTACATGGCTTCTCTGACTCCGCCTTCTTTCTCCCAGCATTCAGTTTAGTTCCCCTCCAGCTCTATTCTGCCCTGCCACAGGCCAAAGCAGCTTCTTTATTCATTAACCAATAAAAGGAACACAAAATCAGAAGGACCTCCCACACCAGTCTCCTCTTTAAACTGCACTCCTGAAATAGCTCCCCAGTGACTACTTGTGGGCATGTTTACTTTAACTTGACCCCCAGCAGACTTGAAATAGTAACAGTTCATAGCCAAGGGGGAATGCTGTATTAAAATGATAATGTCCTCATCTATCTTACTGTGTTTGAGGCTCAACTGTACCTCTGTCCAGCATGTGGCCCTTAGTCAGTCACCTATGCCCTGCTATATAAGGAGAGTCACATTGCTTCACTCCTAAATCAAGGAACCAGCTCAGTTGAGGCCTTGACACTGTTTTTAGATCCAGAGTATGTCATCTTACTAACTTTTAGCCAGTTTAGGGATAAAACAATTGCAAAAATGGACCAAAAGGGACCTCTGTCTGCTAATGTTCTGTGGCCTTTGACAATTGTTGAAGCCTTCCTCATCTTCCATGGTGCTCTTGACCTGTATGTTGGGAACTGTTGAAGATTGAGAGTGAAGTCCTCAGGAGGGGTCCAGGGATGCTGCTGCTGGGATTTGGGAAATGTTTCCAGGATAACACACAGGAATCAAGTCTTCCACACCTGAGCGATGGTATGTGAGGAGGTTAGTCAGTGCTAGAAAGCTCTGATGGATGGCATCTAGGAATCTGCACATTAGAAAAACATTTGCTTGGAAAATTTTAAAAAAGATTAATTTATTTAGTTAGTGCCCATGCAGGCTTTTTAGTTTCTGTGTTGTTTCGTTTTGTTTGACGGAGAGTATCACAGTGACCCCCTGGCTAGCCTAGAGTTTACTGTGCAGGCCAAAGTGATCTTCAACTTGAATCAAACCTCTTGTCTCTGCCTCTGGAATGATAGGATTGTGGGCCCATGCTACCATGCCCAGGTAGAAAAATATCTGGAAACAAACAGGATTGAGGTAGAGCACCCACCACCTAGCACGTGCAAGGTCCTGGGTTTAACCCCCGGTACAAAACAGAAAGGAAAAAGGGGATTAAAATCTCTAGGAAGAGAAAAACCAAATGGTGTTTTTTTCACTGTTACTTTCGGTTTTCAATGTATGTGTCTGCTTTTTATGTTTGCCCCTTTTATTTAGCAATACAAGATTATTCCTAAGAGAATCATTTGTGTTTATTAAATCACAGAAGGTAATCAGACCATGTGAACAGATGTGTCTTTTCAGATGAGTGTGTTCAAATGAATGGTGGAAAAGATAAAAGTTCATCTTAACAGGTGTGACCACCATTCCAAAATGAAACTGATCATGTTCTAGAACTCACAGAAGTATGGGTCCGAGGGAGCTGTATAAAGCTGCCTGAGGACTGAGGGACATAATAATGTAATATTAATAGCAATGCGTCCCCTCCTGAGCGTTTGCCGGGGACACTCTGCCTTCAAACTTTTCATATGCATCACACAGTTTAATCCTCATAGCAACTTAATGAGATTGTTTTCAATTACATTTTAATTAGTTATTATCTGAATTACCCAAGGTGGGACTCCAAATTTAAAGTTGCGCTTTCAGAGGAGAACCACAGTTATGGTAACAAAAATCTTCACTTGTGCTCATCTGGGGAAGTAAAAATCTTCACAGAATTGAGAGCACATTCGTGATGAGCCAGGCTTTCTCAGCTGTGAGCTGCCAAATAAATCTAAAGTACTCCCCATGTCCGGATTTTATTTCCAGGACTCTTTTTAATTAGGTGACTTGGGCGTGTGAGAAAGAATAGGGATAATTCTGATTGGGTATCTTTGTGCTCATTTGACTTGAGGTAGAGAGCATGAGAAGAATGTGTGCAGGCATCCATCAAGGAGAGGTTTGTCGAGTGACAACATTCGGTGTTAGGGGTGTGCAGTTCTAGAGACTGAATCAGTCAGCCTCTGCGTCGTGAGAGATGAGAGTGGCCGCTGTCTTCTTGATGGGCTTCCATTCTCAGGTTCAGTCTCAAGGAAGTTTCCTATGTATATCCTCATAACTTCCCTATACAGCTATCAGACTTTTCTTGTCTGGCCAGTACTTTCACATTCTCTTCTCAAGGGTTGTCATATGTCCTAGTCTTTTCTTGGCTGGCTAGCTTTGTTAACACACACACATACACACATATGATATTATATGTATCATATAAAAATATATATTTACACACAAAATATAAATTTATATATAATATATACGAATATATATTTAAATTGTGTGTGCATATATTGCGTGCACACACTATGGCATGTATGTCGAGGTCAGAGGACAACTTGGGAGAGTTGGTTCTCTCCTTCTATCATGTGGGTCCCAGCGATTGAACTCAAATCATCAGGCCTAGTGACAGAGCTCCTTTATCCACTGAGCCATCTCACTAGCCTTGCCCAATATCTTGAGTACACTCACAAAACACTCTTGTGGAAGTCTGGTGTGCAGTGTTATAATCACTTCATCCTTCCCCTGAGCCTTGGAGGAGGGCAGGGCCCTAGCTTGTCCATCTTTACATAAAGCTAGCAGCACGAGTCCTGTTGAACTAGTGGATGGACGTTTGTTTGAGTGCAAGGGACTTTTCTACGCTTGGAGCTGCCTGGTGGGGTAGGGATGGTTGCTATGAGCTATGGAGAATTCCAAGCAGGCATAGATCCAGAGAAATCTGATAGGATTGACCGATGTCCAAGAGTTATCAGTGTGAGGTGCTTCTCACTTCTGTCCACAGGGGGGGACGGAACAGTTAATCAGAACCACACAGATGTTCTCGGGGCTCTGGTAGCAATACTGGTTGACAGGTTTGTGCCAGTACGGGGAGCAGGACTAGCATCAAGTACACATTCAAAGCAGTAGTTAGGGGAAGAGGCCGTCAAGCCATCGTCCAGATGTCAGCCACGTCAGGGAGCATATGCCTGAGCAGAGGCTTCTGTGGTGTCCTCAGTGCAGGGGAGCCAGTGGGGAAGTTTTAGACAAGATAAGTCCCTCTAAGTTAGAAATAAGTTTACTTAAAAGTCAGAAAGTAGTAGACTACCTAAATTCCAGACTCCTGGATTCTCATTAAGAATAACAACAACAACAAAATGAAACAAATAAACAAACAAAAAAACCTCTGACCTGACATAACTGCATGAAGCCTTCCCATGGCAGATATCACCTGGAGCTTGGTGGCGAGATGACGAGACGTGTGTCCCCTGCCCCCACTGGACCACAGTCGTTACTGTCTGTCATGATTCTCTCATCTACACGGCATCTGGTCTCCAAAGAGGGCTGAGTTCGTGAGCTTGGCTTTATATGTAGTGCTCACAAGAGGTCTCAAACACGAGTAGCTATTAGTTCCATCCCTCAAGGGGATCACCAAACCATGTGAATTACTTCGTTGGCTATGGGCAGTGTCTTCCACCTTTGGGACCATCTCAGGGAGCCAACCGAGTAACCAAATCAAAGAAGAAAAATGCATTCATCGTGTGCTGATCTGCTGGCATCCCGAGAGCCTTGGTCTAGGGGACAGGGCTTGAAGTGCCCTGCAGACTGCGCGCTTGCCTCAGCTCATGGTGACTTGGCACCTGAGCTGTTGGAGGCATCCAGTGGGGGTGGGCAGCAGGCACCGTGCCATCCATTCAGACAGCTTTCTGAATGCTGGCAGCCAAGAGAACATCAGCCGCGCCTGCGAGTAGTGTGCGTTCCTGCCAGAAACATCTCAACTTCAAAGGGGGAAAAATCCGTACTGGGGGCTGATGTGCAAAGTGTTTGGTATTACTGAATCGGGCCGGTTTGCGGTGAAAGGAGAGGGCGTGAAGCATCCTGTTGGGTTCTACCTGGGTTTGATGGTCTTCCACTCTGCCTCTGCTGTGCCAAGACTGTTAAGAAGCCAGGGTAGCTGAATTTACAGCCGTGAAAGGAAGATGAATACAAAGAATTCCTGTTTGGTCCTAGAGACGCCTCAGATTTAGGACACTGGCTTAGAAGACCATGGATGCATCTTAGGGCAAATTGAATTAAAACTAAAGTTGCAGGTTCCCGATCAATTTTACTTGCAGACTAGGTTATTAAAGGGGCTAAAAGTGGGGCCAGGGGCATCTTATAACCACTTTGCTTATATGATTGATCTTGACATTTTATTCCCACACTGGCCCAGGAATGAAGTCTGAAACCTGGAATCTGGTCAAAGCATGGGGAGACTGAAGGCCTCCAGAGGTACCTCAGGTAGCCAGGTCTACTGTGGTGGCTTTGCCACACCTCTGTCACCTGTGTTTGCTTCCTTCTTTAACCCACCCCTTGCCTCCTAGTGTGACCTTTCTACGTTCTCCTGCTTTCCAGTCTTCTTTCCCGTTGTGTTCTCATTGTCTTTCTGTAGTAATAAGAGCGGCGGGGCTGCGTCCCCAACACCCCAGCCGCCTGGCTAGCTTATGCCCGAAATAACAACACACAAACTGTATTCATTTAATCACTGCTTGGCCCATTTCTATCTAGCCTCTTCTAGGCTAATTCTCACATATTAATTTAGCCCATTTCTAATCATCTGTGTAGCGCCCCTAGGTGCGCTTACCCGGAAGATTCTAGCCTATGTCCATCCTGGGTCGGAGCTTCATGGCGTGCGTCTGCCTGGGAGCTGGGAGCAGGGAGCATGACGTCTCTCTGAGGCGTCTGCTCCCGAGAGGAGAGCTGTGGAGTCTGAGCTCACTTCCTTTTCCTCCCAGTGTTCTGTTCTGTTTACTCCTCCCACCTATCTTCTAACCAATGAGGGCCAAGCAGTTTCTTTTTATTTAACCAATGACCTTCCTCCATCATCTTTCCCTCACGTCCGTTGGTCCTTCCTCCAGCCCGTGAGTACATCATCTCCTGTTTCATTTTTTTACTTCTTCTACCCCTTAACCACAACACAGGGACCTCAACAGAGGTGAATGCAGGGGAAGAGAACAGAGAAGAGACACTAAACACAGACATCGTACTTAAATAGTAGTTGTAGGTTTGAGGCAGAGGTGATGGGAGCTGCCTGGTACTCTGGGCTTAGATCCGTGGTGTTCTCCCACCAGCAATGGAAGAGTGTTTCCCTGACTTCACATCTTCTCCAGCATGAGCCGTCACATGTGTTTTTTTTTCTTTTTTTTTCTATTTGTTTATTTATTATTTATACAATACTCTGTCTGTGTGTATGTCTGCAAGTCAGAAGAGGGCACCAGACCTCATTACAGATGGTTGTGAGCCACCATGTGGTTGCCGGGAATTGAACTCAGGACCTTTGGAAGAGCAGGCAGTGCTCTTAACCACTGAGCCATCTCTCCAGCCCCCCACATGTGTTTTTGATCTTAGCTCTTCTGACAGGTGTAAGATGGAATCTCAGAGTCATTTTGATTTGCATTTCCCTGATAGCTTTGAGATTCTTCTGTTACAAATTTTTTGTTTAGATCTGTACCCCAGTTTTTAATTGGATTATTTGGTTCATTGATTTCTAGTTTCTTGAGTTTTATATATTTTGGAAATCAGTCCTTTGTTGGATATGGCGTTAATGAAGATCTTTTTCCATTCTGCAGTCTGCCATTTTGTCCAATTGATGGTGTCCTTTGCCTTACAGAAGCTCTTTAGTTGCGTGAGGTCCCATTTGTTAATTGTCAATCTTCGTGCCCGTGCTATTGGTGTTTTGTTCAGGAAGTTGTCTCCTGTGCCAATGTGCAGAAACCAAATTTTATGTCGTTACAGTACTTATAAATGCTTTCATCCTGCATCTTCAGTATTCTGACCAGCACATCACATTCATGCTCTTCTAAACAAGCATGAAGCAGCTCTTGAATTCCTTTCTCCATGGGCTAGCCTCCTCTACTGCTTAGCCTTGTCACTAAAGTAACCATGTGCCCGAGGTGCACAGCCTAGAACAGAAAAGGTTTATTCCAATTTGTGGTCAAAGATGTCAATCATTGTGGTTAGAGGGCCTGGTGGGATCCTGTGACCTATTTCCTCCAGTTAGCCCCTCTTTCTCCCTCTGGTTACTTCCTAATAAGGATATCATATTATGACCCCGCCAAGGGATGAATCTTTCTGCTTCCTTCACGGGGCTCATTGTATTCATCACACAGTGAATGAAAGTTAGAGAACCCACAGCAGCCTGTCTCCTGTCTGCAGTCCAGTGGCTAGTCCTAGGGCCCCAGAGGCAGGGCTTGTTCCTTTAGTCTCCAGGGCAGCAGTTAGTCCGAGCCTCCCCCACACCCCCAAGTAGGGCTTGCTCCTTTTGTCTCCAGGGCCCAGAGCCTGGAGAGTGCTCAGTGATGTCACCCAAGTGACACAGGTATTTTTTACCTTTTCTTGTTCCATGTTGAGTAGACATTACTCAGTGACCGTTACTAAACTGATTCTGTCTTCCTATTATTTGTGGAGAAGCTAGCCTTTCGTGAAGAGCCATAAGTACACTTGTCTTTGAGTTTTCTTATCTCTGAGGATGCATTTGCTGCTTTGGTACTTTGTAGAGGTTAAACAGTGAACAGAATATTCTTGAAATTTTAACAAAGATAGGTGCTGTTCAGTATTTGCCAAGGCCTATGAAATCTTCAACTCCAAGCAAAATTTTGCGATATGAAGGTTGACTCATAGTTGTATGCCGTTTCTCTTAACTCTTCTCAGAAAGGTTGGTGCTGGCAAGCAGGACATCTTGACTGTGACAGAGTAGGAGGAGAAATTCCTCAGTGACTTAAGTTGGATGCAGGATGCTGATACATGGTTCTTACACCCGCTATCACAAGTGTCCAGGCGTCCTCATTTAATACAGTAGTAAACCACTCTATACTGTCAGCTCAAACCAGCAGCCGCTGATACAGGGATTTCCTTAAATGTCAGCCAGCTCTGTCTTCAGTGGACTCCTCTGAAGTTTACGTGAGGAACCCTGCCTTGAGCATCCTGCAAAGCAACATTCTAGGAGCTGGAGAGTGCCCTTCAATCCTTCCGCCGCTTTTCTTCTTCCTATTCACTAGTAGTGATGTCTGCTTGCTCAGTGATTCCTTGAATACTTTGTTCGCTTTGGACTTTTCTTCCTTTTAAGAAATGTGACATTGTTGGTCTCTCCAATTTCTCCCAAGACACGAGTCTGAACATTTTTAAGATGTAAGTTCATTCCAGAAGCTGTTGCACCAGTAGCAGTAACCATCTCTTCTGTACTGTCCTCAAACCCTGGAATTTAACGGCTACCACTGAAAAATCAAATTTTAGCCCATCCAGAACCAATGAACTTAGTGTCTCTACCACCATTTTCTGTGCCAATGGCCAAGGGCTTCCAGTGAGTGCTGACAGTTTCAAAAGCTGGTACAGTGGATGGGACATTAGAAATGTTCTTTTAGCTCAGCACAACACAGGCATCCTGTCATTCCCAGTTTTGCCATTTCCTGTGTTAATAAAACATGGGGAAATAGATCCTTGATCAAACTTCATGATTGTAATGATTTCTAATTCACTCGTCGGCGTTTTTTATCCTTTCTTCCAATCTTTTTCATTGCATCAGAAATGATGTTTTTAACTTTTTGTCTCCATTTGAAGAAATTACAGCAACCTACACAATCTCTTTAAGGATCATCCCAGTTTAGACCCTTCTTCAATTCAGCAAGTACAGCATCGAGGGCCAACCTCACGCCTCCCCAGTTTCCACAGGATTAACCTAAAGCCACCCTTGGCGCTGGAGTGTGGAACCCTAGTGATGGTGGTGCCAATGCCAGCCTCCTCATTTGCGTTCTTGGCAACACCGTCAACAAGTTCAGCTCCAGTGTTTTATATTTCTCCTTTCTCATTGACTTTGCAATGGTCGCGCCATCTTCTGTTGCCCTGGGACTTCCCCAGCTCTGCACAGTGTTCACTGCCCTTCCATCGTAAAAGGTGACACTTGGGACCTTAAGGCTGGGCATCCCTGTCAGGTTTTACAGCTTTGGCATAAGCGCAGAGTCGTGGTCTCATGACTACTGTGGATAGTAAGAACATTTCCAAGTAGAACTGAGGCAGTGAGTTTTACCCTCTCCAACCATCATAAACCATTTCCTAGCTCCTGGGCTGCAATCCATTCCAGAGCCTTCTGGAAAATGCGAGCCTTTTGTGGGTCAGGGGCCAAGTTGCATCATTTCTGGGAGAGAATGCAGGGTTTCTCTTTGACTTTGGCTGACTGCCTGGAAAAGCCTTGGGGAAAAAAAAAGTCTTTAAAAGGTGTGTGTTGGAGTATGAATACAGTGTGTATGCATGCAGACGGGAATATATAAAACTATATGACCAAATAATGTCATCTGTGTGAGGCCTGTGTAGCCTCCAGCTTGGAAGCTTTACTTGGTTGTGAGCCAGAGCTGTGGCTCCGGGTTGTTTGAGTGGGTGCTGAGGAATTACAAAGTAATTAGAATATTTCTCATTTTGCTTTATCAGCTCCTTGATCCCGGAGCCCAGGCCATTCACGCAGTCTGGGAGATTGTTAGAGATGCTTTATTGAGCTGCAGTTAAATCAGCCTAAGAAATACAGCTGTCGATACAATCTCAAGTCTCTAACCAGGGTCTCCAAAGAACTAAATAAAATTATTAATTTTTTATTTGTTCCTTTCCCAAGTTACGGTATTCTCTTATGGTAGAGGGAGACTTTTTTTTCTGTTGTTTTTTTTTTTAATGTATTTATTTTTCTGTGGACGGATGTCTTGCCTGCATGTATGTCTGTGTACCAGAAGGGAAAGTTAGATCCCCTGGAACTGGGGTTACAAGTGGTTGTATGCCACCATGTGGGGTCTGGGAATTGAACCTGGGTCCCGTGGGAAAGCAGTCAGTGCTCTTAGACACTGAGCTATCTCTCTAGCCCTGTGGTAGACTTTCAGCATATATCTGTGTTTAGGAGATACACATGAACATCTGGATGAATATCACTGGAGCATTTTCACGTTGCTGACTAAATCAGAGGCTGTATAGAGGAAGCGACATTGAGCTGGGGACCAGGACAGTGAACAAGACTGGACAGAGTGGGATAGTGGGTTACAGGGAAATGAAGAAGAAACGGGAGTTTATGAATTCGCAGATGTTGGTTACTAAGTGCATAGCCATAACGAAACACTTTGACTTTTTCTCTTTAAGACCAGCACATCAGAGCGCCTACTGTGTGCTACTTGGAAGCTTAGAAACATTATCTGTATTTCAGGAGTTAAAGTAATTAGATCAAAATAGCAATAGTATAACTAGGATTTTAAACTCAGATAAATACAGTATCATAAGAAGTCATACAGTCAAGGAAAAGTTAGGAAATTCAGACATTTAGCTAGGCTTGAGAAAGTATCTATATTTTTGGGGAATCTTTTGGTTTTCTTCAAATGCTGCTTGTGACGCTAGACACTTGGCACGTTAGCTCTTGTGTGATGTGTGAACTCTTTGATTAAGCATTGCACATTCTATTGTGAACATTCTAGAAAATAATCTAGTGAGGACCATGTCTGAGTCACTCAAGTAAACTTGGTTTCTGTGGTTATACATGTAATTGTTGGACGTCATATTTTGTAATGTGGACTTTGCATCGAGATGAACTTGAATGGAAATCCAAGCTCTGATACTTATTAATTATGTATCATGTAAACATGATACTTATCCTTCAGTTTCCTCACCTGCAACAGAGGGTACCGCATGTAGGACGCTGCTGGAATGAGATGAGATAAGCTTATTAAGAACACATCACATCACACCCTAGACCATAGGATACAATAACTGTCTCCTTGGAGACGGAAATGGTACCTTGCCTGGGAGCTTGAGCTGGGTGCTAGTCGACATTTAAAACCCTAATTGCTGTAATAAGGAAAACAGTGGAAAAGTTTCATTGTGCAATTAATTCAGTACAGAGGCCTTAAACTGGTTTTAAGGTTCTCTATCCCTAAAACCTCTGTAAGAAAGCCATGTGTGAGCTTTCGCCCGTGGTCCCCAAGACTCCATCTTGAGTTATCACTGGTGTTAGAGGGTGCCATTGGGAAATGGAACCTTGGTCTTCACTGCACATCAATGACTTCCACACACGTTCTTTTATCTGGCTGTGAAAATTGATCTACTAATCAGGTCTTAAGTGCCCTTGCTTAAGCCTGAGGAAGTTAATGAAACTCTGCCGCTCCATCATTCTAAGTAACAGCCCCACCGTGGATCATTGAGCCTTTCCGTTCCTTCAACTGCCCTTTGCTGCGAGGTGATTAAACGACTGTCTTTGATTGCCCGGATTTATTGCCTTTTTGCCGCTCCTGGGCAGCATCTGAAAAATGCAAATTCACTTTTCGTGCATTTTCTGAAAATGTTAATAGGCTAAGATATATTTGGCTTTCAAAGGCTATTAAAAAACGGATGCTTAGTCATAGTGAGACTACCATCACTTCACATCAAGGTAGATGTTGAAGACACGGAAAGCTGAAGACCACCGTCCTGGTCAGTAGTCATGAGAATAAACCACGCTGAGGGCTCAGCTCCTTGCTCTATGTAATCCAAAGAGGGTTCTCTCTCGTTCCTGTTTTTGTTGTTGTTCTTTTTATTGAAAATAGATTTCTGTTCTAATACACTATATTCAAAATATGCTTTCCCCTTCCCCTACCCTTCCAAGCTCCTCCCCACCTCCGCTTCCATCCAGTCCAGCCCCCTTTCTTGTCTCTCCTTAGAAAACAAACAGGCTTCTAAGGAAAAATAGTAAAATAAGATAAACCAAAAACAAATCAAAATTAGAAAAGGAGCAAAAGAAAAAACACAAGAAACCCATGTAGATACGGATACACACACATCCATAGACACAGGAATTCTATTTAAAAAAAAAAACAAACTAAAAGTCATAGCATATACACAAAGGATCTGTAAAGTAATATATATATGTATATGTATATATACACACTCACATATATGGTTGTATGTGTATATGTATATGCCCGGACAAATCATTGTATACATATAGTATTATGTATTAGTGTATATATGTGTGCATGTATATGTATGTGTAGGCCCTGACGTAATTTATGAGATAAAGAACTTCCAGAAATGCTGTTGAGTTCGTTTTGTGTTCGCCATCTACTATTGGGTAGTATGGCCACCATGGTGCCTACCCTTAAGAGTGGTTTGCTTCCACGTGAGACTTCCTTGAACAAAACTAATTTTTCATTTGCCAGTGGTTATCAATTGGAGATAGCTTCTGGGTTAGGGCTGCGGCATGTGCCCATGTCCCCTTCAGCTCTAGGGCCCCATCTACTGCAGCCCCATTCAGGCCCTGTGTACTCCGCCTTGTGCGCTCTGCCTTGGGCCCTGTGAGCTCAGGTGTGCGCCTGCCCTATTGTAACCAGGAGACCTTGGCTCCTTGGTGTCCTCCATCCCCTCGGGCTCTTACACTCTGTCCACCTCCTCTTCCACAGAGTCCCCTGAGCCCTGAGGGAGGGATTTGATGGAGATACCCCCTTTATGCCTGGGTGTTCCCAGGTCTCTTACTCTCTGTATATTGTCTGGCTGTGGGTCTCTGTATTTGTTTCAATCTTCTGCAGGAGGAAGCTACTCTATGACAGCTGAGCAAGCCACATACTATAAGTATAGCAGAATGTCACTTAGTCATTTTTTTCTACATTCATTTTCAGTAGTATTTGGTTTTCCCCTATGACCTTGGGCTATCTAGTATCAGATTCTTGGTCCCCCAAGAGGTATTGGATATGGGTTTTATCTTATGGAGTGGGCCTTAAATCAGTCTCCGTGAGTTCATTCCTAGTACTGGAAGCGTCATTTGGTGATGTGGGGTATCCTGTTGGGCCTGTTACTGGTGATTTCATTTACTTGGTTTATATATATATATATGAATCTTGCTCACAAAGCACATGGTACATGGTAAAGAAGTATTTACCTATCATAGACATTGCAGCCTTCCCCTACTTGTGGAAGGAAACCGGCAAGCTAACAGCTGTTTCACAGAGTTCTACAGCAACTATTACTCCTTCAATGCCACACTTCTAAGTGAGTTCTGCTCTTGCCTCATGCCTAAGCCTTGTCTTCTGACCAATGGGCACTGACAGGACTCGAGATCCACTCACCAGGAAGCTAGCCTCTAGTTTTCTGAACTCTTAGAGGAAAACTATCTCTTAGGTGGTAATTACACGTTGGTAATTTTGATGGTTTTAATAATTACAGTTTATATTTTAATACTGTTTTAAGAAAACACAAAAAAGTAGATAGACAAAACTAGTTTCATATTTATAAGACACGGTCTATATAGTTTATAATTTTAGCACTCATATATAAATTATTGGGGTCCTTTTCTTTTTGCTTTATTAAGATTTTGGAATCTGTATCTTTAATCCCAGCACTTGCATAGCAGAGCCTGAAGATCAGGAGTTCAAGGCCAGCCTCTTAGTGACTTTGGAGCCAGGCAGCCTGGGCTGCATGAGACACTGTCTCTAAAACCAAAAACAAAGATTTGAGAATAAGGCATCTTTCAACTCTTCAGTGTGACTGATGGCCACATAGTGGGCTGAACAGGTCCTTGGATTTCTCGACAATGTAACTGAAAATCAATTTCTATTCTCTGTAAGAAATTAAACAGAAATACAGTAATCATTAGTTCTATAGCAGAAGGCAGACGGAAATGAGGCACAAATAGCTAAGTTAATGGGAGGCTCAGGGGGAAACAGGAGCCCCATTCGTCCCTGCAAGAGTTCTGCTGGTTTGTTTTCTTGAAGGCTTTAAAAAAATTGCTGTATTTTATTGTTGCTGCTGATGATGATTTTTTCTTGTATTTTTATGTATTATTTTATTCTGTTGTTGTTTGTTCTTGCAGGTGGTAGTTTATTTTAGCCACTAACTATAAGCTTGCCAATGAAACTATTTTGTGAGGTATAGGACACTTAGCATTTCCTCTGTTTGTTTATCTATGCCATTTTCTGGGATGCAGATCTGATTCTGTCTTCCTTGCTCAGAGTTCTGTAGTTTCTTCTCAGTGGAGCTTCTAAAAGTTGCCAGGTGTGCGTTTTTGTTTTTCTCAAACGAATTTGACACAAATTAGAGTCACTGGGGAAGAGGGACCTTAGCGGAAGACTCATCCCCACTATGCTGCTCCATGGGCATGTGTATGCGGAATTTTCTTGATTAATGATTCATGTGGGCCCAGCTCCTTCTGTGCAGTGCCACCCGTGGGCAGGGCGTTCTGGCCTGGGGGTCCTGGGTTGTCTGAGCAAACAAGCTGAGCAAGCCAGTAGCCAGCATCCCTATGATTCTCTGGTCCAGATCCTGTCTGCAGACCTTGAGTTTCTGCTCTGACTTCCATCAGTTATGGACTTCTACCCTCTAAGTTGTTTTTGGTCAGCGTTTGATCGTAGCAACAGAAATCTGACTAGGATGTCAGATGAAACAATTTACCTGAAAACTTACTGCGAATCCCCCACTCTGTGTCCAACTAGACTAACAAAACCTAAAAATCCATCCTGAGCCGGGGTCCTCTCATCAACATTGTTTGGGAAACTGGTCTGTGAAATATTAATAAAGCCTTACTCCTTAGACTCTTCGTACATGCTCTAACCTAGCGCATGACTACATGTGTGTGCACTCAAGGGTTCAGCTGTAGCAGCTGAGGTCAGAGTGGTGTCCCCTTTCCCCCTCCACCCTCACCCTGGAACCCGTCTCCCCGCTAGTGATGAGTCTGGCCCAGGACTGTCTCCTTAGTTGTCCCCCTTTGTCCCGCAGTATCCCCTCCACATTTCTCAGTGTTCCCATCGTTCCTACGTTCAAGACTGTGAGGGGCAACAGCTCTTGCCACCTGTGTTGCCCCTGCCTCTTTATTAAGATGGGGCTGTGACTTCCGCTGTGTTGTTTAGAACCTCCACAGAGAGTGGTACAGGGAAATGATCAATAAACATTTTTCTTTGTCTTTTTGTGTGTACGTACGTGTGTGCATGATTATGCGTGTGGATTCATGTACTTGTGTGTGCATGTATGTATGTGTGTGTGCATGTGTACATGTGTGTGCATGCGGCTCGTGTGTGTGTGTGCATGTTTGTGTGTGTGTGTTTAGGACATAGGACAATTTGTGAACATGGGTTCTCTCCTTTTATCATATGGTCCTGGATTAAACTCAGGTCTTCAATTTTGGTGACAAGCTTCTTCACCCACTGAGCCATCTCACTGGCCCAGTGTTTTCCTAATGGAAGTCTGCCAGGACTAGTGACAATCTGCCTGTCCATTTCCTAGTTTACAGATGTGGCATGCTTTATACTTAAGGCATCATGTTCAATTCTGACCATAACCTTGAGGGGGGCAAAGACATTTTACATGAGGAATCTTTTGGGGGGGGTGAATGACCTGCTTCACCCACAAGATTTGCAACCTGTGACACTAACTCTACCTTGCATCCATCCTGCAATTACTTAATTTCTGCCCAGATTATAGCAGAAGCATGAATCCTTTGGATTTCTACTGTAGAGAAATGACTGCGCACTGATGGTATACACCCTTAATTCCAGCACTCACAGGCAGATCTCTGTGGGTTTGAGGCCAACCCCCAACTGGTCTCCAGAGCGAGTTTCCAGGACAGCCAGAGCGACATAGAGAAACCATGTTCTGGAACGCCAAAGAGAGAAAAATGGCTTTTGCTTGTTCAGCTCATTGTTCTTATAGATTTTTCTTTTCTGCTCTAAATTTTCAGCTTCAGAAGCCGATCTCACCAGCCTTACAACTGGTGTGTAGTTGAGCAGCCCTCACTAGGCTGTCTAAACAGTCACGTGAGCAGTGAGCACATATGTAACCAGTAGGACTGGCTGGAGTCTGACTGGGTTTTTAGTCTCTTGACGACAAGAGGCTGGTGCATCATCCCAACATTCCCTTATTTCCTTGGGTGAAGGCACTAACGCGTTCTCACAGGATACAGACTCCTAGTGAGAGGGAAACCTGACCACAGAAGAAAAATGAAGGAACAAAGGTGGCCCATGGTGCTCTCACAACTCTTACTGTATTGTCATCTGCCAGGTGACCATAGCATCCCCTGGTCCCTCTGTCTACACCAGTGCCCTTGTCACTTAGCAACCCATAGAGCATGTCACACCTACTATTGACACGGGTTTATCTTAAGAGTTAGGACTTCCCATTGTCAAAGCAAGAGTAACACATTCCTCCATTTCCTCTGTTTCGGGGTAATATAATTTAATTTGCTGTTAGCGGACTTTCATAACCTAGATGAACTGTTTCTCCCACTTTTCCTTTCCCCTTAGATCAGGTGCAGTGGTTACAAAGCCGTGTGCATTGTGCTTATTAAACTATTGGTGTTTCTCCGTTTTGTTTGATGCTTAGTTAGGAAACGAATGAATAACAGTCATTTTTTTTAAAAAAAAAACGACAGGCTGCCTTGTGTGGTGGTGTAAATAGAGACCGTGAGTTCAAAGCCAGCCTGGTCTACTTAGTGAGCTTCAGGCCATCCAGGCCTGTATACTGAGACTCTGACTCAGAACAAAACAAACAGCAGCCAAAGCCTGGAGGAGCTAGAGAGCCGGCTTGGTGGTTAAGAACGCATACTACTCTTCCAAAGGACCTGAGTTCAGTTCCCAACACCTGCTTTGGGTGACTCACAGTCACCTGTAACTCTTGCTCCAAGGGGGTCCAACACTTCTGGCTTCCACATACACCCAAATGCACACACACACACACACATACACACACACGGTTGGAGGAGACATAGTTAAAAATAAATGTAAAATGACAGTAGTTGAGACCATATGATTATTATTATTATTATTAATGATACAGCAATTATGATTATTTAATAGGTACTGGCCTAGACTTTTAAATATTGAGCAGCAGAACCCGTGCAGAGACACCACGTTTTTACATTTTCTGCGGCGTTTTGCGGTAGTGTGGGGGTCCTGGTCATATATCCTTGCTGATTCTTGGCTAGGTAAAGCATTCGTATCCCATCAGAACTGACAACATAGTGATGGTATCTGCTGAGTCCATTCACTCTCAGGCTTGGGTAAATTCACAACGAAAACGGAAGAACTAAGGGAAGGGTCACTTTACGCAGACATTGTTTTAAATCCTGTCTAATTTGACAAGACATACAAAAAAAGTACAAGAAGATGGCATCCTCACTGATGTCACCGTCACTTAAGATGGAACCGCAACGGAGATCCTCAGACTGGTGCCGCTGTGTTTTCCAGATGGAACAGCTGGCTCTGGGATGTACGCTGCATTTGCTGTTTACTAACGCGGAGGCTTTAGTGTATTCTGAGTTACACAACTCGCTGATGAACCAAGCACTCTGGTGGATCTTTTTCATCGGCCCCAAAAGAACTCTCCCACAACCGCAGCCACTTCCCAGCCTCCAAGCAAAACTCATCTACCTCTGTCTCTGAAGGAGTCTATCTGGACACTTGACGTGAATGGAGCTACAGGCTGTACCATCTCATGAGAGTAGTTCCGGGCAGTAAGCTTTCAGATCTGTTGTTTCTCGTTTTGAGACAGCACCTCCTGTAATCTAGACTGGCTTCAAACTGGTAACTGAGGATGACCTTGATCTCTTGACCCTCCTGCCTCTGCTTCCCAAGCGCAGGGTTGATAGGTGTGTGCTACAACTCACGGTGCCTGCACGCAGTGCTGGAAGCCAGACCCAGGGCTTCGTGCACGGTAGGCAAGCTCTCTATCAGCTGAGCAGCACTGAGTTTCCGTTTTGAAGGTTCACCATAGCATAAGTGTATAGGCAGAGTTTTCCCATCCTGAGAGCCACTTTCAAATTACCGCACAGAGGCTTGTATTAATTGTAAATGCTTGGCCAATAGTTCAGGCTTATTACTAACTAGCTCCTGCATTCTAAATTAACCCATATTCCTTATTTATGCTCTGCCCTGTGGTGGTACCTTGATTAGTATGGCATGTTTGTCTTCTCCACGGCTGCTTTCAACTCTCTGACCCTGCCCATCTTTCTCTCTGTATCCTCAGTTTGATCATTCCACCTATTTTTTTTGGGGGGGGGGAGGGGGCTGGCTACTGATAAAATATCAGCTTTTATTAGCCAATGACAGTAATACATATTCACGGTGTACAAAAGGATTTGGTCCACAGTGAAGCTATGTCTCCAGAGCCTGGGACTCTCACTAACATAAGATGCAGGCTCGATAATGATGTGCCCCGCTACATTAAAATGAACCTTGAGTCTGAAGGTAATAGTTGCATCGAGAATGGCTCACGAGAGCTGCTGGGAGAGGCCTTCATGGACTGCCCAGGAATCTGGGCTTAGGGAAGGACTTGCGGTCCTTGGTACAGAACCAAAGGCTCATGGTTTTTCCAGGAGTTTTAATTATTTATACGCAGTTGAAGAAAGCCCGTTTAATTGCTGAGCAACTTTGATAAGCCTTGTCGCAGAGCCACTTGTATTTCCTATTGGATACCAGGGAGAGGAAGTGGCTCATGGGGCGGACCTCATGTGATTGATTCGTTTTCTCTTAGCACAGCAGGATTCACTAAAAATCACTTCATCTCAAAAGATTTACTGGAATTCCTGAATGAAAAACACCCTCATCCTTGATTTTTTTTTTCTCCTTCATGAAACAAAAATAGCTCCATCTTTTTAGGAGAAAGCATTTGGCAGCCGCGCTGATTATAATACTATATTGGAAGCCGCTTACTTTGATTGACGGTGAAGCAGATGCCCTTCCTTGTGGTTAAAAGCCTGTTGATGTGTTCTCTCCGGCAACCACCACACTCCTGAGAGGTTGGGAGGAGGATCCCTCAGCCCAGAGAGCACGTGAGGCGTGCCACCTTGCCTTTGCTGAGGCACCCACCTCCCCGCCCCCGCAGCGGTGCCTAGACCATAACAGAGCTCAGGGCAGAGCTTAGGCCTCTCTGCTAAGCTCTCACTGGGAGATGCGACAACCACTCAGCTGCTGGATGGATAGAAAGATGGAGGAAGTATTCCAATAGTCAGGCTCACAGAGCAGAGAAGGGATCCCAGCACATCGCCTTACCAACTGTGAAGGCAGTGCTGACGCGAGTAATGAAGTAAATGTTATAATTCAGTGTTAGGAAAGTCAGCAAACTTCTTGACCTACCTCCTACACTCACACCGTAACCATCTGGCTACTAGTGAGCTTAACTAGCAGGAGCAAATCCCCACGTATCCCCGCGTATCCATCATCGGCTGTGTCTAGAAGAAAGTACTCTTGGCACTGGATTCCTCTGTCTCCACTGAACTAGGTTGCTGCCCTCTTTTCGGGCATAGGTGTGGACAGTGGGGAAGGAGGGGCACAGAGGTTCTCCACAGGGAACTATCCTTGTCTTTGGAAGCTAACCACAACTCTTAGAACAAAAGTCAGCCAGCAGTGTGTGCTTAGTGTGCTTTGTTTTCCAGAGCACAGCTTTCCCTGTAGTGGCCACTTACAACTAAGTTGTATCCATTGTGTTTGCGCAGTGCTTTCCCTGAATCCGTATATACGCATATTTCGACTTCCTAAAATATTACCATGGTCAGTGGAGTCTCAGAATGGGTGTCATGTAAAGGTGTTGGTTGGTTTGAACAGTGTGCTCAAGCTGAAGGCTGGGAGAGCAGCCTTGCTGTTCCGAGTAGAATAAGTTGGACCCGAAGGTTGCCTGTTCTGAATGGATTACTTGGATATAGAAAGAAGTTATTTTTAGTTCCGGCATGCCTATAAACCCCGAAGCGAAGTGTTTTACAAATGAGGAATGTGTGCCCGAAATAAAAACTGCCAGATGTCAGTCTCTGCGTGTGCCAACTGACACGTGTGTTAGCTCCAGCGTCCGGAAGAGACGGTGCCCATTTCTCTTCTATTTGGGCTCCAAAGGGGTAGTTAATGTGAAATGCCTCTGACGAGTTTAGAGTCCCCTCTGATGGCAACAGCACCTTAGCATTTGGACTGTCTGCAAGCTGTAACTTCTTTCCCTCCTGACTCAGTTGTGTGTTTGTGCTCTAACACGTGTGAGACATATTTCTGTTCAAATCTGCTGTATTTTTCCCTGGGTCTCAGCTCATTTTTTTCTTTAAAAAATAGACCAACAGATGTTTTTTTTAAAATTAAACAACCAAAGGCCAGTGAGGTGGCTCAATGGTTAGAGGTACTTGCCACCAAGCTAATGATCTGTGTTTGATTTCTTAGGCATACATGGCAGGGAGGTGGGAGCAACTCCCACGGATTTTCTTCTGGTTCCCACATCCACTCTGTCTTGTACATATGCCCACATGTGTGCAGTACACATTATTATAATGCACGAACAGATGCCATATACAGGACTCCAGTAGAGGCCGTAACAAGGCCACCTGTGTGATTGATAGGAGTTTCTCTTTGTGCCTTGCCTGCCCGCTTACCCTGGTCACGTTCATGATGTCATCAGGTGGATTCTTGTCTCTCCTCAGAGATCCGAGCTCAGCTGGTGGAGCAACAGAAATGTCTCGAGCAGCAGACGGAGATGCGGGTTCAGCTGCTCCAGGACCTGCAAGACTTCTTCCGGAAGAAAGCTGAAATAGAGACGGAATATTCCCGGAACCTGGAGAAGTTGGCAGAAAGGTTCATGGCCAAAACGAGAAGCACCAAGGACCACCAGCAGTTCAAGTAAGAACTCTCTCCAGCTGTAGGTGTTGCTCTGGGGACTGAGCACTTGCCGGGCGTGCATGAGTTCATAAGTTCAATACCTGGGGTGGAGGGTAAGAGAGGGAGGGACAGATGGATGGAGAGAGACCTGACTCAGAGTCAACTTCCAAGGTGTTCAGGTACCCCGCTTCTCAGTTCTGAGCATTTCCTCCTTTGTCTAAGAAGTTATTGGTGATAGTGTCCCCATAACTCTAGCAGCCTTTCTCCCTTCCCACTCATGCTGCAGAGACATAAACTTATATTTTGAAATCACTGTTTACAAAATTCCCAGCTACAGAGAAGAAGCTGCTCTCAGCCATAGGCAGACCTTTGAAAGGGTGAGTTTGCAGGCGCTGCTTCAAGCAAAGGCCTCAGGAGTTGTGCAGTGAGTTGTTTGTTTTTCTTGCCATTTCTTGAGACCAGGTCTCACTCTGTAGCCCAGGCGAGCCTAGAACCTGTGAAAGTCCTGCCTGCCAAGTGTCAGGATTATAGACCTGCGCCACTCTGGTGATTCTGTAAGAACATGAGCAACAACTTTTGTATGGGCTTAGTGTTCCTGGGGAGCATGCCCCACCTCCACCCAACATGTTTGTAGTCATTAAAAAAAATGCAGGTTATTTGGTTCATGAAATTTACTTTATAACTTAAACCCCAGAGTCAGAGAGACAGGTAAGTGATTGTACACAAGTGACCAGTGCGGGGTTCCATTGGCAGACTGTGATAGCATGTCCTGTAATGGAAGATGAGAAGGGAAAGTCCTGGAAGAGTAGGGTATGTGTGTGCACACGCATGCACATACGCCAGCGCATGTATGTATAGCGGTGCACAGACATTAGTGTGTACATCCATGAAGGCCAGAGAACAACGCAGGGGTATTACCTGCCCACCTCTGCCTCCTCAGTGTTGGGGTTTGTGGCTCAAACTCACACATCCTTGAGCTTGCAAGGCAAACACTACCTGAACCGTCGTCTCCCAGGAAGAGTGATACAGTAGTCTGCATATGACTGGCTGGCTGGAAGGGGGACTAAAGAAGGGAACCTCATTAGTAAAGGACTGCAGGGGAAGGGCTCTAAGCCAGGTTTGCACGGTTCTTTGGGAGTCCACCGTAATCGGATGGGCAGTGCGGCCACAGGCATTAATCGGAGCACATCACAAGTTCTCACACATCTTTGTGGGCTTTCCCTGTGCACACAAGAATCTTTGGAGTGGTTTAAGTGGAACCGCCCACACCTGCATTTAAGCGACAGGTAAGGTTGTGGGCTGCGGGAAGCTATCAGAGAAGGAAGAACACCAAGGGTCTCTCATGGCATGTGGCCTTGTGATCTAGCCACCGTGGAGGGAGAGGGGAACGCCCAGTTGGGGAGGTAGTAAAAAAGCTGTGTGGGCTTTTGTTTCAGAAAGCACGGTGGGCCAGGGAATGTGGAAAACACCGGTGCCGTAAAACCCCAGAAATGATGGTTAAAATGTAATTGATATCTTATAAATGTACACCTGGATCCATAGGATTTAGGGGATATTTCCACCGTCAAGAAAAGAAAAAGGGGGAAAGGAAAAGAGGAAGAGAGAGAAAGAGAGAGAGAAAGAAGGAGAAGGAAGGAAGGAAGGAAGGAAGGAAGGCCTAGTTATTGTCAAAGGTACCCATGCCTTAGTCCTGCAGAAGACCAGCCGTGAAAAGGTAAAGCCAAGGTAAGGATTTGGAGCAGAAAGCTTCACTATCGGCCCCTCCTCATTGTCCTCTACTTCCAGAGGACAGCCCATCCCAGTGACAAAGGAAGACAAGACCGTCTGTCCTCTTACACAAGGGCAGCAGAGAGACCCCCGATCTGCTCAGCCTGGCTGTGGGGGTGCTGCTGAGAACTGGGCCTCTTTCTTCTCAGTGATCTGAAGTTCCATTTCCTACCCTTCCATGACTTTGGAGCCTGGATTAAAAGAAGAGTAGCCAGTTTGGCAAGATGGCTACTTACTTATAGCCGGTAGAGGCCAATCCTGATGACCTGGGTTCAGTTCGCCAGAACTCACTGGTGGAAAGAGGAAGAACTACTAAAAGTTGTCCTCTGACCCCCATGGGCCTGTGCTCCACCAAATAAATAAATGTAATAAATATTTGTACATGAATCTTCAAATCACCTTTGGCTTGAGCATTATTGGTTATTGATTGTAGAGCTGGAGAGGAAATGGGTCAGAAACATAAAAGCTGGCTTCATTAGCCATCAGCCAGACTTGGGTTGGAATAGACTAACGACTGCGTGACCGTGGCAGTACATATGTTCTCAAGCTTTGGTTTCTCTGGCAGGAGGCCTGACGGCTCATGACCATGAGTGGCAGTAACAGACAGGGCAGAGCCCTCGCTGTGACTGGTGGCTGGCTCGGGATGTGTGTACAACGCTCCTTCTCTTCTCTCCAGACACTGAGCCTTTAAGCATAGTCATGCACATACCTGTTGAAACTAGACCTCGGAGCCTGGCTCTACTTAATTTGGGGTCACTATCACTCATGTCACACACTAGTCTGTAGCCTCGAGTTGCTACAGCAAATGCCACCAGCAAGGCTCAGATCAGCCTCCCACACAAGGTCTCGCTCTGGCCCTCACTTTGGTCCTCACCAAATCCTTGGTGAGCTTTAGTTCTCGTGTTGACAGTCAGGACACAGAGAGTGGCTGTGGGAAGGATTAAGTAGAGTTACTGTCAGATCTCGATCGGAGCGGCCTCTTAGACAAAAATAGCTAACATTGTATACGCAGCACTTACCTTGTGCCCAAGGCATGATAGCAAGCATTTAAATGTAGATAGTAGCCCACGTCATCTTCACAATAACCCCATGAGACCCGCTCTGCTATTTTACCAGTTGTACAAAGTAAATGAATTACAGAGACATTAACAGTTATCCCAGCCACACAGACAGGGTGTGCGAGCAGAGGCGAGAGCCCAGCCTGAGAAAGACCCACAAGCTTTCATTAACATTTATGCAAATTTGAGACAGGGTCTCCCTGAGTCGTCCAGGCCGGCCTTGAATTTGTCATCCTCCTACCTCAGCCTTCCGTGTTGCTGAGATTGCCCGCCTTTACCTCCCCAAACCTGGCTTGAAGTTCCCAGGCTCAGTAAATGATACCTTCTATTTTTATTCTATTATTATCATCAATATTGTGATTGGCACTAATAAGCAAGACAAAAATAATGCGTTTTTTATTCAATCCATGAAATACTGTTTCATGCTTCCATCCGGGTGTGTACCAAGGATATAAAGGCATATGAAATATTCTTAGGGAATTTATTAGCTGCTTCAGGATAAAGGATAAGCATAGTTCAAATGAACCAAGCAGCGCTTGCTTTTGGGGCTGACAAGACACAGATAGAAAGGCTCCACGTACCTGCCATGGACTCACCATTCCTTCTTGATGGTTCTAAGAGGAAAGACGTCCCAGGTCAGAGCAGGCATTCCCAGTGTGCATGGGGATTTCTTCCTGAACCCATTTCTGCCTCTGTTCTTGCTTTCTTTGTCTTGTAAACAGAGCTTGTAACTCAATGTAGGTGTTTGGGGGACAGTGGAGATTTTCTTTGCTTTTAAGATGAGACTTATAAGGCATCCTTGAACTTGCTATGTAGCCTATGTAGCCTAGCCTGGCTTCAAACTCTTGATCCTCCTGCCTCAGCTTCCTAGATTCAATGCAATATTAAATGCAGACTCTAAGAACCCGAATGGTAGAACGACATGGCTTTCTTTTTCTTTCCCCTGACTTAATGTTCAGTCATACATGTTCATGAATAATAAAACATTACATCTTGCTGGAAGGATGACTCAGGGAGTAGAGCGCTTGCCATGATCCCAGAACCTGTGTAGAAACCAAACATGTTAGCACATGTGTGTCTGTCATCCCTGCACTCCTGGGAGAAGATGAGAAAATCCTTAGAACTTTAAAGGCCAGTACCCTTGGGAAGGCGAGGGCACACATCGGAGGTTGGCTCGGACCTCTGTGTTTCTGCCATGGCGCGTGTATCCCCCTTCCCTGCCCCCCATCCCTTCTCTTTCACATCACATGCAACTTTAAAAGCAAAATTAATAAAACTCCTCATCAGATAGCATGGCTCTTCTGTGCTTGAGTTAGGAGAAACATTTTGTCATTCTGTGGTTAGTTTTTACAGTCAATAACAAATTGTACTTCTGAATTTTTTTAACTTCCTCTTATTCTCTGTGTCTTCCTCATCATGCATGTTTTATTTTTTTTTAATTTTTTTTTTATTTTTCAAGACAGGGTTTCTCCGTAGTTTTTGGTTCCTGTCCTGGAACTAGCTCTTGTAGACCAGGCTGGCCTCGAACTCACAGAAAACCGCCTGCCTCTGCCTCCCAAGTGCTGGGATTAAAGGCATGTGCCACCACCACCCGGCCTCATCATGCATCTTGATCCCCCTTATTTTCCATCCCTCCATATCTGCCCTCGGCCCTTGCAACCCCACCCCCAAAATAAAACAAAATTTAAGAGGAAAAAGAAGGCAAGCATCTTGTCATGGAAACCGTAGTATGACAGTGCGAATCATATGGTACACTCTTTTGTTCATGTATCTTCACTTGCAAGTGTTCATTGCGAAGCCATTGATCTGCTTCAAGGTCTTTGTTTCTGCCACACTACTGAAGCTGGGCCCTTACTGGGACTCCTCTTGGTTACCCTCATCTTGCCCCATGTCATGGAGATCCTGGAGCTTTGGGTCTGCAGAACGGACCTCTTAATCTGCTCCCATAGATCATATGTGGGTAGATTTGGGGTTGGCCAGCTCATATCCTGGTTCTGGGCCTGGATAGTTGCGGGGTTGGTTGGCCCACCAGTCCCCCCCCCCCCCCACACACACACACACTGCCTCATCACCCGGGTGAGGTCTCCAGCATTGCCCTAGCTAGTTCATCCCTAGCCTCGATGAGCAAGGAGTGGGACTAGTTCTCCTGCTTTTGCGCCCTCAGAATCAGCCCTCCCGCACCTGGACCCTCAGAGCCAGCTCTACTGTGCTGTCCAGGTGGGTGGCAGAGGTCACTCTCCTGAGTGCTGCAGCTGGTGAGGGGCGGGGGCAGCTCTCCCACCCGCCATGGGTAGTGGTGGGTGGCAACTCCTCTGCCCACACCACCATATGGCAGATGAGGGGCGGGTCAGTCTCCCGCTCATGTTCTCAAGGCTGTTCACCTGTACCCTGTCAATAGGGCCAGCTCTGCTGTGCTGCCCAGGCAGGGTACAGGGCCCACTTTCCCGAGTGCTGCAGCTGCTTGGGGGAAGGTCAACTCCCTCATCCACCATATGTGGCAGGGGCAAGAGGGGAGAGGACATCTAATTTATTTTAAGGAATGATATGTTGGTTGCTTACTGTGTTGGGATGGAGTTTTTCTTTGAGTATATATGTCTAATTTTTATGCTTTGCAGTTCACTTAGTTTTATTTTCTAAAATAAACCAGGAACATTTATGAATCTGAGCTGGCTCAGTAAGTTTCAACAAGACATGTGACATGCCATGAGCCAGCAAACTTTCAGGTTCTGTTCATGAGCCCTCGGATTCCCCAGGAATGTTTTCTGGAGGGTGGAGGTTATACATCCAGGGATTAATAAATAACCCTCAAGTTTGTGTTCCGTGGAAAGCATGCTTAGCCAAATTTCTTTTCCAGCAGTAGGCCGAACACTCAAAGGAGACTTTGTGAGCTGGGGCAGACCAGCCTGTGTGTGAGACAGTAGCCAATAGATCCTCATGTAAACATGATTGCTTTCTTTAGTGGGCTGCAAAACCTGGGGCTGCCCAAGCACTGTCCAGGCCTGGCACCTGGGGCCCTGGTCAGGGGCAGGAAGTTGTACCCAGGTTTTTGCTCCAAGTTTTCTTTCCCGGTAAGTTGCAGGATTCCTGCAGGCTGTGGCTTGTCCTGATCTAAGAATACTCAGAGCAGACAGAAGGATCCCAGCACCTATCTGCTGGGGCTCCTCCGCCTGCCTGGGTGACCTCTTTTGATTGAGCCAGGCCACTTTGAAATGATGGTAATTCTGTCTTCCTTTACCCCTCAGGAAAGACCAGAACCTGTTGTCTCCGGTGAACTGCTGGTATTTGCTTCTGAACCAAGTGAGGAGAGAAAGCAAAGACCATGCCACCCTGAGCGACATCTATCTGAACAATGTCATTATGCGGTTCATGCAGATAAGCGAGGATTCCACCCGGATGTTTAAAAAGGTAGCCTTGGATAACCACCTTACCTGCAGCCTCTTAGGGGAAGGTGCCTGGAAAGAGTGAATGGCGTGGATATTCTAAAGACACAGATTAGACAGTTAAACCTGAGGGTGTGTGTTTATACTATGTGTTTGTGCTGGTGAGTGTGTATGATATGTGTGCATATGTATAATGCATACAATATTATCTGCTGGATATACTTATGTATATCAGTAAACTAATGAATAGTTGACCTGAGCAACATGAACAGAAGTATTTTGGGGGTGGGTGCCTGCAGGAGGCTGGAGAGATGGCTCAACAGTTAAAGAGTTCACACTGCTCTTGCAGAGGATGTGTATTTGGTTCCCAGTATCCAGGTTGGGCAGCTCAGATCCAGGGAGACTGGATGCTTCTGCCCTGCCTGGGCACATGCATTCATATACTCATACCCATACACAAACACACGCATGTACACTTAATCAAAGTGATAAAAATCTTATTTATCTCTGTCCTTAGAACTGACCTCCATGTGTGGAAAAGAGCCACACTTAGAGAGGAGGGGCTTGGGTTCTGCTTCAGCTCACACGTGACCAGATAAAGCATATCACATGTGTGTCCTCGCAGGAAGGCATTACTGCCTTGTCTTCATGCTCCCCGCCGCAGAGGCTATGAGAGTGAAGTGAAAAAAGCCCAGAAAGTTCAGTTTCTATTGTGTTAAAGAGTTTCCTCCTTCCTGACTCCATTTACAGAAAAACAAGAAACAAAGGGGAGGGGAAAAAACCTGGGCTTTTAAACCTTCGTGTCATCATTAGCTTCAGTCAGCTCTCAGCAAATATTTTTGTTGTTTGCACATTTTTGTTGAGAACAATAACAAAATTGGAGCATTTCCTGTGCAAAGGGCACACGCAGCTCCTTGCCCAGCTTTCAGTTTCTATGTTGAGAGCACGAGACTCCGCAAGCCTTCTCTGCTTGGTGTTAATAGAGTTCCTTGCCTAGATTTATGCCCGGACCCTCCTTTAGTAAGTAATATTTTAGCTTCAGAGAAGGAGGTGCACCCTGTCTATTCACGATGCATGTGTTTCAAAGGGACCACTCACAACATGGGTGCAGGGGCGTGCACACCAGCTGTGCTTGATGCAGCCACAGTTGATTTGATTTCTGACCTAGAAATGGGAATTCAGCAAGTTCTAAGTCATTGTGTGCCATGTCAAATGGAGGAGGGAGCGTGTTTCCAACAGAGCTTTCTATGTTGGATCTAAGACTAGGTAGAGATAGAGAACTATCTTCACATATTAAGTAAGAGAGCTTAAAAATACATATCAGTTTCCACTGAGCTAGGGAAGTGACGGACTCTCTGCCCCTCTGTGAGCGCCATCTGTGGAGACCACATACAGTTTGGATCCCTGAGCATCTGCAGTGGCGTCCAGATGTTCGTGTCAGGCTGCCACAATGGAGAAAGGTTGTAACAATTCCACATTTGGATGCTACTCAAAGATACTTCCTCGACATGGGGGCATTGGCAGGGGTTCAGCCAGGACCTACATAAGCAGCTCCTCATTTATTCATCCATTGAACAAAACATCTGTAAGCTGTGTGACTGGCAAAACTTAGTTAAGAGACTGCCCTGCTTGCAAGGAACGCATTAGAATAAATTAAGCATCTCCAAGCGAAAGAGACTACAGAGCTCACTGTAGGAACACTAGGGGACATGAAAAACTTAAAGAAGCAGCTCTGGAAATGAAGGGGACACTTCCATGAGGCAAGACAAGGCAAGGGTCTGCAGGGACATGTGTGTAGCAGAAAGTACAGAGTTCTGTGGGGCTGGCCTGGGTTGCTAGGACGAGAATGAGTGATGTGATAGAAGCTGACAAAAGAGGGACCTCGTATGACAAGGTCTAGGGCCTGATGAAACTGATAGAAGCTAGGACTGACAGTCACACGTATCTGGGTGAGAACACCAGTTCTTCTGTGTCCTTGTTTTGGGATCTTGGGAGATTGTTCAAAGTCTGCCTGATCTTCCAGAGAATGAACAAACAAGGTTGGGCAAAGGGAGAGGCTGAAGCCACGTGAGCCTGCGCCTGGGAGAACCTCTGGAGTTGTATATCCAGGCAGGAGCCCTGGGCTTTAGGTTTGGATCCCTGGAACTTGGAGTGCTCTAGGGAAAGACAGTTTCCTTTAATGGAGGGCAGTTCTCAAGAGCGGTTCCTAGGAGAGATCAGCTGTGAGTCTCAACAGCCTACAGCCAATATTCCCAGTAGATGGGGAAATGAATCCTAGTTTGTGAGGAAAACTCTGGGAAGTACACAGGAGATAGACGCATGCTACTTATTAGCTACTAGAATTTACTCCTTATTTAGATACTGAGGCTTATCACCGTGTGTGTGTGTGTGTGTGTGTGTGTGTGTGTGTGTGTGTGTGGCGGATTCCTGCTAACCTGGTTGTTTAGTGGGAGTGTTCTGTTCATCTTGAACAGCCTTCTCGCTGTTAATCATGGTTGATGAGCAGAAAGGGTTAGTCATTACAACCAGACAAGGTCTACTGAGGAAGTCTGTCAGCCAACTCACAGGTGGGCCCAGCTCAGAGCCTACCTGCGTGTGGCCCAGCACAAAGTCACCCACTTACTCAGCATTACAAAACACTGAGGTGGCTTTTTATTTGCTTGCTTTGGTTTTGTTTAAAAATAAAATGAATACTGTTATTAAAGTATTGAACTTAAGATTTAATCCTTTATGGAATTAACCAATACTGATAGAGTTAAGGATATGAGGAAAAGGGGTTTTGGGTGGAAATCATGGCTTTGACATTGTTAGCAGCTGGATGGACTTGGAGTATTTGTAAACCAACTAAGCAGTCTTATCACTGAACTCCAAAATCTACCCACGTCATTGTTGCTTATAGCTAAATTAAAGTATTTGTCTTTAAATTTTGGCAGTTAGTGAATAACCAAGTGGATGCCAAGCCAGCAAATATGCCCCTCAGACCCCCAACAACCATTTTACAGGGAGTCTTATCTTTGGGTCTTCATTGATTTCTTCATTTCCTCAACCAAGTGAGCTTCATTCCGACCCGACCCCACCCAAGTATGAGCAGTGTAAACATGAACAAGAGGGGGTTCTGTTGCTTCTTAGTTTGTGCTTCACTCTTCTTGGAGAAGGTTTGAATTTGGGCCCCCCTTGTACACAAGGGTTTGTTTCAATATCAAACCTCACTCTTCCCGCTCCAACAAGGGCTGGTGAGGTGCCTCCGCCTGTGCTAGCCCCACCTCCTAGGGTCCAGAGACCCTCCTCCTTTCCACCACGCCCCTGAAAGAAGGTGTTCTGCTTCTGGTTTGCTGCTCCTGACAGCAGGTACGTGGCTCACATGCTGCATATGAAAATTTGGCCCATGTCAGTAGTGACAGTCACGGGCAACATTGCAGGAACCACTTGTGTAAACGCCTGCTCACGAGATCTTACTTTGCCAGTTTCAGAACTGTTCATAGGCATGTGTAGTTCAGAGGGAGCTATAAAGTGGCGGCGTTTGACTGTCTTAAATCATCCCTGTGTCTCAGAGTACCTTCAAAGCTGTGGTTTATTCATGAACTGTTTTCAAATTATTAATATATCTGCATCTGTCTCTGTTTCCCTTAACTGTGCAAGCATAATTTATGTTTCTTTCCCTTATCAATAACAATGACATGATTTCTGTGAGTTGCCCCTTGCTCATGTCGAAGGGGCCAAGCCCTGTGTACCAGCTCACCAATCCTCTTACTCTGAATGGACAGACACTATGAGCCACATTTTGGGGTGATGGAAGGATGTGCTCAAGCTGAAGAGCCGTGCTTTCTATACTCTTTTGCCTTTGCTCAGAGACATGAGACAGTTTGTAGCTACTATCGACTTACTTAGGTTTTTCGGGGGGGCGGGGCAATAACTGTTCATGTCACTTTATGTGAATGGTAAAACACTTTGAGATTAGGGCACTGGTTTGAACTGTATTCCTTTCTTGCAAAATCTATATCACCTCTGAGCAGTGAGTAAAAGACCAAAGGTTTCCACATGCTAACACAGAGACACTTGGTCACCTTTAGCCTTTGCTGCTCTATTCACAATGCTGGGGAATGAAATCAGCCTTGGTGTCCATCAGCTGATGAACGAATAATAAAAATGTAGGACAACAGAAATTTTCCATCTGCAAAGGAAAACGAAATTTGCAAATACATGAATGAAGCTGGGGAAAACCACTTTGTTCCGTGAGGTGACCCAGGCACAGAAAGACAAATGCCATGTTCTGTCTCTCATGTGTGTGTCCCAGTTCTGAATCTTTGGATTTGTGGATTTAACTTGCAATGCCAGCAGAATCTAGGAGAGGGCCAATGGACTGGGGGATACCTTAGGGAGGAGGGCTGGGGGGTGGGGTTCAGGAGGCATGGGGGTGGGAGTGAGGAAGAGGAAGATACACTAGGAGAGGGTTAGCCAAACCCCACAATTATATGAGAAACATACTGCTGTGTAAGGTAATTTAAAAATAAAAGTTCAGGGTCTGGAGAGATGGCTCAGTGGTTAAGAGCACTGGCTGCTCTTTCCGAGGACCCGGGTTCAATTCCCAGCA
This sequence comes from Microtus oregoni, assembly GCF_018167655.1. Lineage (NCBI taxonomy): Eukaryota > Metazoa > Chordata > Mammalia > Rodentia > Cricetidae > Microtus > Microtus oregoni. The sequence continues at coordinate 58,453,112 of NW_024543060.1, read as the reverse complement.
CCCACATGGCAGCTTACAACTGTCTGAAAATCCAGTTCCAGGGGATCTGACACCTCCACACCAATGCACATAAAATAAAGTTAAATAAACCATAAAAAATTTACAAAATAAATAAAAGTTCAGAAGAGTAATAAGTCAATGCCTGCACGTCTGGATAGCCCTAATCCTAGCACCCAAGGGTTACTGTCCTAAGTGCGGCTCTCAGCCCTCATCGGAGAAGCTTCTTTTTGCAGAGGATGGCTAATAGAGAGAGACTCACAACTGGTCAAGATACAGAGGATGATTAATCAGTGCGGGAGGACTCAGGTCTAACTGGAGCATCTGTATCCCCACCACCCCTCCCAAGGCTCGGGGAACATAATTGGACAGGGAGCAGAGATGTTTTAAGAGCTAGAGGTCGAAGAAGACCGCTGTGAAAAGTGACTTGGGTATGTGACAAAGCCATTGTACCCAGGAAGGCACTGCCGCTGTGGCTGCCTGCGTAAGACCCATGTGAGACCAAGCAGGTGAGGAGCTCTACCGCGGATGGCAGGGAGGGGCTCCTGAGTTAAGGAGTTGTTGAATGTTGATAGTTGCTGGGGGAAGAAGAATCCATTTTTCTTCAAGAATATGGTGCCTGGTAGGCTGCTCATGTACTATGGCTGGTGCTACACCCCTGCACATGAGGGGCCAACTGGACTCAGTGGGTTGTTTTAAAGAAGAAAGAGAACATGGGGTTGGGAAGAAGATGTAATGGGAAGGTTGTGGAAGGAATTGGAGGGGCAAGGAGGAAATTACAGAAGTCTCAGTGCCAAAGCCCTCATGTGGAATCCTCCTTAGAAGCGACTGACTGGTCAAAAAAGCCCCCAGTCCTCACAAAACAATATATGCTATTGCTCTTCTTCCCGTTTGCCGACCGGAATTGGTTGGTAAGACCCTGTTGCCAAGGACCTTCATCACCATACACAGAGAAATCAATTTCAAACTGAACTGGAAACTTCTCCCTACTGACTGGCTTTCTTAGAGCCTGAAGGTGTACTATACAGGTTAGTAGTTGAGAAAAACCATAAAGAGCCTTAATTATCTGTGAACCATATGCAGTAGCAACCTGACAAGCAAGGTACCCAATGGTGAACTGATGTGGGAGTGTCATATATCAATCTGTTGATTTCATTGGTTAAGTAATAAAGAAACTGCTTGGCCTCGTAGCTTAGAACAGAGGTGGGTGGAGTAAACAGAACAGAATGCTGGGAGGAAGAGGAAGTGAGCTCAGAGGCCATGCTCCCCTCTTTCGGGCAGATGCGATGAAGCAAGCCACCAAGTTAGACATGCTGAATCTTTCCCGGTAAGACTGGTGCTACACAGATTACTAAAAATGGGTTAGGCAAAATATGAGAATTAGCCCGTAAGAGACTAGAGCTAGTGGGCCAAGCAATGTTTAAATGAATACAGTTTGTATGTTGTTATTTCGGGTTTAAAGCTAGCCAGGCGACCAGGAGCTGGAGCGGCAGGAACACAGCCCGCAGCTTTTACTACAGTGAATCATTGTCATGAGTGTTACATGGGCAACCACGAGCTCTCCGTGGACCCGAGGCCTATTCCACAGGAGAGAATTAATGCCTGGTTCTGTCACCTAAGTCAGAACTCCACAACTGAGGAGAAGCTTATTTATTAGATGCTGAAACACAATTAATAGAAACTCAGAGACAGATATTGGGGTTCAACCTGATGACCAGAAAAGCAAAGCAGCCAGTCACTGGCTCTTAACTCGACCTCAGTCTGAAATGGCGGTCCTGCCTCCAGGAATCTCAGAATGAGACTGCCTGAGAGCTGTCTGCCCCCATTTTATAATTCTCTCTAGTTCTGGGATTAAGGGCGTGCACCACTGCCACCTGGTTTCTATGGCAACTAGTGTGGGTACTGGGCTTAAAGGTGTGTGTCATTGCTGCCTGGTCTGTAAGGCTGGCCAGTGTGGCTGTTTTTACTTTTCTGATCCTCAGGCAAGCATTACTTATTAAAATACAAATGAAGTATCATTACAGTGTGCCTATTATTGTATGACCGGGGAGGGATTATAGACCCCTATCACTCCCTACTGAACGGGGGCTAATGGAGAATTCTGGGGGAGGAGAAATCATTGTCTTTAGTTGGGTACCCATAGAGGGGCCCACCAGGCTCCCAAGTGGTGCTCGGTAAACTCAGTGGGTCACCAAACAAAAAGACATATATGGGAAAGGGAGAGGATGGGGGAGGGGGCATAAGAAGGTGGGTGGCAGAATGTTTGTGAAATGGTCAGAGAACCAATGTAATGACAATTCTTTTTTGAAAACCCAAAGAAAGCTATCTGTGGATGGAGACAATCTGCTGGTCATCCACATTCAAGTAGCTGAGACTGGCCTCGGGCCACTGGGAATAGCCCTCCTCTGGCCAGAGTACATGGGTTTTCAGACTCAGACTTGTAAGGTAAATTAGCCCACCTCGCTGACCACTGAGTGAGTTGCTTAGTCTGGCAGGAAGGGGTGATTACTACTAAGATCCATAGTCTTTCAATTTGCTTTTATCAAAAAGAAGCAGTATCTATTTCTATGCTCCAGTACAGAGTTATTTCATGGGATAAAGGCATGCTGACATCAAGAGCATTTAAAGTAAGTCACTCTGCAAACAGATGCTTTAGCTGAAGTTAATTTACATAAAACCACTAGTCTACTGCCAGTCTCTAAGGCTCTGACCTTGTTTTGAGAAAAAGTCTATGAGGGCCAGTAGGATGGCTCAGCAGATAAAGGTACTTGAGGCCAAGTCTGATGAAGCTGAGTTCAGTTCCCAGAACCCTCCTGGTGGACAGAGAACCAACTCCTGCAGGCTGGCCCTCTGACTTCCATGCGCACACAATGGCTGGTATGTGACAAAATCCACAAATCACACACGTGCACAAATATTTTTTTAACAACCTATACATTTTGAGATGCTGAAAACTGCCAACCTATTTATGCATAGACTTATTTCTTTTTAAGTATAACAATGCATATTCCTTGTAGAAATATAGGAAACACTGAAAGTATTGTTAGATTACCCAGGTTTACACATTCAATTAAGGTCTTGCATTCTTTCTTCAATAATGATATGGATATTTATATGTGTAATCAAACATTTTATGCTATATGTTTGTAAATATTTCACAATCATATATTTGTGTTACATTTATTTGTATACTGCAGTTTTTTTTTTTAATAGAGATACCATGTTGCTTGGCAACCTGCCCTTTTCATGTAAAACATTAGCATTTCTCCTATCTGGAAACAGCCCCTCAAAATAGGGTATTTGATGCCCTCATGGTGTGTAGCACTGTTTGCCTGACTCCAGGCTTTTTCCTGTAACTGGACATTTGAATCTCTATGTACCAGTGACATTTAACTTGCGTTGTGTAACTGAAAAGACTTGCCAGGTCAAGGGTGGCCTCAGACTTTCACAACTTGGATGCCGGTCTTAACCTTTTGAGTTTCTGGAGTGATGCTGGTCATGGCTGTGACTTACCCCGGATTGATGATGGTCATGGCTGTGACTTACCCCGGAGTGATGATGGTCATGGCTGTGACTTACCCCAGAGTGATGCTGGTCATGGCTGTGACTTACCCCGGAGTGATGCTGGTCATGGCTGTGACTTACCCCGGAGTGATGCTGGTCATGGCTGTGACTTACCCCAGAGTGATGCTGGTCATGGCTGTGACTTACCCCGGAGTGATGCTGGTCATGGCTGTGACTTACCCCGGAGTGAAGCTGGTCATGGCTGTGACTTACCCCGGAGTGATGCTGGTCATGGCTGTGACTTACCCCGGAGTGATGATGATGGTCATGGCTGTGACATCCAGTAATAGGTTCCCTGAAAAGTAAATGGACTAGTTTTGGCTTTTTTAGTTTTGTTTTTTATTAGCAGAGAGCTACCGGATGTGAGTTAATATGCTTATGCAACATTCGTAAATAATATAACAAGAACTTTTCCAAGGTGTTTTAGTGCACTGTAGCAGAAGAATTAAATGGTACTTTGGTGACCTCAAAGGACAGATGAATTATTGATATAGCCGGGATAAATAGGTAAGAAAAGCCCAAGCTGCCACTACTTGTTGGTTCTCTTGAGTCTTCGCAACCTTATGGCTAGCTTGTTCTTCTAGAAATATGAAGCTGAACTGTTGTTTTCTTATAATGGCAGAATTTTCTAAAGTATTTTTGTAAAATAGTTTCAGTTGGTTTTAGTGAATTGCATACCAAGATGGCGGCCCTTGTGAAGGCTCTATGAATGATAATAGCTGGTTGTGGTTTTCTTAGAGTCCTATAGTCGCTTTGTTGCTTAGCAACAAGAGATGTCTGTTTCACCTGGCTGGAAGGTAAGCCTGTGAGCAGCTCCAGATGAGCAATTTGCCATCTGCTCTGAAGCTTTATCAAAGTCTTAGAGCGAGTCAAGCATGTGATCCGTGTGCGTTTCGCTGAAAATGCATTACATAATAAAGAAAAGCCAACTGATGTCAGCGATGTTGAAACCGTTGTCCACATGGTGTGTTACTTTGGTGCCAATGCTCAAGTGTCAGTAGTTGAACCAGTAATTAATTACCTTGAGACTAGTTGCCAAGAAACACTTGAAAACTTGGTGGTGGTGGGGGGGTTCTCTTAAGTTAGTTTTGTCTTCTTCTATTTGCCTCTCTGTGAATTTTGGATTGTGTACTTAAATTTTCTGTATAAAGGAGATGCCCAATATAAATAATTATAATTATTTTATAAACTGAAACCTTAAGAGAAACAACATGGTCCAGATTGTACCAATGGCTAATGTCTAAAGAAGGAGAAAGCAATATATACAATAAAGAGTTTGTCCCCAGATACTAGTCAGGACCTGGCTGATGCTTCAGGTCCTGTTAAAATGTATACTTTGAGTTTCCAATGTTAGGGTGAAGAATGAAATAAGGTCTGTGAATAAGAAGGCAGCTGGATGGAGGCTTTAACTGCCCGACCTCCCGAGCAGTCATGATAAATGACAAGGCAGACACATAAAGGGAACCAGAGTGATCCTTTCGGTTTCAAGTGTCTGCCATTATTCCTCTGTCAGATCCTTTCACAGACTCCTTCTTCTCAGAGTGAAAGTATACACCCCAAGTTCCCTTTCATAGCTCTCTCTCATCTATCTATAGAGACACACAGAGAGAGAGAGAGGTGGATGGGCTTAGTCCCTTCTGACACATTCCATATATGCTTGTTGGTGTCTGCACTTTTTGCATATAAGCTCCCAAGGGACAATTTGTGTGTGTGTGTGTTGTTCACAGTGACTGTCACATGCTAGGTGTTCAGCAGATTTTTCATGAGCGAATAAAATAATGGATAAAAATTTACATCTGATTAGAAACAAGCAATGAATGGCATCCATATACCATAAAGCCTGGAGCATATTAGCGCAATACAGTATTTACAGGGCCAGATCTAAACAATCCCATGTGAACTACTTCCCCAGAGAAAGAAATCATAGGTGGTCCTGGGAAATAGTCCCCTATTTCAGAGGCAAGGGTCAAGTAAGAAGACTCATGGGCCTTGTCGCTGGACAGGCTGTCTGTTCTTTCATGGACCACTGTAGCAAGCTATCCCATGAAATATGTGCAGTGTTTTCTAGAAGTTTACTTGTAAAGAGAGAGTCATGGTGGAAATGTGTGGATTTTTAAGGAAGAATATGGGACCAGGAAAGGTTTTGTTTTCAAGTACATATGTTAGTTTCTTGCCTTGGTCACCATCAAATTTTCATTTGTTGTTTGTTTTTAAACATAAGTAGTTAAAAAGCGTGAGCAGAAGGCATTACAGAAAAACGGGGAAACTGGGCAAGAAGATAGCTTGTTTGGTAAAGCACTTACCACGCAAGCTTGAGAACTTGAATTTGATTCCCTCAGAACCCATGTGAAAATGCTGGGTGCCATGCTTGTCCAGTGTTGGGGAGATGGACATGGTACAACCCTGGGACCCACTGACTAACCAGCCTAACCTTCTTGATGAGCTCCAAGCCTGTGAGAAATTCTGTCTCAGAAAACAAGGTGACCAGCTCCTGAGGAAGCCTCCAAGGTTGATCCTTGGCCTTCATGAGCACTTGAACACACACACACACACACACACACACACACACACACACACATTCAACTTACACACTAGGGTTTAGGGAAAGGAGACACTCCAAAGGCTGGGCTTGGAGAACACAGGTATAACTTGGCCGAAAGGGATCCAAAGGACTGACAGGAGGATTGGTCGTTGGCAAGGGACTCTTAGGAGAACAGATGTCTCAATTGGTGTGGCTGCAGATAGTCCCATTGGGAGGAAGGGAACAGGGTGTTGTGAGGTTCTTGGGTCCAGGTCCTTTGTAGATGTGGCTGTGTTCCCAAGTGCTGAGATGTCTGTTGGGAGCCCAGAATTTGCAGAAAGTAGAGAAGATGCTATAAACAACCCCCTGAGGAAACTGAGGACTAAAAATAAAATACAATTTGAGAATAGAAGGAGTATACCTATTTTATAAGTAGAAGTATTTTCTATTTAAAAGTGTTTCAAATTTATCTTAGTGGTACTTTCAGGCTTGACTGAATTCTACAAGCACACAAACAATCCTATTCCCCAAAAGAACAGATTGGGTCTTGAGCATGGTTTTAAATGTCAAAAGGCAACGGAGCAAAGTTTCCTGAAGGCAAGTGACGATCCTACCGTTTTCTATACAATGAAGATATTTCTTGAGAAAACGGTGGCGTAACCATCTTAAATGTGTCCCATACTCTCTTGAATACACACTTGATTGTGACATGTTGTACACAGAACTGTCCCAGTGATGGTCTGCCTGGCATCTGCCATCAGCAAGCCTCAGCCACACTGACTTCAGGTTGTGTGACTTGGGACACCCGTGGATGTGAGACAGGCAGGATGCTGGAAGTTCCTTCATCCCTGGATCTTACCTCTCACGATGCCGTCTGGATCCCTGAGAGCAGCCTGGAAACAAGTCCTAGTTATCCTTCGTGTGAGTGAGACCACATGAAAGGAGACAGACATCCTAAGAGACAGCTAGCCGGCTCCTAGACGTATGAATTAGAGCATCTTACCCCATCCAGCTGCCAGTGCACCACAGGCGTGAGAGAATGCGGCCCCACCAGCCTATCACAGAGCCATCTCCCAGCTGACTCGAAGAATCATGAGCTAAGGGAAATGTGCCTTGTTACATAGCGAAAGCTAAATGATAGGTCGATATCCATGCTCACCGAAAAGGAAAGATGGGATCAAAAGGTAAATACAGGCTCTCAGTAAACCGAGTCAGCATAGTCCACCGTGTCGTTCCCACTAAGTGAGTCCATCAGACGTAAACACAGTGCCTGCAGCAGCAATCTGAAGGCTAACTAGTAGGAGGGTAGATGAGAGACCAGACTTTAAAATTCTGCCAGATCGGCAGTGTTTCCCCTGTTTCCCCCTCAGTATCTCCCAGCCCAGATGCCTGACAGCGAGGAACCTGGAAGCAGACAGCAGACATGAACACGCAGACCTGGAGAAGAGGCTCTGGGCTGTGATTCAAAGACCAGAAAGGGGAGAGAACCGTGTAATGCTGATTTTTGCTATTCAAAGTTTCCTTTGCTGTTCCTTACCACTGAGTACTCAAACATCTTGCAACAGGGACTACAACCCTCTAAAGGTCTTTTTGAAGAGAGAAACTGCCCTCCCTGGGAGCATTGGTTACCCATGGGTTAGCAAACACTGATTGTGGTCTCAGACATTCAGTATGTGAGGAAGAAATAGAAAGAAATGGAACAGAACAATAGAATAGACTCCTGGCTTTCTAGTTAGAGGACCAGAAGGGGGAACCTAGAAAACCAAAGAGTCGTGGAGACTGCAGTGACAGATTGCCATTGCACACAGCAGATCTGATCTCTAACAGTGTACCCACAAAGGCTTGAGGACTGAACTAAGTATTTATTAAGTATGATGGAAGATTTAAAGAGCAGCACAAAGATGCTGGAAACAGAATTAACATGGGAACCGCAACTTATACAAGGCTGGCCAGAATTTGTAACCCGAGTCTAAGCAGCTGGGTTTCCTGATAAAACAGAAATACTAAAGTTTAGAGTTAATTCAAGTAAGGCCCAGAGACATAATATTGAAAATATCTGGAATACAATACACAAATTACTCAACCTAGAAGAGATCAAGAAAGCCAGGAAGGCATGCAGGAAAAAAACAAAAGAGACAGCCATGCTGAGCTATCATGGATGCTTGGGCTACCTAAGATTTCCACAGCAGCCATTAGAAGAATATTCTAGAAGTAAGATCAAACACTCTTAAAGTGAATAAAATTATTGGAAGCTATTTTTAAAATATTATTCTTATGTATAGGGAAGAGATTGAGGGAGGAACACCTTTGTCAGGGCGTGTGTGGAGATCATAGGAGCCAGTTTTTCCCTCCACCATGGGCTTCAGGGATTGAATTTGGGCTGTTGGGCTTTGCACCAAAGTACTTTTAACTGCTGAACCCCATCGGGAAATTTTTTTAACTGAAAAAGTTTAGTAACCAAACTTTAAAACTCAGTAGACGGGCTTCCTAGCAGAGCAGAGCTAACCGAGGGCGCACTGGGGAAGTTTAAATGAACAAAAATGACCTAATGCGAACAGCAAGAAAGAAGAGTGAACAAGCCGTGGGGACCATTCACATAGTGTTTCCAATGTTTGCATCATCAGCATTTCTGAAAGAGAGGAGAAAAAGTGTGATACAGGAATAAATATTTGAGGACAATTACAAGAAAATATCCCGAAGTTAGCAAATGATGCAACCTATGCATCCAAGTTTACTGAATCCAGACTAGATAAGCCCAAAGAAACCAACCCAAGTCCGAGTATACATAACCTGGAAACTGGAGACAAGAAAAAGCGCTGTAAGCATGCAGTGAAATACGAACCATGCCTTTTGGGAAACACCAGCTCAGACTGCGGGATGCTCTCTCCACGCCGTGTGGGCAGTACCTCCCAGCACGGACAGCCAGAGATGCCTTCAGTCATTGCCAGATGTTTCCGCAGGCAAAATTGGCCCCAGATGAGAAATATTGATCTATACTGAGGCTTCATCCCTCCCAAACAGGTATTTTGCTTTAAAAAGAATTTTTCTGGTTAAGTTTGTTTTATAATCATGGAGTTCATAAACTTGACAAGTGGGAGATGGGTTTGAAAAGTGTCTGGTCCCTCGGTTCCCATTTAAAAGGGCATTTTAGAAAGTTGTTTTTAGTTTGTTTAGGTTTTGCTATCTACAAAAGATCAACACCTAATCAAGTTTACTTTTAAAAGGTCATAGGTGGGCCAGGAAGGTGGCTTAGAGCGTAGGGCACTTGCTATGCGAGTGTGGATGCCTGCGCTCAGAGCCTCAGAAGCCAGGCGAAGCTGGACATACAGCATCATCTGTAACCTCTGCTAAACAGTTATGACCATGAAAAATCCACTGGAAATTCTACTCCCTTTTTATTTTTTTTCTTGAAATCTAACTTTATCAAGATCAGTGGTTTTCCCAAAATATAATAGAAGTTTCATGTCATTCTTGATTCAACAAGCATTTGTCGATTGCCTTTTTGGTGACAGGACTGGTAGTAAATGCTGAGGTCACAAAAGCAAGGAACGAATTCTTAGCTTGGTACCCTGCAGGAGCTTGGAGCCTAGCACCAGAAAGAAACACAGATATAAGAATTAAATTATAAATTGGTAACAGTTCTTAAAGAAAAGACCTGAGCCCATGGGAATACAGGATGAAGTCATCAAGATCTTAAATTTGATTAAGTTTATTGAAAAATTGGGTAAAAACATTCTTTTATACAGAGATCAACAAGAACAAGAGCAGAGACTGATGACCAACCCTTATGTATATTCAGGAAGTGAACTCAGGCAAAAATGACGGAAGAAGGTTCTCTTGTGGCCCCAAGTGGTCAATTATTTTGTTGGCTGACAGAAGCTGGAGTCATCTGGGAAGAGGGGACCTCAAGTGAGAAAATGCCCACCAGATTGGCCTATGGATAAGTCTTTGAACATTTTCTTGATCGGTAACTGAGATGGAAGGGCACAACACCCTGGGCAGGGCCACACCTGAGATGGTAGTCCTGGATACTATAAGTAAGCAGGCCGAGCAAGCCAATAAGCAGCACCCCTCTGTGGCCTCTGCGACATTTCCTGCCTTCCGATTCCTGCCCTGACTTCCTTTGATCATGTGGAAGTGTAAGCCAAAAAAAAAAAACAAAAAAAAAAAAAACAAAAAAAACCTGTCCTCTCCAAATGCTTCCGGTGAGAGTTTTATCATAGCAGCAGTAACCCTAACTAAGGGCGCTTAAAGATGCTCTAAGCCTCCTCTGCCTGGACCAGATGTCACACATCTGGCTGAGATTAACAGTATAGCACCATACATTCATACATTCATAGCACACACACACACACACTCACACAGCAATAAAAAGATTAAAAGTAAAATAATAAAACAGCCTGGAGAGATGGTCCCACTGTTAAGAGCACTTGTTGCTCTTGCAAGAGAACCTGGGTTTGGTTCCCAGCTCCTGTGTGGTTGGGTCACAACTACCCATAACTCCAGTTCCAAGGGATCCACTGCCTTCTTCTCACATCTGTAGACACCACACACATGCATGGCGCACACACACATACATGCAGACAAACACTCATACACATAAAATGAGAGATAAAAATTGAAAAGCAAAATTATTAAAACCCAAACCAGATACAGGCTAGGGAGATAACTCAGCTAGTAAAGGCAGTCACCCACCCTGATGATTGGAGTCGGAGAGCCAGAATCCCCTGATGATTGGATGGAGACCCAGAATACACATGGTAAAAGAAAAGAAACTGCCATCACCAGTTGCCCTCTGACTTCTGCCCACAGGCTGTGCTGTGGCTGTTTGGGTATAAAATAAAATATAAATGTAAAATAAAAACAAAACCCAGAGTTGTGAGATATAAACTGCTCTAATGTTTGAATGCAGTGTTGACAGTAATTGAAATGGGAACTAGCTTGCCTTGGGGAACTCAGGAGGAAGCTGTGATAACTTAGGAATCTGGGGGCAGGGGTGAAGTTGACCCTGTCATGTGAATTGTGACCAGGGCATAGGTCCATCCTTCAGAAAGTCCTTGTCCTTATCAACTAAGATTGAACCCTCTGGACTTCCATTGTTTTAAAGGCCTGTTAGTATTTTAAATGTTGCTCATCAGTCATACATCCAAATCCGATTTTCTTCAAATTTCCACTGCTCCAGCTGGCTGCTCTTTACCCAAGTAGGAACAGACTGAGAGACTTGAGCCATTATTTCAAGATGCTTGGCCTTTTATTGATCACACAGCTGTAAATGGGGCCCTATCCCACAAGACAGGGCTGATGCAGATGTGTTCCGATATCCTAGCCTCCACCCTGGGAAACGCAATGCAAGTGTGGTACAGGGAGCTGCAAACACAATACACAGTTGTTCGGGGGGACAAGGAGAACTCACGCTGGCTTCCTCAAATCATGCTGTCCAAGGAACAGAGCCACTGGGAACCGTAAGCACCGGAGGAAGGGAGTCTTAACTAGGACATGATAGCTGTCTTCAGGCTTTTGAAGCCTACCCCCGTAGACAGCAGCAGAACTCTCTCTACAAGGAGTTGAGAACGCACGGTGGACTGTAAGTGGAGACAGGTTTTCCCTTTCTCCCAAGGCAGACCTAGCAATTACACAGTCTGAAATCTCTTTCCGACGGTCTGCTTCATTGCAGCCTTGTGGCGCTCTGGAATGGACTTCAGTCTCTTTAATGTAGTATTCCAAAACACTCGTTTGGCTCTGTATTGAATTGACTAAAACGCTCTGATTTGAAAGGCGATATGAATAGAAGGCCATTTTCAGCAGTGTTTGGAAAAGCAGAAAGTGGCTTCCTAAGATAAAATAAGGACACGCCGAGCTGATGAGACATCACAGTGATAGTAAGAGGTAACGATTATGGAATGTGTGGTGTGTGCCAAGCAATCTGTCACACACAAAACAACGGGCAGCTCCTCTAATCCGCGCGCAAACACAGGGGCAGGCTCTGTAATAGTTTCCACGGCAGCGATGAGGAGACAGCTCCAAGGAAGGCCAGTTTTTGAATGTCCTGACCCTGGGCCTCTCTGGAAGGTTTAAACTCTTCCAGGCAGGCTGTCCTTCCGTGTGCATTGACCTACTAGCCGTGGATGTTTGGCTTTTTTGTTTGGGGGTGTGTTTTGTTGTTTTGATTTCTTGGGATGAATTCTGTGGTTCAGTTCTTGGTGAAAGGGGGTTGTTACAGGAATTTCTTATTCTTCTCCAGTGCCTCCTCTGCCTTTCCTGAGATCTGCTGTCAGCTTAGTGGGCTCATCAACCATGTGGTTCTGAGCGACTCTACCTCTGCGGTTCTCAACCATCCTGATGCCGTGACCCTTTAATACAGTTTCTCTCCCGACAATAAAATTATTTCCGTTGCTGTTTAATAACTGTAATTTTCTGCTGTTATGAATCATAATGTAGATATTTGCTATGCAGATGGTCTTAGGTGACCCCCCCCCCACGGGTCACGACCTGCAGGTTGAGAACCATGGCTCTAAAGGAAGCTTCCAAACCAGTTGTATCTTTGAAGAGGAATTCTGAAAATTAGGTATCTTGCTGCAAAGCGATATGGGTATTTTTTTAATTGTTTGAATTAACACAAATCAGACTGGAATGAAGCTGGTTCACTTGCCTCTCACACTAGGTGGTCTGGCCTCTTTTCTCTGCTTGCCATCTGCATCACACTCATTAAAGTACTGGGAAGAGGGGGAGAATGTCTGGGTGAGTTTGAATGACTGAGTTTCTGTCCCTGTCTCCAAGATTCTCTGCCCTTTGCTTTAAGATGAGCAAACCAGCTCACTGGTGTATTTTAGTGGATGGCCCATGCATTCTCACCGCGATGCTGTGGAGACTCAAGCCGATGAGCCTCCTGCGTGGTGTGCTTTACCATAGACTGTGGTCCTGAGCCAGCTGTGCAGCGGATGTGAGCTTTGGACAGGAGAGAAAGCCCTGGCTCTCTCAGTAAGTTCTTGTTCTGGGTTCTTGTTCTGAAGTTAATAAAGCAGTTACTAACATTTTGCACAAAGTTTAGTGTGTTAAAAACTAATTAGAAAATACACTTGTGGTTTAGTTGGTTATACTGTGGACTGAACAAAAGTATTACTAATTTGTTCTGATTTTTTTTTTTTTTGAAACGAGGTCTCACTGTAGAACTCTGGCTGGCCTGTAACTCTCTGTGTATATCAGACTGTCCTCAAACTCACAGAGATCCTCCTGCCTCTGCTTCCTGAAATTGTCCTGCCTTTAATTGAGTAGGTTTATGTGTGTGGCCACAGAGAATTTGCACTTAAATGGTTATTTAATTAGTGACATAGAAAAAGCATTTCCAATTTATTACCATTTTCAATAAATAAATCCAGTATGAAAAGTTGTCCTATTTCTTCAATCCTAAAGCATTTATTGTATTAAAACCTGGCTCACAAGCCTGAGTTTATTCTCATTAGCCTTTTTGAGACAGGGTCTCACTATGTAGTTCTGGCTGTCCTGGAGCTCAAAATATAGAGCAGCCTCACCTTGAATTCAAAGATATACACCTGCTTCTGCCTCCTGAATGCTGGGATTAAAGGCATGCATCATTATGCCCAGTGGGCCTGATTTTAAAACCTATCTGTATTTCAATAGTATATGAATTTCATATCAGTTCTGCGTCTTTCCTAATTAACTATTGAATCACCCAAACTTTGAGAGAATGTAGCCTGAGAGGGTTTGTAAGTTATAGAATTGTAAGTTGTTTTCCTTGTCTCCATTGGTGTTTTAGTGAGTTCATTTGAGCAGTTACAGAAGACTACGAAAGTGTATGCTGGAGAAAGGAAAGACAAATGGAAGAGGAGGCAGACACCAGGAAGAAGGAAACATGGCCTGTCTAGTAAAGCCCAGCATCTGTGATGGAGCCCATTTCTCTTTGGGAGGAGAACACCTTTCCAAGGACAAAGCAAAGTCATGATTGGAACTTAGAAATCTATAAAAATCCAAAAAGAGACACCATCAGAGCTTACTTATCACTTGATAATGCCATTTAGAAATAATTTATTTAGATTTCATGGCCCAGTGACTCAAAATAGAGAAAACAGACCTATGACCTACTTATAGCCATGCCTACCTCTGGTCCACGTTGTCTTTATCTACTTAGCACCCCCATAGACACATTGGTATGTGTGAATAAAATAGGCACTTAGTATGCCATATGTCAGTTTTAATCCTTATATCTTAAATATAATTAGACAACTGCAAAGTAGAGATGTAGAAACAAATTTTTATTGAGTTTTATATATGTGGCTAGATCTGCCTCTCATGATGCAAGTTCAGGATGAATTCACAGAGAACCCTTGTGTTTTCTCGCTTTTGCCTATGCTCTTTCTAGACTAAAGGGCCCCATGGAGCAGAAAGCAGAATCAAGAGATTGAAGGCATTTGGACTTGTAGTCTTCTGAGGTACACCTTCCTCAGCCTTAAATCCATAGAAGAGAGTGCCCAGTTCACCAACGACATGCAATTTTAGATGAAGTCCTTTTTCCTGCACAAGGATTTAATACTTACAAATGTGGTCATGGTGATGTCCTCGTTGTTTAAAGGTTTTGTTTCTTCTTAGGGGAGCTGGATAGACTTCATAAAGTGATCATTGTTTCATGAAAAGTGCATTCATGCCAGGTGATGGTGATGCATGACATTAATCCCAGCACTTGGGAGGCCAGTCTGGGCTGCAAGAGCTAGTTCCAGGACAGGTTGCAAAGCTATAGAGAAGCCCTGTCTTGAAAAACAACAACAACAAAGAAAAGTACATTCATGTCATCGACATTTGAAAAATCAAAAATATAAAAATCAGGGTACATTTGTGTGGTGGATTGAATAAACCTGCCGCTCAAGCTCACATATTTGAATGCTTAGACACCAGGAAGTAGAATTGAAAAGATTAGAAGGATTAGGAGGTGTGGGCTTGTTGAAGGAAGTGTGTCACTGGGGCAGGCTTTGAGGTTTGAAAAGCCCAAGCCAGTCCCAGTTTCTTTCTCTTTCTCCTGGCCTGCAGATCAGGATATAAAGCTCTTCTCCAGCTATTTCTCCAACACCCTATGTGCCACCATACTCCCCATCATGATGATAATGAACCGACCTCTGAAACTGTAAACAAGCCCTCAGTTAAATGCTTTTGTTTATTAAATTTACCTTGATCATGGTATCTCTTCACAGAAATAGAACAGTGTCTAAGACAATTACTCAAAAAGTTGCACTGAGACCAGGTTAGTTTTGTTAACAACACACAGCCTAGAATCACTTGGGAAGACAAACTTAGTGAGGGGGTGTCTACATTGCATTGGCCTATAGGCATGTCTGTCTGGCATTGTCTTTGGTCAATTGACATGGAAAAACATAGTCCACTGCTGGCTACACTTGCCCTAAGCAGGGATCCTGAACTGGATAAAAACAGGGAAATAGAGGTGGACATGCGCTAGCAATCAGGCAGCATACATGCATGCCTTTCTTTGCTCATATTTATGGATATGATTGTGACTAGCTGTTTGAAGTTTGTGACTTGGCTTTCCCATATAAGGATGGTGTAACCTGACATTTTAAGCTGAAATAAACCCCTTTTCCTCTATGTTGCTTTGGGCCAGGGTGTTTTATCTCAGAAATGGAAGTGAAACTGAGACAGTGAGGTTCATAGTTCCAGACGCAGATTCTTCCTGCAGGGTCACAAAGGCGACCAGAAGGTAGCTGGGTGGCCCCTAACCGCCATGCCACTGTTTCAGTTGTGGACACGCCTTCCCTGGGAGGTCAGTGTTCATTGCTGGGTAATAGGCTGATGACTTTTCCCCCTTTTGCCCTGCATGTGTGGAATCCTTTGGGTATATTCCCAGAAGTGATAGAGATGGAGTATTTGGCTGTTCTAAGTTTTAGTGCTTTGAGGCCCTGCCACACTTTTCCAGAGTGGCTGTATCAACAACAGTGTGTAAACACCCCCTTTCCCTGTGTCTTCGGCAGCAGTGTGTAAACACCCCCTTTCCCTGTGTCTTCACCAGCAGTGTGTAAACACCCCCTTTCACTGTGTCTTCGGCAGCAGTGTGTAAACACCCCCTTTCCCTGTGTCTTCACCAGCAGTGTGTAAACACCCCCTTTCCCTGTGTCTTCGGCAGCAGTGTGTAAACACCCCCTTTCCCTGTGTCTTCGGCAGCAGTGTGTAAACACCCCCTTTCCCTGTGTCTTCACCAGCAGTGTGTAAACACCCCCTTTCCCTGTGTCTTCGGCAGCAGTATGTAAACACCCCCTTTCCCTGTGTCTTCGGCAGCATTTGTCATTGTTTGTTTTCTTGGTGATCATCTTTCTGACTGAGTCATATGGAATCTGAACATAGTTTTAATTTGCATTTCTCTGATGGCTGATGAATTAGAAAACTTTTTTGTTTGTTGTTTGTTGGTATTCTTTTGTTGTTTGATTCTCTGACCCATTTTAAATTAGTTTTTTTTTCTTGATGCTTAGTATTTTAGTTCTTTTTATAATTCTAGATATTAATCCTCTGTTGGATATGCAGATGGCAGAGGTTTGTCCTCATTCGGTCAGCTCTCTCTTTACTTGACATTTTTTTCATTTCCTATACAAAAGCCTTTTAACTTCATGAAACTCCATTTGGTGATTATCAGCCTTATGTATTGAAGATTGGAACCCTATTCAAAACATCCTTACCTATGCCCGTATCATAGGATGTATTTCCCATATTTTCTCTGGCAGTTTCAGAGTTTCTTTTCTTTATCCGTGGTCCTTGATTCATCTAGAGTTGAGTCTGGTGCAGGTGAGAGATAAGACCTAGTTTCATTCATCTCTATTAGACATACTTTTCCTGCAACTTTTCTCCAATGAGTTTCTTTTTTCATATATATATATTGTAAAAATTCGGGTGTGTGGCTTTTTATCTGGGCCCTCTGTTCTATTCCATCAATCTACATGTCTGTTTTTATGTCATTATGGCACTGTTTTGAATGTGATGGATGTGTAGTATAGTCAGGGATGGTGATAAGTTCCACAATATTCCTTTTGCCCAGAACTGCTTTGGCTCTTTGGGTCTGTTAGGCTCCCATATAAAGTTTAAGATTGTTTTTCGTTTGTTTGTTTCTATTTCTTTGAGGAATTTTGATTGTCTTAACTAGCAAGTTGCTTTTGGTACAAAGCCATTTTCACAGTACTAGTCTTGTTAATTCATGACCACATGAGGTATTTCATTCTTCTGGTGTTTTCCTTAAGTGTTAAACCTTTACTAAAGAGATATTTCAGAAGGTCTAGATTAGGTTTGTTTCAACTGATGTGTTTAGTTAGTTGGTGGTGTCCATTTTGAGTCCATAGTGAATGGGATTGCTGCCTTGACTTCTTTTTCAGTGTATTTGTCTAAGAAAGCTGCAGATTTTTGGATGCTAATTTTTTATCCTGCCATTTTGCTGGACATGTTAAATTATTTATTTTATTCAGCTGCTTTGCCTATAGTCACACTTACAATCTTCGTTTTGAGCTTTCTGCCTGAGATTTCAACTTATATGCACTCTCTTTTGAGATAGAGTCCTATTATGTAGCCTAGGATAGCCTGGAACTCACTATGTAAACCAGCCTGGCCTCAACCCAACTGCCTCTTGCTTCTAGAGTGCTAGGATTAAAGGCCTGTTCCACTATGGCCAACCTAACACCCTCACAGTGCTGTAGAGTTGATAGTTTCTGGAGACGTTGTGTGTGTGTGTGTGTGTGTGTGTGTGTGTGTGTATTTCATATATTACTGCATTGAGATTTATACATTCATATATATATAGAGAGAGAGACAGAGAGAGAGAGAGAGAGAGAGAGAGAGAGAGAATTCACAGCTTTCAAATAATATTTAGTTTACTAGAGTGAAGTATGTAGTTCTGAAAATAATTCCTCAGTTCAGGGCTCAGGGTCCCTGGTGAACTCTGTTATTCCCTGAGAAGAATGTTAGCTGCAGAGCATCTGAAGCTGTGGGTACCACCACTGTGTACCTTCTGTGTTTGCCAGTTAGTGGCAGAGACCCCTAAACTTCAGTACCTATTTAGACAATAGCCAGGGAAGGAGTGGAGCACAGTCGGGTTTCCGTTACTAAGAACGGGATTGGGAAGAAAATAAGGCAAGAAAGGATAGGAGAAGTATTAGATCTTTTCTGAGAAACAACTTTTAATTTCAGGATGATAAAGTATCTGGATGGGGAAGTTGGGCTATTGGTAGGGACCACAGATTCTTAGAGATTAATGCTATGGATGGTTACAAGTACGAAGTAAGAGGAGTCAGGAATGAGGATGAGAGAGAAGGGAAGACGTAGGATGAAGAGAGGGAGTTTATTTGGTATATTGAAGAGACAGTGAAGAATGCCTTAGAGTGTATTAGTGGGGAAACATAAACAACGGTCCTAAAACCTGAGCTGTCTACAGAGCACAAGACATACGCAAGAGGGGAAATGAAATGGAACAAGAAACGAAGAGGACACTTAGGGAGTGCCTGTTGCCACAGCTGTGCTGAGGTGAAAGGTGAAGTTCTCAGGCCCCGCTAGCCACGCAGCATGCTGCCCGGGCAGGGTGGGGGCTTGGCCTCTGCAGCCTCCTTGTTCCCTGGGACTCTGGCAGGTGGGAGAGGGAAGGGTAGTTCGTTGGGGGGCATGCCTCTGGCCTCCTGTAGGTCTGGTATATGTGAGGAACATCACTCCCCTTGCCAAAAGGAAAGAAAAAAAAATCCTGATTTCTTTTAATGAAGTAAAGAATGGAAAGACAAAAATCGGGCTTTAAACTTCACTCTGAGTTATTTGCCCTGTGTTGCTGGGGACCCCCTGTACCCGGAGGTTGCAGATGACTTGGGTGAGTGACTCTCCACCTCTCACCACCACTCACAAACTGGGTGGCTTTCTCTTGCCTCAGTGGGCAGTGACGCATTGCCTGCCCATTCCATATATCCTGGAAGATGCCCTGAATGTCATCCTTCAGGATTAAGTCTTGACTTGTTTCTGGAAAACATGACCGTGTCCTCTTTGAGTCTTTTGCCCCATGTTTTCTGCTGGCCTGGAGTTTGCCCCCAGCCTGGGATGAAATGCCCTGTGAGGATAATTGCCTACTCCTATCTTTAGTGTGTGTGTGTGTGTGTGTGTGTGTGTGTGTCATACAGTCTTGCTCATGTATTCTTGGGCTGGCCTGTCACTTATTGCCAAGGCTAGCCTCAAATTCATAGCAATCCTCCTGCCTCAGTCTTCCACATATTGCTATAATAGGTATGAACTACCGTGCCCAGTTCTAGCTTTGGTGTTAAGTAGAAATGCCTCCTGCCAGGTAGGAGAGACTCCTGAAGAAACACTCCACATACTCGCCTGAGCCTGGACTCAGGCCGTTAAACCCAACCCTGTTCTTGCCGTCAAGTGTTTCTGGGAGAAATTCTTGTCCTTGTCTTCAGAGTTTATGTGAGTTAAAGGGCTCTATTAATGTAGAGACATTCGAATGAGGTCTAGAATGTTAAAAGCAGACATTCTGTGGAAACATAACCCTGACCTCTTTACCCAGAATTTATATTCCAAATAAGCAAGTGTGAGACACTAAAATCCTTTGAAACACTCATTAAATATTTCATCTGCTTTCTCCTGTCCCCCTCACTCCCACTCTGGCTCAGCAGAAGGCCAGCATTCCTGGGTTGGTCATCTCGATATATTTATTTAAAAACTCCCTCCACGACATGCAGAAACTCTCTGAGTCAGCCATTTAATCCAAGCACTGGGTCGCTTGATTAATTGCTCAGTGTACCCACATCGCTCCTATTAATTATTGCCCATTGTTCTGTTGTCTCCTCTCCTTTCTGGAATGTTCCAGGCCACAGGCCTGTAGGTCTCTAGTAGCAGAGGTCTGGCTAGCACCACCACCAAAGTGGCACTGATTCCAACACTCTGTACAGAATGTTGCTCTCACATGTGCCAAGGCGTGAGTTTGTTCTCCCAGGGCTCGTGATTTGGAGGACTGGCTTCTGTGGCCCTGAGAGAGGAGGCAGGCTGCTGAGATACAAGGCCTAATGGAGGTTCTTAGGACCTGGGGGGTGGGTGCCCAGGAAAGGGATTAAAGTTACCCTGGTGGGACTCCTGAGCTGCTGTGAGAATGGCTTGACCCCTTTCTGGCTCCTCATCTGGAAATCCAATCCCTTTTTTCATGTATCCTCCTCCTGCTCTTGGTGCTGTCCACCATGGGCCCTCTCCAGAGCCAGGCTGGGTCTTGCGTGTTCCTTGTGCCGCCAGAGCTATGAGCTAAATAAACCTTTGTGTGTGAGTTTGGTGGTGGAGGCTGGGGATATACGACTGTATGTGTGTGAGTGTGGTATGTGTGGGGTGTGTGTGTGTGCCGTTTTTCTTCCCAGCTTCAGGTACTTGTCATTTTGCTATAGCAACAGAAAAATAAGCAAATGAAGCGTGTCTGGCTCCTCTGTGGGATGGTGGACTCTGGAGGGCAGGGGGCCAGATTTGAACCCCTGTACCCCTGTAATTCCCTTGAAGGGTAAAAAGGAAATGTCGTTAGCATAATAACTTGTGTTCAGTGTTTAATAAGGACCATCCCAATAAAACCCTGTGGCATAGAGAATATTCAGTATCTTTTTTGCCACTGGGGGAGTGGTGCAGGAGAATTGTCTGTATTCTGTCAATCATGTTTTAAATCAACGCTGATTGGCCAGGCAGGAAGTAGAGGTGGGGCAATGAGAACAGGAGAATGCTGGGAAGGAGGAAGCCCATTCCTACCGACTCCAGCTCAGACCACCGAGGAAGCAAGATGTGATCTGCCCTGCTGAGGAAGGTACCGAGCCATGTGGCTAACATAGATAAGAATAACGGGGTTGATATAAGTTATAAGAGTTAGCAAGAAGCCTGAGCTAATGGGCCAATCAGTTTTATAACTTATGGAGCTCTCTGTGTAATTTTCTTTGGGACTTGCCGGCTGTGGGGTACCATGTGGGACAGAAACCCCAACAAGCCAGCCCTCGTGTTACAGGGGAGAAAATCTAAGACCTCTGAAAACCTATCTACTGACTTTCACAAAGTAGTTTGAACATAGGCAGTTTGATTTGAGACTGAAAATTTTAATCACCAGACAGTGGTCCCGGGGAATGGTGATAAGTGAGTTAACCGTGACGTCACCTTGAAGGGAAGGTCTGATTTGTCTCTGGGGAACAACGTGCAAGAATGATTTCAGAGCAGCTTGTAGAATTGCATCTGGTGGAGGGAAGAAAGCAGAGCCCAGGCAGTGCACAGAACCGGGGAAAGCACAGAGGCCAACACTAGACCGAGGGTCCGCAGCAGTGACCAGGCAAGGTGTGGAGAATAAAGGAGAGAGGTGCCCTGGTTATCTATCAGCTTGGCAGACACCCTAGGCATAGCTGGGAAGAGGGATTCTCGACTGAGGAACTGCTCCCATCAGGCTGGTATGTGCGGCATTTCTGGAAGTAATGGTTGGTGTAAGAAGGACAGTCCATTGTGGGTGGTGCCACCCCTAGGCTAGTGGTTTCAGTTTCTATAAGTAAACTGAGCAAGCCATGATTACACACCAGTAAGCACCATTGCATTGCTCCGTGGTCTCTGCTGCAGTTTCTGCCTCCAAGTTCTTGCTTGCATTCCTGGCCTGTAGTGTGAAATACGTGCTCCCTCTGCTGCTCTGGGAATGGCTTTATCACAGCAATGGTTGCAAACTAGGATAGAGGGAAAGGGATGGATGAGGCAAGACATCTCTGAACCATCCTAAAACATCATACACACAGTTCCTGCCAAGGGAAATATAATTCGATTTTTCTTATTTCTAATGACATACAGAAAAATTAATCAGCCAGAACAGATGAATGAGTAACCATCACTTCAAGAAGAAGCACCAAGTAAACCTCAGCTTTCTGACTTAAGGAACATCCTTGTACTGAAAGCAGCAGCATGCATTTAAAAAGAAAATGGCCTTCCAGCATGTGTTGAGAGACTCAAACTCAAATTTTAATCCTCAAAAATCCCATGTCCAGGAAATGCCTTAAAGCAAATAACACAGAATGCAAGTGAACACGTTAGTGAGATTGAAGTTCTGTGCAAACGGCTGGCCACCTTGGTCCTCCCTGAAGGGACTATTTCAGAGCAAATGAGATATGATTGGCCTGCCCTAGCCTACAGAAATTGGTGTTCCTGCTCTCTGCCTCCTGGGCAACAGCTAAGGAGAAGACTTCCAGAACTGTCTATGTGTCCCACACCTTCATTCTGCAGAACTTAACAAGAAGGCTTTGTGCCTGCCCAAAAGATTGTACCGTTTTGGCAAATGATCAGATACCAAGAGCTGTCTTGGAACAGACACTGGAGTGGGATACGTGCCAGGAACCCACCCAAATGACCTTGAAAAAAATATTGCTTCATTTCTTGCTACCAACCTTCTGTGCGCATTGTCCTGAGCTCACTACAGCATCCTACACACCACACAACTGCATAATTGACACCTTCCCCACCTACTGAGCTTTGGCCCTTTAGTTTGGATATAGAATTACTTTTCGCTGGGTGGTGGTGACTCACGCCTTTAATCCCAGAACTCGGGAAGCAGAAGCAGGTGGATATCTGTGATTTCGAGGCCAGCCTGGTCTACAAAACGAGTTCCAGGACAGCCAGGACAGTTACACAGAGAAACCCTGTCCAGTGGCTTTTGTGTAATAGATAATGCCTATAAAGAAAACCATATACTTATCAATTAAATTTTAGGAATTTCAGATTTCTAATCTGTAATGAATACTCTCTTGGTTTTTAGGAGAGTAGAGAGTAGAGTTGAGAAAAACCTCTTTAGAATACTAGCTTTGTTGAGATCTTTCATTCTTGCTTTATATTTGCATTAAAAAACAGCATCATTCTTGTCTTTTGTCTTTTTTAAAACTACTTTGCTGAAATTTTAAATTATCTTATGATTTATAGCATTCAGCAGTCATGTGTTTCTTGTTTTATATCTATAAATTGAATGATTACAGTATGGGAAACTTGTATGTTAGTATCTGAAATTTAAAAAAAAATAAAGTATGAAAAAGTGAGCCTCTCATGGAGCTGAGGCAGAATTGTAAATTTATAGTCAGCCTTGGCTACACAGCAGGTTTAAGGACAGCCTGGGCTAAATTGGGAAACCTTGTCTTAAGGTGAAGTCAAATAAACCAAATTATCGCATGATTGGTGGGAAATGGAGGAAACATGGAAGTGATAGTATAAGATGAAGGTGTGTGCTCCTGGGTGGCTGTGGTGAAGTGAGCTATTAGGACTCCGAACATGATATAAATACATGAAAATATTATGGTAACTAAAAAAAAGTAGAACAATATGCTTGATTATGATAAAACAGTAATATCTCAGACCATTGTTAGATAAAGGCACTGGAAGGAAAGGCAGTATGTTGCAATGGTGGGTGTCCCTCTTTCCTCGTGACCTTCAACACATTTCACTCGTTTCTAGCATGAAAATGGAATAAAAGCCCTAGAAACGTTCATTTTGAATTTGTGCTTGATGTATCTGAAATATCAAAGTTCAGAGTTTAGAATTTACCCCTGGGATTATATTGGAGGCATTTAACAAGTGTTAACTAAATTTCTCTCCCCTTGGATCAGTCAAAACATCAGAAGACTGAGCATCATTTTAGCTCCTGTAGGCGTAGTTTGGGAAGAAGTGGTCTTTTCTGTGTTTCTAGGGGGCTCTGGGCAATCGAGGGGCTCTCCTCCTCTACAGAAAAGTAACCTTAACCACCTTCACTCAAATAGCAGAAAAACCATCTTATCCTTGGAAAGTATAATGTGTTAGTATTTATTCTGTACAGAAGGAACAGTCATTCCCTCCTTAAGATCTGTGTCTTTTGGTTTTTTGTTTTTTTTTTTTTTTTTTTTTATCTAGGCAATAGTTCTTGCTCAAGTGTCAAGGGTCTCTTTAATTTTCATTGTTAGTGAAACAGGCCCCAGGTGCATGACACCCTGCTGAATTTTGATGACCTTCGACATCCAGAAATGTTCTAAAAGCTCGTTGTTTTATATGCTAGCTAAGCAATAAGAAGCTTCTCAGTGTAGGGTTCCTGGATTTTGTGGTGCTCCAGCTGCTGTTCTGATTGAAGAAGTGATGCTGTAGGTGTCTGGAGTACTATTTAGAGGGAATCATTACTTCGGTTGTGACAGTGATCAGTGGGAGCCACGTTTTGACTGGAGTGAGGGAGGGTAAGATGAAGTGACCCTTGTAAGGTTTCCATGCCGTGAGAACAGGAACCATGCCCGCAGACCTCTCCTTAGCTAGTGATGTTGTTCCGGCCCATGTATCTTTAAATTCAAAGATTTGGATTCGTGTTTCTCACAAATTGCATAAACTAGTGCTGTTCAAAGCAGCCAGCTCCTTATTGATCCCTAAAGACATAGGAGTGGTGGCAAACTCCAGAGCTCTGTGAAGGAGCGTGATGGGGTGGGGGGTTCAAGGCCAACGTTGACTATATAACAAGACTTTGTCTCCTAGAAGAAATGCATGATGGTAGGAAGAGAATGATCAATTGTGAGTTTGCCTGCTAGGTCAGGACAGGTTTAGATTTTAAGTTCGTGAGCGAATAGAAACCATGATCCTGTATTCTGGGGGATAGCTCCCTACTGAAAGCAATGCTCTATCAACTTGCCACAATCGCTAAAATTACCACTGAAGACAGGTTTTTAAAGGTCTCATTCATAGAACGTATAGGTCATGTCACATTGACTTCAAGGGCTATCAGTTTTCTGGTATGTGCTTCATTAATTCATCCATTGTCACTAGCAGCAGCACCCCCAAGGGTACAGAGCTTAGGAAGCTAAGTTGAGTCCATGTCCATGATGAGGTGGTAGGGAAAACGCGTGCTGGAACACAGTACTTAGGGGCCTTTCAAAGTTAACAGCCATCTGGGGAAACTTAAAAACCCAGGGCCATGGGGAGTGGCATCAGCATCAAATCAGACAGTTTCTAAGAAGCACCTCTTATGTGGAGGTCAATGGACTTTCAATCAAAGAGTTGCCCTTCATCTTATAGATCACAAACTGAGACAGGGAGCCAACATCTCTGAGGAGTCAAAATGGGTTCTCTGACTCTTGAGCCCTTCCTTTTAAGCATTTGACATATTGCCTCCTAGAAAACACACACACACACACACACACACACACACACACACGGGGGGGGGGGGATCTCATGAAAGGTGAAATTAAAATGCAAATGTAGCCCAGCTTTCTTCTATCCCATCACCTGAAATCTTGTACAACGTGCCAAGAGCCACCCTGCTCGTTCTAGGATGCGTAGCCAAGGGTTACATGGATGACCCATAGAGCCTCAAGCTAAGCTTTTACTCTGACCTTAAATATACTGGTGTGAGATTAATTGAACCGGTGGGATTCTTTTTTTTCTATTATTGTTTGGAAATCTTAGCCAAGATATATTTTCTTTTTGGACTTGCTACTTGAAACGTGGGTAACTGAGCAGGACTCCTTGGTGGCCTTTGATCCCATTAGAGAGTTTAAATTGATGGCCCAGTTCTTTGAATGAAACCTGATATTAAAAAAAAACACCAAGCTGAAGTCACAGGAGATTGTAGTATAATGCTTACATTTGGAGTCCCAGTTTGGGGGCCTAGAGTTCCGGGACTATATTAGCCCACGTGTGCGTTCCCGTTTACTTGGGAGTGACTCTTAGTCTCCACATGTTTATTTAACAGAAGAATATTCAAAACTCCTAAATCCAATTTAGAGACTTAGACCCTGTCACAGCCTGGTATATGCAACGCTGTCCAGGAGCCCAAGGAAAGCCAGTGATGAATGCGGCTGTTGAATCTGAATCTCTCAACATTGTGTGACTCTGATGCTTTCTGCCCGTGTCATTCTATCACCCATGAATCTTCATTTCAGCAGTTTGGTCTTTGCTTCTTCCTGAGGCCTACACCAATAACCTCCCCAAAATAGACAGATCCGATTTGATCTGAGTCCCAGTTTCTTAAGACCATGGTCATCTCCCCTCCATGGCAGTCTGCAGGTGGTCTTGGTAGCCATAGCAACTGCTTCACTCCCCTCAGAAATAGCAGTTCAGCTTGTTCTTGTGGTCATCAAAGGCTTTGCTCAGAGTTTCCTGTGCACCTAGCCAAGACTGCCAGGTTGGGTGAGATTGATTAGGAGCCATCTTAAATCCTATGTCCTAGGTACCCACTCATAGGTGGCATGGGAAACTGTACAACCCAGTGTGAGCAGAAGTGGCTCCTGGTACCATCTCACACTATAAATGGAGCCAACCATACACTCTGCATTTTCTATAGATGACTACGGGATGAACCCAAAACAGATAGACACGTCTGGCTCTGGTTCCTATAAAATAAATCAGCTCGAAGGAAAACAATATGCAAATATCCCACCATCAAACTCTGGATAGGCAGAGAGAGGGGTCGCCTCTGATGTATGGTCTTCATAAAAAATAAGGCAGATGTAGAAGTGTGTGGACCTTACGTGGACTTGCTGTCGGGCAGCTTCAGAAGTGTTTTCTTAAATTGTAGTGACCCCGAAGAGTTCATTTCCTCTAACTTTACTGTTTGGGTCATCGCCACCGTAGAATGCAGTGGGATTCCATTGAGGAAAGCTGATTGCTCAAGCTCACCCTTTGCAGCCTGTTCTCCACTTATTTTCCTGTTGGTGTGTGTAGGGTGTGTGTAGGTGTGTGTAGGGTGTTATGTTGCACGTGCGGTGAGAGGACGGGTTTGTAAAGTCAGTTTTCTCCCTCCTCCTTCATGTGGGCAAACCTTAGGCTTACACCACGAGTGCCATCTCGCTGGCCTCTGGGTTTTGATTAAGACAGTGGCTCAGGCTGGCCTGAAACTCCCTGTCCTCCTCCCTCAGCCTACCTAATGCCAGGATTATCATAGGCACCGCCATGCCTGGTCTGCCGCTCACCTTCAAAGCAAGCATGACGCTTTACCTTGTGCATATATTACCCACTCTCCCACAGTGTCTGACATGATTGCTCGGGGAGCCTCCCGGGCAGCCCCTGCACCTCATACACAGACCGTCGGCCATGGTCCTCCGTATGGGAAGGGGCTTTAGGGCTGAAGGTGTTTTGTGGTATTAAGAATACAGTGGCTTTCTATTATGTTTTATACATCCATCTATCTTCAGTTAGTGGTCTTTAAAATTTGTGAACTTTAAGAACAAAATTTCTCCTATCGTAATGTTTTTCTCTTCTTTGTAGAGCAAGGAGATCGCATTCCAACTGCACGAGGACTTAATGAAGGTTCTTAATGAGCTCTACACGGTACGTACATAGTCTTCCTTTGCTCGTGGGCTTCTGCTTCGGCTTCCTGGTCTGTGGGAGCTGCTTGTTTTACAACTCCCTCCAAGTGTTGACGATCTTTTGAAAACCAGGAATGAGGCAGCCATGCGCTCAGCACATTCCTCTGCCAGTCCCCCCACATTTAGAGACCGTATGAGTGTGTGCACACACGTGGCTAAGTACTTTAAGAAAACAGAATATAGAGGTTCAGTTAGACATGTTTTTACTGGTTGGGTGAAATGAGACCTGCTTTCAATTTTTGAATATTGCATTTAAAATGGCCATTCTTAGATGCAAGTTGAGGCTTGCTTTATTATAGGTGCTTTCGTGTCTGCCTTTCTCTTACTTGCTTGGATCTTGCAGGGTTAGGGATTGACCTTTGAGCCACTTTCCCAGATAAGTGCTCTGCTCCTGAGCTGTGTCCTAGGCCTTGCTTTTTCCTTCTCCTCTATGCCCCTCCTCCATTTCAGTTCAGTTGGTTATTTGGTAATGGCACCACACTAAGATTATTGGGGTTTTGTTTTGGGTTTTTTTGCATGATAATATCTTTATGTCCTTCCTTGTAATAAGTTGCTTTATTTGACTTACATTTCATTTAGGGTACTTAAAGGAATAATTTAGTAATAATACTTAAGGTAATAATAATAATACAATAATTTGCTTTATTTGAGTTACAGTTCACTTAGGGTACTGTATATCATTGTAAGAAATTAAATAATATAGAACCGCTTTATTTTTTAAACTACTAATATTTTTCTTAATTTACAATTATTTGTTCCTAAAAAGACAAGTGTGTAAAATGTAATTTGATTAATTACATTTCTCTAATGCTTACCGATTAAGGAAGTTTTTTTAACTAATTAAGCTTTTAAAAAATAAATAACATTTTTATAAAATGCACTAAGGTTTTCTCTTCAGATTTATTTTTATTTGTGTATACATGTGTCCCTCTGAGCACATATTATATATGTACCTGTGCCAGGCGAGTCTAGAAAAGGGGTCAACTCCCCCAGCTGAAGTTGCAGGCTGTTGTGAGCTGCACTGTGGACCTGGGAACTGAATTCAGGTCCTCTGCCAGAGCACCAGTCACTCTTAATTCCTGGGCCATCTCCCAAGACTCTTTTCTAAAATTTTATTTTGGGGGAGGGGTGGGTTTTCAAGATCGGGTTTCTCTGTAGCTTTGGAGCCTGTCCTAGAACTCTCTGTAGACCAGGCTTGGAGATCCGCTTGCCTCTGAGTGCTGGAATTGAAGGCATGTGTCACTGCCACCCGCTGATTTTTGTATCTAGATGATATTGGGGAGTTGTTATATTTTCTGTGAACATAATAACTATGTTTTTATAGAGCACATTTGCTGCATTTTTTATTTTGAATTGAAGAGATGACTTCTGTATGTCAATTTCTCCTTCAGAAACTTTGATCTGCATGCAACCCGCAGAACTTCCATGTTAGCAGGCCTAGCTGTATACCTGGAGTCACATTTAATGTCATGACCAGATAGATCCAAGAGAAGCCTGTTGGGCGGCTTGGACATGTAGTGAGGAGGTGGTGTAACTTCTCCAGTGTCTCCTAGATCCTTCTGTCCACCGGGCTTGAGTATTTAGCAGACCCTGGGAGTTAGATCAAGGCTGCTGACACATGTCCTCAGAAATCTAATCAACATCAATCTGAAGTCTGAAGGTCCTAGGAAAGGTGACTATGAACTGGGTGGCCTTGTCAGTCATTTAACTTCTCAGAGTCAGTGGGATAGATAGAGATAGAGGGGAAAGGCAATGGCATATTATCTGTAGATCTTTTTGAACTCCTAGAAAGAAAATTCACTTTGAAGAGCATGCTCAGTGAAGACCAGAGATCGCCTTCTTCCTCCTCCCACCCATCCCTCACATATGCACACTGCACTACACACACACACACACACACACACACAGGTACAGTCTCACACACAGATACACTCACACACAGACATATACAGGCATATACACACATACACAGATACACACACACACACACAGTCACGCACACTTACTTTTAAAGGAGCTGTTGCTTGGCCTCTTTCTACACTTTATCCTATAGACACACAAATCCTGACTTGTCCAAATGAAATCTATGCATTTTTCATATTCAATTCGTATTAAGAAAGAATGAAAGCATAGGATAGTTGAACAGTGGACCGTGGGTTTAATGATTATGGTTTAACCACTGACCAGTATTTGCTCAGGAACAAATAACCTTCTGGTATCTTATGTAGAATTTTGAACAGCTGATAATGTCATACTGGTCACTAAAGTCAGGGTGTAAAGTACATAACCCCGGGGAATTTGGTTGCTGTTTAATTTCCTAGTCAGATAAATATTCATTTCTCCTTTGCTCACAAACCCTTGAAACTCCCTGGGAGTCGGAGTGAGCATTTGGGAAATGTCTTAACTTATTTGTGAGGAGACTGTTTTAAGCTGCAGTCAGGCTCCTAGTGGGCGACAGTCTCAGCATGTGCCCTGGCTCTGACCTGTTGCTCCCATCACGCTTGGTGATTACTCAGACATTCCAGGAGGCTTTGGCTCATAGCTGTAGCTGCTCAGGGAAACAAAGAAGGATGCTTTATCATCACCCACCCGTTAGACAGAGCTGAATCTAATCCCATACATCCCTAAGGTTGTCTGGGATGCCATAGCGTACAATATAAAGCTCTGATCAATGGATAACGGGCAAGCTACGTAGTGCGTAGAACATGGATCCCTGGAGTTCTGAACAGGAGAGAGGAGATTTTGGTGAAAGACTAACTTCTGAGAGAGGTGTCCTTAGCATCTTGTCGCTGTGCTGACAGACACCTGAGAGAAACACTTGAAAGGGTGGAAGGATTATTCTGGCTCATGGTTTCGCTTGAGTTCGTGGTTGCATGGCTCCATTGCTGTGAGCCTGGGCAAGAGCAGAGCTAGCTTACAGCCTGGTTGCTGGGATGCAGAGAAGGGAGCTCCTGCCTGCACGAGTGAGCTTCCTCTTCCTTCCTCTTTTCCTCGCACAATTTGTTCTGTCACATGATTGCCACCCGCAGTTGGGTAAGCATTCCCACCTGCCTTAGTCATCTCTGGACACACCCTCATCAGCACAGCCAAGGGTTTCCACTCAAGCTGTCAGTCAAGATTGAACCATCTTAGGACGAGGGGTCTTGAAGATGTGCAAGCTGTGTTTGTCCCATCTTGCCTTTATCTGCAAAAACATGGACTCAAAATGGGTTCAAGCCTCTAGTTGGATTTTTAGACTCCGTGAGGGACAAGCCAAAGCCCTCAGTTTGGCCTTGAGTGACAGAGATGCCAGAAATAATAGCAGGAATGCATTAGAAGTTTGTGCTTTCTCCTAAGAGTTTAAAGATTGCAGCACAGGGCTGATATCCAGGAAACCCTTCGGGAACCAGGCTACTTTTAATCTGTTGTTCAGAGAAACTCAATTGCAGCATCTGTCCTTGGAGCTGCAGATAGTTACAGGAACTCTAGCCTCTGTGTTCCTGGAAACAGAACTGAGAGAGGGAAGCACAGGGCCCCAGTTATCAGGAAGACCTGGTGGAAACCCTACATTTTGTTTTCAAGTGTCACTCTTTGGCCAGAACTCAGAATGGTCCCTGGGAGCCTCAAGGACATCTGGCAATTGCAGTCTCTCGTTAGCCAGTTTATTGCTAACCTTTGTCTGTGTCTTTGTTTTATGGGGATTTTGTTCACTTGGAAGAAAAAGGAAGTTACTCATAGCTAGTCATACCTCCCAAAGTGCTAACATTTATTGCAGACTTACTGTGTAGGTACCTGTAATTGTGCTAGCACATTACATGATCTCCTCAGCGTTGCCGGGGTGGTTATCTCATTATCCTGATTCTGTAGTTGTGGAACCTAAGGGCATAGAGAGGCTTGCCCTGGCTTGCCTAGTCTCCAGTGAAGTAGGAACTCAAGCCACATCTGGCTCCGGAGCCTTTGCTGCCTCTTTGTCTCTGTTGCTATAGCCTAGGGAATCATTCTGAAAACAGATAACTAAATGTTATTGTCTCCCCCAAATAAGGATAAATTAATTTATCACCTGCCCATTTGTGCTTTTTTTAATGAATCAGTAGAATTAATGTTGCTTTAATTAAAAATGTAAGGGAAAAAATGAACATGGGGCAGGATGGCAAACTGTACTGCTTAGAAATGTTCATCTAAACAGCAAACAGACAGAACTTAGTCTACCAGAAAGTAAGAGGGTAAACCAGGAGCCTCAAACTCTGTATCTGAGTCTCGGCTGCTAATGTACTTCCCAAGTTGAGCGTTCGACTAAAGATAAAGATCAGAATCAACAGTGTTATTGATAGAAAGGTCAGAAAACAAGCAGTAGTGTGTCATGATGGAACAGCAAAGACCAGACAGGCTGTCAACAGACTTGTGCTGGGACCCCAGCTCCGGTCCTTGTATAGTCCTGAGCAAGCAATTCACCTCTCTGAAAACACAACCAGTGGGGCAGTGAAGCTGCACGTGTGAGTGAGTGTGTATGAGTGTGTGTGTAAGGGAGCGTGCGTGTCTGAGTGTGTGCGTGAGTGTGTGTGTGAGTGACTGTGTGAGTGAGTGTGTGTGTGAGAGTGTGTGTGAGTGACTGTGTGTGTGAGTGTGTGCGTGAGTGTGTGTGTAAGGGAGCATGCGTGTCTGAGTGTGTGCGTGAGTGTGTGTGTGAGTGACTGTGTGTGTGAGTGAGTGTGTGTGTGAGAGTGTGTATATGTGTATGTGTGCGTACGTGTGCGCATGTGTCTATGCACACATGTAAAGTAATCTTGAGACAAGATCTCATGTAGCCCAGGTTGGCGTCAAACTCGTTCTACAGGAGAGGTTGAGACCTTGAATACCTAATAGGAAACAAGTGCTGGGGTAGCAGGTGTGTGTGTCACAAGCTCAGCTTGGTTGACAGTCACAACTGTGGAGAATGAAAACATCCCAGGATCTTCAGTTAGGAAAGCGGAGACACCGGAGCATCAATGGTATAGTTTCTAGTCTGAGTCCAAACGCCTGAGAAAACCTGGAGGGCTGGCCCTGTAGGTCCAATCAGATTCCAAGTGTGAGGACAGAGTTCAGTGCCTCAGCCTCAGGCTGCCACACAGCAAGTAGACTGACCATCTCCCAGCTGTCTCATTCAGTGCAAGCCACGGATGGATTGTGTAAGACCTAGATGTGATGGGAAGGGCAATCTGTTCTACACAGTGTTCTGGCTAAAGGGCTAATTTCAACTAGAAACACTCATCAGACCCAAACCTACAGTGATGTTTAACAAAATAACCAGGTAGCCCGTGACTTTGTCAGGTTGGCACTTAAAATTAGCCACCATAGCATCTAACAAAGCTTCAGAGAAGCAGGGGGGATGGGTGGCTTTTAAATCACAGCCCTCCCTCCTTTGCCTCAGTTTCTTATCTGCAGCGGCAGTCACGATAATACCCTACTCTTAGACTTCCTATAAGGAGTGAGTGTTACTAAGACAATTATTCATTCAAGACTTTTTGACCGTGTTCCTGTGCCAGGCACAGTTCCATACCCTGGAGAGAGAGCCAGGAATGCAAACAGACCACGTTCTAGTGAGAAGATAGAAACAGCAAAGGCAGATGACCGTGCGATACGGTGGCTGAGGTACCAAGAGCATGAAAGTATTCGGGACTGCGGTAAACACCTGCCCGTTCGTGTCGCCCTCACCGTCGTTCTCTTGGTCATCAGTAGGGTATGGATGGTAACCCGCCCTTGTCTGCCTCGCGGATTAGATGTAGAGATCAGGGACAATGTGGCCGATATTGCGGGTGTTTTTATATGTATGCAGATTGTCTTCCTTCTCCACACTGTTTGTGGCCAGGTCAGGCTTTGGAATATTCAAAGCATTTAAGCTCCAAAAAGTTTCAAAGTGTAGAATTTTTAAATATCAGGCTAACACGCTAAATTTGGGTGTTCCAGATTTAGCTGGTTTTGGGGGGTTTTTTTTTGTTTTAGAGTGAATTTTGTTAAAAACAAAAAACAAGGGAGGTAATTTGTGGTGGCGCACAGCTTTAATCCCAGCACTCGTGAGGCAGAGGCAGGCGGATCTCTGTGAGTTTGAGGCCAACCTGGTCTACAGGGCAAGTTTCAGGATAGCCAAGACTGTTTCACAAAGAGACCCTGTCTTGATACTCCACCCCCGGCCAAAAAAAAAGAAAAGAAAACTAAATGAGTAATAACAGGACTGTGCTAGGGAATTGGGCGAGGGAACCTATGACCCAGAGTTAGAGCGAGCATTCAAAACCAGACAGCCTTCAATCTACCCCATAAGGGCTTTGTCCCAATACCAAAGCCTCGAAAGGTGAAATTACATGTTATAAACTTAAGATTTATAATGATTTGTCTTCTGTTAATGTTCCTTTACCTCCCATAGGCTTTGTGGCATTTTACGGGTTTATGTGAACTAATTCTAACAGAGATGAACACAAGCATCAGGATAAATACACATGAACCTGGATGTTAATTTGTATCATTGATCCCGCTCACTTTGCGTATCAGTGGCCTGTGCATGAGTAGCCGTGCTCCAGAAGTGATCCACCCTCAAGTTTTGTTAAATCACCAGGAAGAGAACTGAGCAAACGAGGTGATACCCAGCCTGAGTTCAGGCGGACTCATCACGATGCTGATTTCACATAGCAGTCCCATGACGTGGGCAGACCAAGGCTCAGTTTTACAAGTAGGGACTGAGACAGAATAATTAGCGCGGTCACACAGACAGTAAATGACTCATCCAAAATCTAATCCCAGCTTTATCCAAAACCCATCAATCCCCACTGGACCACTCTGCCTTAGGGAGGATGCCGGAGAAGCAGAGGGAGAAACTGTCTGTGTGTGTGTGTGTGTGTGCGCGCGCGCGCACACACACACGCGTACATTTGTGTCTGACCAACCCGAGGAACAGAGGAATTCAGAGGTAAAACATTTTTTTACTTTTAAAACCTTGATAGAGCTTCTAAAACTATTTTGTGGGTTACTGAGCTGGTAGATAAATTCCTTTGTCTGTTCAACTTTAGTGTTAGTGTGTGTCCACTTAGGGAATCTTAAAAACATTGTCTTTCATTTAGCTTGAGCATGGTACTGTCCATGCTGTCTGTCAAATGTGTGTTTGTTCAGATAGTGATTATTGCTGAGATCCACTGTCTTGATCCATTCACCTCTGTTTCTTCCTTCTTTGAATCCTTTTTGTCCGGAAACATAAATGGCAGATAGACACTGTCCTAGACAGCATCCCAGAGGCTCTCAGGAACTCACACAGGGAGTAGCTGTTAGAGACACTTATGAGAACAGTGTCCACCCTGGCCTTTACATGTATTTGAAGCACATAGCCCTTGAAAAATGTTAAAATACAAAGACTCATCATTGTGTTATCAGGAATAAGGAAGATGGTGCTGTTATTTTGAGTCTTTGGAAACTTGGCCTCAAAACTGTGAAAGGAAGCCTCCCATTGGTTTTATAAGCTTACAAACCTGGAGCCAACAGACTCCCGAGGAAGCATGCCCCAGGCAATGTTAGAGGTTCCCAAAAAGATGTTTTTCAGAGAGCCTCAAAGAACTTTTTTTTTCCCCATGCAGTGTTTCTTTTACCTCCGGGCATTTTGAATACTTGGAATAGATTTCTATAATGAAAATGGAAATTCATTCCTTTGAGATGAACTACAAAAGAAAGGGCTGAGCCCCGGAGTAAAACCTGAACAGACGGAAATAAGGAGAAATATCAATATCTCCCACCTGGAAACCCTTGTTGGAATACCACATTCCCAGTGAAGGGACCT
The DNA here is from genome assembly GCF_018167655.1 of Microtus oregoni. Taxonomy (NCBI): domain Eukaryota; kingdom Metazoa; phylum Chordata; class Mammalia; order Rodentia; family Cricetidae; genus Microtus; species Microtus oregoni. The sequence continues at coordinate 58,417,927 of NW_024543060.1, read as the reverse complement.
AGAAAGATTTTCCCAAAGCAGCCTGTTTAGAGATCATGGACAACAAACTCTTTCCGATGTGTCTGTCCCTCGCTTTGTTACCTGAGTGGAAACAGAAAGGTGTTGGTATGATACGGCTTTTGGTCAACAACCCCAGAGTTGACTTTCGGGGGAGGTAAGCAAACCTTCCCAAAGAAGTTCACATCTCGCGGATCCCCGATGCCCGTCTGGGAACAGCTCTACAGGGGTCCTATTTAGGGTCCTCTGTGAGCTAATGATGCTCAGTCCCCGCTTCATTCCTGCCCTGTAGTAATAAGGGCGGCGGGGCTGCGTCCCCAGCACCCCAGCCGCCCGCATGGCTAGCTTAGCTTATGCCCCGAAATAACAACACACAAACTGTATTCATTTAAACACTGCTTGGCCCATTCTCTTCTAGGCTAATTCTCACATATTAATTTAGCCCATTTCTAATCATCTGTGCATGGCACCCCAAGGTGCGCTTACCAGGAAGATTCTAGCCTATGTCCATCCTGGGTCGGAGCTTCATCCCGGGAGTGGGGCATGGCGTCTCTCTCAGGCGTCTGCTCCCGAGAGGAGAGCTGTGGAGTCTGAGCTCACTTCCTCTTCCTCCCAGCGTTCTGTTCTGTTTACTCCTCCCACCTATCCTCTAACCAATAAAATGGGCCAAGGCAGTTCCTTTATTAGCCAATGACCTTCCTCCATCACTGCCCAGATTTTTCGTGTATTAATATGATTTGAAAATGGCTTTTGATTGGTGCTTCTCAACCACAGATACACAGACACAGCTGTGGCAGTCTACGCGAGCAATGAGAACTTGCTTTCCCCAAAACTATTTGGCTTGGAGGTGAAAAAGAAAGTGCATGTTTTCCTAAAAAAAAAAAAAAATTAAAATAAATAAAAAATCAAACACTAAAAAAATGTTTCATAATTAGAATGTTCGCCAACAACAAAGTATTTTACCCAAACTGTTATATTCTGAAACATAGAATTATGGCTTTTGAATTATTAGAATCTATCAATGACAGACATCTTAATTAGATTATTTTTATTGGGTACCTAAGCTGTTGAGCTTTGCTTGCCATTGTTCTTCAAACCTATATATGTATATACATAATATATTATGTATATTAATATATTTAGTGCTAATTAGAACATAGAACTATAGTTGAACTTTTCTGTGGGCCACCAGCTCACAAATAATAGCATGGAGGCTTCTGATTAATTATGAAAGCTTGGACTTAGCTTTATCTCAACTAGCTCTTATAACTTAAATTAACTTGCGTCTGTTGATCTACGTTCTGCCTCATGGTCCATATACCTCTCCTCCGTTCTGTACGTCTGACTTGTTTCAGAGTCCGTCCTCTCCTCGGAAGTCACACCTATTCCTTCCTACCTAGCTATTGGCCATTCAGCCCTTTATTTGACCAATCACAGTGACACATCTTCACACAGTGTAGATAAACATTCTGAAACATAGAATAAACCCTTTTCCTCAATTTTTTTTATCTGAAAAAAAAAATGGACAAGAAAGGATTCTCAGTAGAAAGAAAACAACTCACCGGACAGTGGTGGAAGCGCACGCCTTTAATCCCAGCACTCGGGAGGCAGAGGCAGGCTGAGTTCGAGGCCACCCTGGTCTACAAGAGCTAGTTCCAGGACAGGCTCCAAAGCTACACAGAGACATCCTGTCTCAAAAAAAAATCAAAAAAAAAAAAAACAAGAAAGAAAGAAAGACCAAGCAAATCAAGATCTAAGTCAATTACATCTGGTGAGCCATTTCAACCTACCTAAGTGCACCTGGTTTCTGACCCATGTGACATTCTGGATTTAAAATGCCTTGGGTTAATAGAACTTGAGTACTAAATTGATCTCTAGCAATGACCGACTAAATCTGCTCATGTTGGGAGTGATTCACCAAACCCAGGTGATATCTCACTCAAGCCCCAGAACTAATTCACGGCCAGGCTGGAAATGAAACCGGGGCTTGAATTCCGACTAGCGCATAGCTTCCTGTGAGGTGTGGGCCAGCTCAGAGGCTTGCAGAGTGGCAGCTGTACACAGCACCATTGTAATAGCAGGTAGCCTTCCTCCTGGCTCTGGTCAGAACCATTTACATAATTAGTTCTTTAAACTCTTGTGGCAGGCAGCCAAGGCAGAGAGACAGAAGTACTTTGCCCACGATGACAGGAAGTCTCAGAGCAGACTGACTGCCCATTTAGCCCACATGCTGTACCTTTTCATTAGCGATGATACAGCCAAGCAGAGCATCACAGTTGGCCACCACATCCATGTGGAGGCAACCAACCATGGACCAAAAACGGTCCAGAACCTGGCATCTCTACTGGACATTTATGGACCTTGTGTTCTTGTCACGGTTCTCTGGGTAACAGTGTAGTAACTATGTACCCAACATTTGCTTTGCACTGGTTAGTGGAAAGAATCTAGAGATAACTTAAAATACATGGGAGGGGATACAAAGATTCTGTGCCAGTGCTATGCCCTTTAAAGGAAAGGACTTGGGCATCCAGATTTTGTGAGGCATTGTGGAACCTGTCCCCTGGAGATGCTGAAGGACTCCTGTAGCACAGTTTCTAATTGGCCTTAATAAAGACCCAGAGTCAGATATTAGGGGTGAAAGCTGAAAGATCAGAGAAGCAGAGCAGCCAGTCACTAGTTCTTAGTTCCACGAAATCCTCAGAAGCAAGGGGCCAAGATCCTGTCTAACAATCCCCAGACTGAATGCCTTGAGCTCCTATCTCCTCCCGCCTTATATTTCTCTCTCTACCCAGCCATATCCCTTCCTATCTCTGCCTCCCTATTGCTGGGATTAAATGTGTGTGGCTCCCAAGTACTGGCATTAAAGGTGTGAGCCACTACCGCCTGGCTCTGTTTCTCTTTTAGACTTGATCAAATCTTGTATAGCTCAGGGTGGCCTTGAACTCACAGAGAATGTCTGCCTCTGCCTCCCCCGTTATGGAATTAAAGGTGTGCACCACCATTGCCTGGCCTCTATGGCTAACTAGTTGACTTCACCTCACACTCTGATCTTCAGACAGACTTTATTTGTGAGATCACAAACAACATTTCACCACAGACTACCATTTTACACCGAAAGATGGGCGATGTCCACAGAGCTCGGTGATATAAAGAAAGGCCTGCAGTGAGGACTAAGAAGAGCCACAGTCATTCATTAATGGGGGAGATAAGATACAGTAGCCGTTGAAGGGAGCAGCAGGGTCAAAGCGCAGAGTTGGGAAAAGCCAAGTTCCATGCGTGGGATCCGCCCCCCAGTCACATCTGGGAAGGTCAGTGGCTGGACGGTTTCAAGACAGTTACTAAAAGGAGATTGTACAACAAACAAAACTATAGGTGAGGTCTGGGAAAATGGCTCAGTGGGGAAAGTGGTTGCCACACAAGCATGAAGGCCTGAATGTGGTCTCCCAGCACCCACATGAGACACGGAACCCTCTGCCTGTAATTCCAGCTCTGAGCAGAGGAGTCAGGAGGCCTAGGGCTTGCTGAGCCACCAACCTCGTAAATATTCCTGCTGGGGATTCAGTAAGAGAGCGTGGGGGGTGGGGAGGGGGAGAGAGAGAGAAGGGGGGGAAGGGAAAGGAAAGGAAGGAAAGGGAAAAGGAAAGGGTACAGAGAGATTAGGAAGACAACTGGCACTGGCCACTGGCCTCCACACACATCCACATGAGCACACACACATATAGAATTTTAAAACAAAAAATGGTTAAGTTCCAATCAAAAGCAGGATGAAAACTCAAAAGGTTTTCCTGCTCAGACTAACAAAGGGCTGTGCTTTCTTCTTTCCTTTTGTCTTCTACACCAGCCTAGCATTCAGTTTGAGATTTGGGGAAGAGGTGTCAAATTTCAGACTACTGTTCATTAAAAGAAAAGGATTCCCTTGTGGCATTTCCACATTAGTTAAAGTCGCAGTGCTGGGGTGACTTCCAGATCCCCAAGTGTTTTATGTGCTCAGTCAGGCATCTCGTCTCTAACCCGTCCTCACTCAGATGCCTGGCACACCCACACAGCAGAGGAGGTCTGAGAGAGCTGTATAAGTGGCAGGCGACACTGAGATTCTAGTGTATTTGGTGGCCTTCCCTTCAACATCTCCAGCTGCACAAAACGCGTTGCTCATTTGTTTCCCTCCTGCCCCCACTGTTCAGGGGGGGGGGGGGGGGCTGGTAGAGGTATCTTCCCTCTACAAACAATAGGCTGAGCTTGTATTCTAGTGCCTCTGAGAGCCTCAGATGAAAGCCCTTGTCCATGCAGGAACTTTCTGAATGGCTCTCCCTGTTTATCACTGACTTGTGAGGCAAGGGTTAAGTCTCTCTGTAGGCCAGTTTCTTTGATCCATAAAACAAAACAACACAACAACAGAAAGATCTCTTTGCTCCCCAGCCTCCCCCAGGTGTGTAGGAATATATAAGTGAGCATTGCCTGGGTTAGGGCTCTGTGGAACTGTAATATAGGTACTGTGACTGAGTTTGCTCAGCCTGCTGTAACAAGACTCTAGGGGCTCAGAAACGACAGAAATTCATTTCTCACAGCTTGGGGGCTGAGGACAGTACAAGATCATGACAGACACAGGCTTCACTGTCTGGCTAGTGCCTCCTGGCCTTTTCTAGCTTAGAGCTCCTCTCTGTTTCCTCACGTGGTGGGCAGGGCCAGTCTAAGACCTCTTTAGTAGGCAGCGATCCATTTATGACAGCCCCGCCCCCATGACTTAATCGCTCCAGTTTGTCCACCTAATCCCATGACCCGTGGGAGTAGGGTTCTAAAATCTGAGTGAGTTTCCGGGAGTCAACAGTCATGCCCCAGCAGAAAGGAAAGAACGATGAAATGTTTTATTAATCACAATAACAATTTGTTAAGCATCCACTATGCTGGCTACAATTTTGAGGGCTTTGGGCTGTATTTATTTGTTTTGTAGCCACAACAGCCTTCTCTTTATCTTATTCCTGGGATAGAGGTGCCAAAGCTAAGAGGCAAGACTAAGCTTTGGACTTGGCAGCCTGTTTTCTGAGCTTGATTACCTAAGTCACTCAGAAATAAAACGCACTGTCTTTAAGACAGTATGCTTGTTTTTACAGAGGGTATCTGTCTTAGGGTTTCAGTTGCTACGATGAAGCACCAGGCCCAAAAAGCAAGTTGGAGAGGAAAGGGTTTATTAGGCTTACACTTCAGCATTGCTGTTCCTTATCAAAGAAAGGCAGGACAGGAACTCAGACAAGGCAGGATCCCAGAGGCAGGAGCTGACGAAGAGGCGGTAGAGGGAAGCTGCTTACTGGCTTGTTTCCCCTGGCCTGCTCAGCTCACCTTATAGAACCCAGAACCACCAACCCAGGAACAGCACCACCCTCCATGGGCTGGACCCTCCCCCACTGATTGCTAATTGAGAAAATGCCTACAGCTGGATCTCATGGAGGCATTTCCTCAGCTGAGGCTCCTTCCTCTCTGATGACTCTAGCTTGTGTCAAGTTGACACACAAAAGCAACCAGTACAGTATCTTTACTGTAAGTCCGTGCAAAGAGGCTGTGATTTGTAATATCTCTGGGCGTAGAGAATACAAGTATTTGCCATCCGTCCAAAACCCCAGAATCTGTGCCCGAAGTCAGTTAAATGGAAGGTAATTGAAGTGTTTCTCCCTCAGTCAGCTCTAGAACTGTTACAGGGTTCTTTGTCACCTGCATATCATGTGCACAGATTGGCTTGCAGGGGAGGACTCTCAGCAAACTTGGAAGTCCTGGGAGCAACAATGGCTGCACAGTCCTGAAGGCGCTGAAGCAGGCTGGTGGGATATTCCTCTGTATGGTGTTAGGTGCTGGGCTTCATAGATGCCAACCTTCCAGAGACCTCCCGAAGACACCCAGCACCTTCCTCTAGTGATAAAGGACGGGTGGGAAGGACATTCCACAAAGAAGGGACGCGTGAGCGAAAGCACACTGCCCTGGAATGGAACTCCGTGCCCTTACGGCATTGTAAGGATGTTGGCCAGTTTGTGATTTAAAAATGAATGTTGAATAAGCTGGACTTTTTAAGAAATCTAGGCCCACCCCTTTGCTCATCTATGGTGAAATATACATAAGAAGCAAGATAGGAGAATAATCTTGGAGAGTTTACTAGGTAAAAGTTTATTGGCAGTTCATATGAGAAGTCTCTGATAGTTCTGAAGTAAGTACCTCTTTTAGCATTATACTCGCTAAATTATTTTATTGTACTTATGAAAAATTACCTTATGTGCTAAAAAAACCAGCAGAAACAAGAATACATCACATGTTGTTGTATATGTGCTACATAACATATGTCACACGATGAAGTGATATATTAATGAAGTCATTGGACAAGGATTCTCTGGTGACAGAAGGGGCGGGAGCAGTCTTTGCTGAGTACGCTTGCTCATCAGGAGTCCCTTCATGGCCAGTAACGCTTGGCCATGACTCCAAGCTTTAAATTAGAAATTGCCTCTAAAAGCTGTTGAAAAAGCTCAGATTAAGATTAATTTGTACAGTTTTCCCTCATTACAAATAGAAGCATTTGCTTTTTAATGAGGCATAAAATAATTTATCCTTCATAAGCCAAATTACCCATTTTCCACTAAACAGTTTTATTAAAGTAGCAAAGTCTTATAAACCAATTGTAATTAATATTAACACTTTGAAATTATTGTTCAGTTTAGCATTTTGAACATGACAAACGCCCCCCTTGAACTCAAATGTAGAAGTCGAAACAGAAGCCCATTGCGTCTCTGTATATCAGCCCCACGCTGCCAAAGAATTCTGGGCTTTCCTCCCTAATGAGTCCTTGATGATTGATCAATAATCAGTTTGGGAGCTAATTAAAGTCACTAGGATGATAGATATCCCCGAGTAAGGTTCATCAATACAGCAATGAGCAAGACAGCCTGCAGGGAGGAGGCATTGTTCATTTCTGGGTGTGTTCTGTGAGACGAAGCAGATGGGATGAGTTACCAGAGCCCTCAGAGGGTTCCAGAGAAACCCCGTACCCCCAGCACAGTGTGGTGGTCTGCTTCCCGGCTCCAGTCAGCAGAGATGGGGCAATAATTAGTATATTGTTACCCCAACTTTTCTTTGGGACTAAAATTTATCCATCATCTACCCTGATGATAAAAAAACAATAACTTGCCTTTAGCTACTGGGAAGTATATTGTTTATTGTCCTGGCTGGGCTGAGAACATCCCTGTAGGCTCAGATGTGTGAACACTTGGTCCCAGTCGGTGCTCTGTTCAGGGAGGTTTGGGGGTGCAGCCTTGTTGGAGGAAGTATGGCCCTGGAGATGGGCTTGAAGGGTTTGAAGACAACACACCACCTCAGTTCCCTCTACCTGCTTCTTGCTTGGGAGCAAGATGCGACCTGTCAGCATCTCCTCCTGCCACCATGCTGCCTGCTGGCTGCCACACTTGCCCTGCGTGATGAACTCTATCCCCCAGAACCCCAGCCCAAATAAACACTTCCATGAGCGTCCCTGGTCATGGTGCTTTATCACCTCCGTACAGTGTGTAGTTGTCACTGTTTGGAGTTTTGGACTCAAATCCAGCCGCAGTTAGCGTTAGAAAGACCTAACAGATTGTGTGGACCGCCCAGGCCTTCAGAAGGGGAAGCTATGAGCCAGCACAGCCCTACAAAGCTGTGCCCAGGGCACAAACTGCACACAAGAAGCAGAGAGCACGCTCACCCTGGAGTGTCTGAGACTCCTGAAGCCCCTTCAGGAGCACGGTTCCCGAGCATGGGTAAGAAAGCATCCAGTCTCTAGCAGGGGGGAATAAATACCAGCCTGACCATGATTTTCATGCTCCGGGAATCTCTGACTTACAGTGACTTCACTTATAATTTTTTATAATTTATTTAATTTTATGTGTATTGGTGTGAGGGTGTCAGATTCCCTGGAACTTGAGTTACAGACAGTTGTGAGCTGCCATGTGGGTGCTGGGAATTGAACCTGGGTCCTCTGGAAGAGCAGCCAGTGCTCTTAACGGCTGAGACATCCCTCCAGCCTCTCACTTGGAGTTTTTTTAACTGTAGGATTGTCGGAGTGGTTGCTGGAACCAGCAATATGGGAAGGAATAGTAACCCAAAGTCAGCCAGTCTATCTGGAGGAAAAGTGTTCGGGCCAGCTTTATTTATCAAGTTTACACAGCCTAGTGCGGTCTGAGGAGAAGTCTCCAGGAACTTGCTAGATGACATAGACCTATGGGAGCCTGCGTGGATTGTCCTGAGTACTGGCTGATGCAGGAGGGCCCAGCCTACTGTGGGCAGTAGCATTCCTAGACGGACGGTCCTGGGCTGTATAAGAAACCTAAGTTAGCGTAAACATGTAATCAAGCATGCCAGTGAACCAGCAAAGCCGTGTTCCCCATGATTTCTGCTTCAGGTTCCTGTTTTTAATTTTTTTTTTTTTTTGAGACAGGGTTTCTCTGTAGCTTTGGAGCCTGTCCTGGAATTAGCTCTGTAGACCAGGCTGGTCTCGAACTCACAGAAATCCACCTGTTTCTTTCCTGTTTTATATTCCTGCCTTGACTGCCCCTCAGTGATGGACTGTGACCTGGAAGTAGAAGATTAATAAAACCTTTCTTTCCCTAAAATGTGATAGTTTGGTCTGATGAGCCCCCTAACTTTGGTCCTGTAGGGAGACCTCGTGTGGCCCTCTCTCATAGATGAGGCCCCCGCCAGAGTCACGAAGGCTAAAGTTAGGAGCAGTTTTGTAGCCTCGCCCGTACCAAGCCCACAACTACTGTTCCATAGGTCGGTGCTTTCCATTAAAAATGCTGCCTGTGTAATTACTCCGGAAATGAAGTCCTTAATGGTACACTGAGCCGAACTAAATTATTTTCATAATTTTTATAATCCTTATAACTCCTTTTGCACGCGGGCTCTCTGTCTTTACCTATGCTCTGTTTCTTCTCTGCATCTCCATCACCCTGTCCTTTGGTAGGTTGGCCATCCCTCGCCAGCAGGGTCTAGAGTACCAGACAGTGTCTTTCGTTCAAAGCATTTGTGTGAATTCTAAGTCCAATCTGATGATAAATTCAGACTGCCCTGCTGAGCCCGAGCCAGTGAAGCCAGGGTGCACGGCACGTTTTCTCTGAGAAGCCAGCTTCGCAGTCTTTCATCCTATTGCTTGTTCAACATGATTGTTCCTTTTTGTCCGTTCATTAGCTCAAAAGAGTAAAACTGCTAACATTTCTTAGCATGCACTGAGTAAAGCCACTTCTCACCCCGCTCCTTTTGCCCCTTTGGAAATGGTCACCCCCTCCTCCGCCCCAATTGCGGAGAAGTCATCACATAGTATTAAAATGAGTCATCTTATGACACTTTCCTCAAATATCAGCAGCTGGCATCTATCGTGGGGGTGTTCCGTCGGCTTTCTTCCATGCCGTTTGTTAGTAACGCCCGGAACCCTCCCACAGCCCCGTCCAGGCAACAACATTGCAATTTTATTTAACAGTGAAGAAATTGGGGCACCAGTTAGATTATATAGGGACAGGAAGAAAACCTTTCAGCCCTCCCCTCCCGGAAGTTTAATAATCCCAATCTATAAAGCAAACGTACAGAAAGCAAATTATCAGAAAATGAAATTGAAGCATGTAAACTTATTAACACACAGGTACAATAGAGCCACACAGAAGGTTCAAGTTTGAAATTTCAGCGACGTCTTAGGGGAGAGGGAACAGAGGTCTGTGTGCAGTTTTGGATTGGAGTAGGTAGTTTCTGGAGGAGATGAATGAGCCCGCAGAAGAGATAACAGCCTGGGACAAAGTTCACCTGCTTGCTGGTGTAATGTTTGACTTTCAGGCCTTTCTTCGGCATTATGAATTTTATCTTGTTGGTTCATGAAATAACAAGAAGATAAAAGGCAAGTGTGTTCCCTTTTGGTGGGTCCAATCTTGAGAGAGAAGACTCCCCAGGAAAGGCTGCCCCTGAAGTTGTTTTTCTAGGTAGCTGTACTCTGTTGGAAATCTAAGTGGCGTTACTTGGTGTGCCATTTATTCCGAGCAATGGTTCTGTCCAAGATCAAATCTGCTCCCATACTTATGTGCTGTGTGAACTCAGGTAGTTTATCTTATGATTCTGCACTCATAGCCAAGTGACTTCTACAAAATTTACTCAGAAAATGCTGTTTTGCAAATTGATTTTGTTAATCTCGAAAGAGGCACACAGGCCCAGGGAAGGAAGATGGGTTTATGAAAGCTCACCATTTCAGTCCTACTGACCAATTGTTTGTGACTTAGCGCCTTGGTGCCCCAAATGGCAATGGGAAATACAGTCTAGAATAGTGGCTCTCAACCTTCCTAATGCTGGGACCTTTTAACATAGTTCCTTGTGTTGTAGTGACCCCCAACTGTAGTTATTTTTGTTACTACTTCATAACTATAGTTTTGCTACTGCTATGAATTGTAATGTAAATATCTATGTTTTCTGATGGTCTTAGCCGACCCCTGTGTCAAGGTCATTCTCCCCTCCCCCCCATTGAGAACCACTGGTATAGGGGGACTTGAATGGGACGCAGGGCTGGAATGAGAGGGCTATGTTGTAGATACTGACTGACTAGCATTCATGTTGAGAGCTCGCTTCTCCTCATTTTATATTCTTAATATAAACGAAACATTTGCCACTCACTTTTCTCTCTGTGTTTCTAGAGTTAAATATAAACTAATTAAAAAGACCCCTGAGAATCCTTCATCACCCAACTCCGTTCAGCCGGCCCTAACATCCACACGGTCCACTCACACCTGTACATGTGACAGACCCCTGTTTGCTTTACAGTGTGGGTCAGCTTGCCGGTCCCTGCCCCATTGGGTCCTGTCTGGCCTCAAACCCAACACAGCCCTGGAAAGTAGCTGCTCAGAAGCTGTTAGGTAGATGGCTACAAGTGTGGAGGACCAGGGTTGGGAACGGGGATTAGAAAAAGTGTAGACAAAGACGCAGGTGAAAATAATAAAACAGAAAACATTGGATAGTATCGGGAAGGAGTTCCAGGGGATACTGAAATTCGCCCCATTTAATTTTCTATACACTTTTATACCTCAATACAACAGGGAAGAAGACAAAAGGCTTCTTTAACATGATACAAAGGACAAACTAAGAGTTACTTGCTTCAATATGTTGAGTCATCAAGCCATTAACTCAGGAGAGAGAAACATTCTGTTGTTTAGGCAGTGAATCCACCCTAGACCAAGTATCCTGAAGGCAGCCACTCCCACTGTCAAACCTCCTATTTCAAAAGAAGGAGCAGAAGTATGCTTGACTATTCCGACCATTGGTCAGGGTGGAGTGGATCTACCTGTCTGGGCCATCTTAATGTCAAAGAGACCAAGTAATCACACCCTAGGTCAGGGTGTGTAGCTGCACTTGTCAACAATTTTGAACAGGCTAAAACTCTGACCTTCAGACGAGGTGGAAATAAGCTCACATTTTTGGGCCTCCACATACAAGCCAATGTATTCTGACCCCCCCCCAACAAAAAAAAACTAGTCTAATGTCCTCTTAATTTTATAGCTAACTTATCATATGTTGAACAGGGAGCTAACTGCGGGGTTTGCAATCTTGAGGGGCTGGAAGCTTCTATGAATTAGCATGTTTTGTGAACATATAGCTGTCTATACAGTCAACTCCTAGAGCTTCCTCACTGGTGTGTGTGTATGTATGAGTTTTGAAGAGGTTTTTGCTGGCCTGCCTGTCAGCATGAAACAATAAGAAACACCTCTGCTGATCTAATTTTGCTCCACCTACAATTTCTCAGCTGCCTCTAAGATACGGTGGCCTGTGCTCTCAAGGCTGGACCATGGGCCAAAGCCTGCGCTTTTCTCTCCATCAGTGATTCTCAGCCTTCCTCTTGCTGTAACCCTTTACACAGTCCCTCGTGCTGTGGTGACCCCCCAATCGTAAATGATAACATTGCTACTTTAAAACCATAATTTTGCTACTGTTATGAACTGTAATGTAAATATCTGATATACAGGATATCTGATGTGTGCCCCCCCCAAGGAGTCACGACTCACAGGTGGGGAACCTCTGCCTTACATCTTGCCTTAGAAACTGTAAGGAAGGAGGGCTACCCACACTGCCCTGTGCTTTGTACACTCTACCACTAATGACAGGATGAACATTAGGCTAGGATAGAATAGACTAGGCTGGGATAGACTAGGATGGGATGGGATGGCCCTATTTACCAAAGAGCAAGAAGGCTAGTGATGTCAGGAGGAAAGATGCCACAGTAGCCCAAGTGCTCCTTTAAAAGGGACTGCTGTCGCCCTGGTTTCCAATAAGTCTTTGGCAGACACAGCATGGCTAAGTGGAGGCCAAACTCAGAAGGATAGGCTGAAGTTCTCAAAACCCCTGGAGGGACCAGGCTCCCCATGCTGCAGTTTCTGGTATGACTGGGGTGTCTCAGCGGCCTGTCCTTCTCCTTGAATCTTAACGCTTCCTGGGGGGCAACAATGATGGACTTCCAGGCTGCCTTCCCAGCCTGCTGGTCCCGATAGGATGATGACCTGCAGAAACTCAGTTATAATTGGAACCGTGTGTGTGTGTCTGCGTGTGCATATGTGTGTGTGTGAGAGAGAATGTGTGTACACAAGTGTTGTGTGTATGTGAATGTGTGTGTGAATGTGTGCATGAGTATGTGCATACATGTATGTTAACATATGAGTGTGTGTACAAATGTGTGTGAACTATCCTGAGTGAGGTAAGCCAGACCCAAAAAGAGGAACATGGGATGTACTCACTCATATTTGGTTTCTAGCCATAAATAAAGGACATTGAGCTTATAATTCATGTTCCTAGAGAAGCTAAATAAGAAGGTGAATCCAAAGACAAACACATAGGCATCCTCATGAATATTAACCTTCATCAGGCGATGAAAGGAGACAGAGACAGAGACCCACATGGGAGCACCGGACAGAAATCTCAAGGTCCAAATCAGGAGCAGAAGGAGACGGAGCACGAGCAAGGAACTCAGGACCACGAGGGGTGCACCCACACACTAAGACAATGGGGATGTTCTATTGGGAACTCACCAAGGCCAGCTGGCCTAGGTCTGAAAAAGCATGGGATAAATCTGGACTAGCTGAACATAGTGGACAATGAGGAATACTGAGAATTCAAGAACAATTGCAGTGGGTTTTTGATCCTACTGCACGTACTGGCTTTGTGGGAGCCTAGGCAGTTTGAATGCTCACCTTACGAGACCTGGATAGAGGTGGGCAGTCCTTGGGCTTCCCACAGGTCAGGGAACCCTGATTGCTCTTTGAGCAGATGAGGGAGGGGGACTTGATCGGGGGATGGGGAGGGAAATGGGAAGCGGTTGTGGGGACGAGGCAGAAATCCTTAATAAATAAATAAATTTAAATATAAAAAAAATGTGTGTGAATGTGTGCATGAGTGTGTGTCTGAGTGTGTGAATGTGTATATTATATGTGAGGGTGTATGCGAATGTTTATTGTGTGAATGCGTGCGTGCGTGTGTGTGTGTGTGTGTGTGTGTGTGTGTGTACATGCGCTTTTATAAAAAGACTTCTCCCTTAAGTGGTTGACACGGAATGCTGAAGTGTTTCTCAGAACTTTTAGGGGCTGATGGCTGAAGGCGAAGGCGTAAGTCACAACAATCTCACACCAGTTTGGAATTATGATTAATAGAATGGTTATTTATTTAAAGGGGAAAAAACTTACAGATCATCATCCCAGACATCAGCCCTCTGCGCAATCAGGAAGGGAGTCTAGTCGCCAGAAGCGGAGCAGGAAGTAAAAGAGAGAGAGGAGAGGGAAGTGGCCGCTTTTTTAAAGGGAGAGAGACCACGCCCCAGTGGGCTGGTATCTCAGCGGCTATTGGCTGAAGGAGCGGGAGGAGCTCCCGCAACAGATGGCTAATAAGGCAGCAGGCCGTGGAGTTAGGCAATCCTGTCAGGAACGTTCTTGATACCACCTTCTTCCCCTGTTAAGCCAGTGCGCATTTTATTCAGAGGGGCCCAAAATTCCCATGCTAACTGTGGGGTTTGAATAAGAAATGTTCCTCATAGGTACAGGTGTTCAATCACTTGGTCCCCAGCTGGTGGCTTTCTTTGGAGAGGCCATGCAGAGATGCTCCCTTGCCAGAGGAAGTACAGCACTGGCAGTCAGCTTCGCGAGTTTGAAGCTTCGGACCACATGCACGAGCTGCCTGTTTCCCTCTTCTCCACCACCAATCCCCTCCCACACACACACACACAACATACCCTGCTCTGGTCTGTGCTTGAGGTTAAAGTCGTGATCCATCCGCCATGCATGCTTGGCTAGCTGGTGTGTCTCTCCCCACTGCCATAGACTCTTATCTCTCTGGAACCCTAAATAAAATTAAACTCTTTTCCCACAATGCACTTTTGATTGCGGTGTTTTGCCGCAGCAACAGAAGAGGAACTAGCTCTGTATCTCACAGATGGTTTTGAGCTATTTGTCTTAACCTTCATCTATTCTCAGATGTTTAATAGTGTGCTCATTTGGATGCCAGGGACGAAAAGGTGCCAGGCATACCCTCGGCATTCAGTGAGTGTTTGTTAAATGTAAGAGCACACCGAGACGTGAGCTCTCATCTTTCATTGCTTCTCATCAAGTGTCTCTTATCTACATTGTAGCTGAAGTAGAATTAAGGCTCTAAAGGCAGAGAGAACTCTCTTGTCGGTGTCCTGGCTGATTTTACAAGATGAACCGTGATACTGGGTGGCACATGGAATTCTGTAACTCATGATTGGCAGCGTGAGTGCCATTCATAAGTCAAGAGAGTTGAAAGAAAAAGGTTTTTCCACCCATAGAACGGAAACAGGATTCAAGTTTACCTTAGGGGATATGAGGAAAATAGAAATACCTCTCCAAGAGTGACTAGAAGTATTAGCAAAGCACTTATATTCCCTGGTGTCTAGCAGGCAGTGAGCATTTTATAGTGCTTAGTAGGCTACATACATATATGTGTATGTGCACCGATCAGACCTGATGGTGTAACCATAGATATACACATATATATTCCGTGAAGTTTAGTGATTCCACACACAATGTGGAATCCACAGTAACTCTGTAAGGTGAGCAGGAGGGCATTTAATCGTCTCCACCCTGAGCAACTGGTTCTCCCAATCCGCATCTCTAACATCTGCGCCAGAGTCCAAAGGTAGAAACTGTGGCTTTGGCCCACTGGTCTCCAATGTGCACATCGCTTTCGGATGCGCAATAACCTCTCTTACAGAATATTAAAGTATAGCACAGGTATTTTAGATTTTATGGCTTAAAGTACAAGGCTGGTGTCAGTTAAATGTCATGGGCCTTTCAGTAAGAAAAAAAAATCAACAATATTTGTGCAAAGTTTATGATGTAATATTTCCCAGGCTCACAAAAATATACACAGTGTGGGTCTGGGGAGATGGCTCAGTCGCTAAGGTCTAAGGAAAAATCCCCAGTACCCACATAAAAGCTCAGGTATGATACCTGCACCTGTAACCTCGACACTGTGGGGGAGCGGAGACAGTAGGATCACTGGGGCTTGAGCCCCCGGTCCAGTTCTGGGTTCCCTGTGAGCCCCTGTCTCAAGGAAGTGAGGAGAGAAGAAGTAGAAGGTGTTGCGTGGCATCCTCTGGTCTCCACAAGTGCACAAACACCAGACACACACTCATACACAGAAATATAGTAACAAAAACCGGTTCTCACTCAGGAGCGCTTTCTGCTTGAACTGTATTTTTTCCTGCAGTTGGGGAATGATAACTTGAGGATACTGACTGGGAATTATGCATGAACTTTTAGTAGAAAAGAATTCAAGTTGGGAAATGTGCCCTGAGACTACATTTAAATAGCTAGATGCCCACGGGGTCATTTGGTATGCAAAGGATATGTTTGCATTAGCCGAAGGAAAGGCTGATGTGTTTCTTGCAATACCTTCCAACTACACCTTAAAATATAAAAGTTCTTTTTTCTCTGAGAAATGGGATGGCTGTATGGCGTTTTAACGACAAACACCTTTGCCTTCTGTCAGCTTACATTTTGAATCATGCAGTTCAGACTTGTGTTCATTATCTGCAATTAGAATTCTCAACAGGCTTTGAGAATTTTTTTTTTTCCTCCCTGTCTTTTTTAAAAATTCATTCACCCTAACACTTACCACTTTCGAGGAGAGTGGAAATCCTGAGTCAAACCAGGAAACCAAACCAAGTTGATTATTGAACTAGGTAAAAGTAACCCCCGGCCATCATACTAAACCTCCGTTGTGGTGAGACACGCTCCCCACCCCCCACTCACGCTGTCTTACAATAGTTCAGGCTCAAGTGTGCTCCTTTTAACACACCATGCTAGAAGCAGACTCAGTGTGCTTACTTGTGCACTAGGCTTAGTGTGTGCAAATTAAACGTGCTTCATCTAGCCCTCAGTAGGCAAGTAACCCAAGGCTTCCGAAGACGGGTCTCTTTCTCCGTGGGGTATTAAAAAGAAATTTACAGACTCGCAGCACCGTCTGGATGGACGTTGTTGTTTCTAACTTTGTGTTAGCAGGGAAAGTAGAGAGCGAAGCAGCTCTGAGAGTGGTGTCCATGTGTGGAGTTATTCTTTCCCTGTCATTTTAAGATGTGACTGGGGCCGGAATGGTATGTGGGCTTGCTCCAGGCAGGGAATATAAACAGAGCCCAGCCTTGAATGGCAAGGTGTGTAGTAGATTCACTGACTCCGCTGTTTGCCCAGCTGCAGGCTTACTCCTTTTCATCCCCCAGCTGCCCAGCTGCTTCCTGATGCTGTTTTCTTTGCTTTTAAACTAGAGTGGGCAACCAGACTTCCTCCAGGTCCAGTAATTACTATAAACAGACGACTTTCTGAGGGCACAGGGCTGCACAGACGTTGCCGCTGCTTGGTACTTACGCCTTCCTCTGGTTTCCTTGGTACTGACTTTGCATGCTTTAAAGAGATGAGCACAGCTGATGAAGGCAAGCCTCTCCAGCAGCCATCCTGAGAGTGCGCTGTTGGGCCCCAGTGAAGTGTTCCCTTCCTCCCTTTCCTGCTGGCCTAGAGAAACAGCAGTTTTGCAGGGCTCTACTTAAATGAGTTCATTTATTCTAATGATACATCCAGGTTCCAATCTATTTTAAAGCTCATCTCTCCAAATGAGAAAAGGAAAGTTTATTGCTTTAAAACATTACTTGTACTTTAACTTCTTAACAACTACACCTTAGTTCCAAAATCGAATCTGGATAACTTGGTTATTTGAGGGTGAAATAAAATCTGCCTTCTGGCTTTCACTGGGGCATCACGCCTGACATGGATGGTTTCTTGTAATTGTGCACAAAATACATCTAACCCTGAATGGAGCATTAAAATTATATGGGGAAGCTGTCATTCCAGGTAAAATTTCTTAAACCTTAGGTGATGACCACTAAGACTGGAGAGATGGCTCAGCAGTTGGCAGCACTGACCCAAGTTCAGTTTCAGCACCCATGAAAGGTAGCTTACACCTGTTCATAGCTCCAGTTCCAGGGAGATTCGATGCCTCTAGCCTCCTGGGGCAGCCGCAAAGACACGACACAAAACACATAATTTTTTAAAATGTAGCTGAAAGAGTAATACCTACCTTTATTATCCAGGAAGATACTTATTAAATATCTAGGCTAGTTATTTGTAATACTTTAAAAGATTATAAAATCAGTTTGGTTTATTTCTTTAATTAAAGAGTATAAACTTAGCAATGCATTTCAAAGTCACACAAAAATATGTGCCTTTTTTTCTAACACTACAGTTTTACCTTGAAAAAATTGTCCTAGGTGACAGTGTGTTCATGAACAACATCTTTGTAGCAATAACATACCCAAAGTTTTTAATAATTGTAGATTTAGTATGTGAGTTTGTCATATCCATAGGAAAGATGTCTATAAAAATTGTTTCACTTATTCCTAAATTTTACTAACATACTAGTAGTATGTGTTGTTCCTAGTAAAAGAAGAGTATGCACACGAAGGGGTTAGGACAACCCAATCCTAGCACGACCAATAGCAGCACGTTAGTCAAGTGTGGTGCAGGTGCTTGGAAACTCTGTACAGCCTCAAACATACAATTTAAAAGAACATTTGGTGATTCACATGGAGGTGGTTCACTCAGCAAAGACCCAGAACCCATGTAAAATTTAACAGGCTGTCCGTGGAAGGGGGTGACTGGAATCCCAACGCCATGAAGGTTGGTGACAGGAGGAGCCCTAAAACTCATTGGCCAGTCAGCCTGGCCAAATCACAGAATTTCAGGTTTGGTAAGAGCCATGTCTCAGAAGAATAAGGGCAGGAAGCATGTGAGGGAAAAACACCTGACCCTGGCCTACACACACACACACACACACACACACACACACACACATGCATGCACACACACACATACACATGCATGCACACACACACACACGCGCACACACACACACACACGCACGCCTGCACACATGCCCACACCCATTCTAACAAATACTACACCACAATGTATTTATTTTAAAACACCTTAAAATTATATTATTGGTTGATCCTAAATTTTAACTGAAGAAATAATATGTGGTATTTTAAAATGAAGGGTATGTGTATGTATGTTTGTGGGAAAAAGCCTTGACTATATGCCAGATCTTTACAGTGTTGTTATTGTTTTCTGTTTATTTGGTAATCTCCTTTTTGTATTGTTTATTTTTCTACACTGAATATAAAGTATTTCTTTCTGATCAGAAAATCCGTTTTTATTCTAAACCTTGTATTAATATTTATGTTGGTATTTTGACAAATACATTTTGTTCAGGAAAAGTCCTCTAAGTAAGGACTGTACTAATGCGGAGCTCCAGTTAGGCTAAAACTTGCCCATGAATAGATGGCTTGGGCCGCCAGTCCATAGCAAGAGGAGATTGGGGAGCACGCAGGAGATTGGGGAGCATGCTTTCGCACCTAAGAGAACTTGCACATATTGAAAATAATTTTTCATCAGAGCCTGTCCCCTGAGCGCCTCCTCCCATCGGGTGAATTTGCATATTTCTTTGGTTTATACAGAAGCAGGAGCCAAAATGTGCCTGTCTTACTGCATCTGACTTTCCCCTCTCCTGTTGGAAGGTGGTATTTTTAACATGCACACCTCATAGCAGTCCCGTTCTCTGAGAACGCTGCAGACAGACATCTCCTAACGGTCTGGGCCACTCTTCCCAGGTGATGAAGACATACCACATGTACCACGCCGAGAGCGTCAGTGCTGAGAGCAAGCTGAAGGAAGCTGAGAAACAAGAGGAGAAGCAGATCGGGAGGTCCGGAGACCCCGTCTTCCACCTCAGACTAGAAGAACGGCACCAGAGGCGCAGCTCCGTGAAGAAAATTGAAAAGATGAAGGAAAAGGTAGGTTTAAAACTCCATCGCAGAGCCCTGACTCCTCATATGGGGAGACAAGACAGTCGTAAAAACCCCGATCCGCCAGCAATAGACACACATGGTGAATTACTATTTAAAGACATGCATTTCCTCCCATGGGAGTGATGACTGTTTAAGACATATAAAACTATGTCATAACAGCTGGACATCATTTCCTGGTGAACGCCAAGTGATCAGGACAAATCTGGAGAACTGAATATTGACAGAGATGGTTCAGTGAAAGTGGGCCCGGAGCCCAAATCCATTGTCGTTCTTCCCAGAGCCAGGGAGCTTCAGTTTGTTATTGAAATCACATTCGAAACACACTTTCCACAAAGGACCTGGGGATCATTTTTGTATGTGGAATGAATTGCTTAGATTCGTGAAAACCCGCATGTATTTCTCTCTTATGAAAATGACTTCACTTTTGTTCCTGATGCCGGTGTCTTCTTCATTACCAGAGACAAGCAAAATATTCAGAAAACAAGCTGAAATCGATTAAAGCAAGGAACGAGTATCTCCTGACACTCGAAGCAACCAATGCCTCGGTGTTCAAGTATTACATTCACGATCTTTCAGACTTAATCGATGTAAGTACTTGACGCTTTATATACAGAAAGTATCATTCATTAATGAGAAAATGCCATTATTTACTAGAATAATGTGGTTTATGAAGTGCTCAGAAAAAAGTGATTCCGACCTAGCCACGCAAGATACTTTGACAGGATCAGTTGTAAGATGCATATCACAAAGCATAATTGCAAACTAAGTCTGATAAAAGCAAATTGTTATCCTGGTGGACTCAACCAGAAAGGATAGAATACAGTTTTCAAACTATGCCATAACACCGCTCTGTTTGTATCAACTCAAACTAACTCACTGGGACAGGGGTTATTGCTCATGGAGGGACCATTACCCTCGGGTGTACAGAGCCCTGAGTTTGGTCCCCAGCACTGCAGAAAACAAAACAAACCCACAAAAGCTCCAAGAAGCCACAACCCACATGTAGTCTTTACTATCTGAAATCCAGTGTAGATTCATTTAATTTTTATGTACATGATTGTTATAGCCTGCAAATGTATGTGCAGCACGGACATTCCTTGTGCCCTCAAAGGCTAAGCTGGTTTTGACAAGGAACAAACTTTCCACGTACGGCAAAGAATTTCTTTCTTGCCTACAAGTAGCAAGCCCGCACGAGCACTTCTTTGCTGAGTTGGTTTTGGGTTTTTGGTTTGTCAGTGCTAGGAAACAAACCCAAGACCTCACACCTGGCTGCAGCCCAGACCCTTGATATGATAGACAAATAAATACAAGTACAGGCAGGCACATACCTATTTGTAAACACATGCTAAGGTTTCCAGGGCCTTGTCCATGTTACATGCTCATGAGCTAAGTGCTGAGTGCTGCAGTCAGTTGTGCTAAGGGCTTAGTGTACAGCGATAGTGCTGACTGGGGCTAAAGAGCCGTATGTAACCTCCCTCAGACATTATCCTGGACCCTGGGGTTTCATCAGTGAACAACACAGAGTCTTTATCATTGTGCTCTTTACATATGTGATGAGAGACAAACACTAAATTGGTGTGTGTGTGTGTATGTATTTAAAGTGCGTACTGATGGTATTTTAAAGCTAGCCAGGTATAGTGGCGCACACCTTTAGTCCCAGTCCTAGGGAGGCAGAGGCAGGCGGGTCTCTGTGAATTTGAGACAAGCTTAGGCTACATAGCGAGTTCCTGGCCAGGCAAGGTGACATAGTAAGACCCTGTCTCAAATCAACCAAGCAAAAAGAAATGTAAGATATTGCCATGAGTGTTCTTTTCTGCTGGGAAAGGCCTGATACTTGAACCAAGATGTAAGCTGGGAGCTGCACAGCACCCAATTCCAGGACGGAATCCCCCACAGCCGCACTGGCTGGGTGAGAGCTCCAGAGGCAGAAGTCTGTTCTGAAGGCACAAGGTGCTCATGGGATATGAAAGTGGATGGTCTGGTTGGAACGGAGTGAGTGAAAATGAAGTGTTTGGAGTGAGGGCCGCATGGACTGTCCACAGCCATTGAGGCAGTGAAGGGTCTGGACTCTGTGCTCAGTGTGGTAAGGAGCCAGCAAAGGGTTTGAAGAGAGAAATGACTTCACCTGGTGTATATTTTGAAGACTCTGGAAACTTCATGGAAGGGTTTGGCTGTCTGGTCATCAGGGAATGGTACTATTTGAAAGGATTAGAAGGACGAGGAAGTGTGGCCTTCTTGGAGTAGACGTGGCCTGGTTGGAGAAAGTGTGTCACTAAGGGTGGACTTTGAGGTTTCAAAAAGCCCATTTCAGTCCCAGGTCCTCTCCCTCAGACTGCAGATCAGGATGTAGCTTCCAGCAACTTCGCTAGAATGCTGTCTGTCAGATGATAATGGAAACTGTAGCAAGCCCCTAATTAAATGCTTTCTTTTGTAAGAGTTGTCTTGGTCATGGTGTCTCTTCACAGCAACAGAGCAGGGACCGAGACAGCTAGCCAGCAGGACCCAGGGTTCTTCCTCCCCAGCGCTGAAATTGCAGGCACACACTGATGTGTCTGCCGTTTTTCTTTGGGTTCTGGAGACCCCAAACACTGGTGCTTCATGTGCCTAATGGGCCGTCTCCCAAGCCCTAAACAGAGATGTTTTTCATCCCCAGATGCACTTGACTCTGCTCTAAATAGACAATGGTTAAAAGTGCCTAGCGATTTAGTCTTTTCAAAAGTTTTAAAGATCAACCTTAAATTAAAAACGTGAACAGTTCCCAAAAGTCGTGAGTGAACCGTGAAGTTTGAAAGAAGCGGCATAGAATCGGTTTGCTGTCAGAATCTGCCAGAACCTAAGGCCCTGAGATGAAAGGAAACCATTTTCCCTGGTTTGCTTTTTTTCAGGCAGTGTGAAAGTGGATATTCTAAAATGGCTGCTTATTTTGTAGGGTCCCATTTTGCATATATAGTAGTGATCTGAAAACCCATTAGCTTAGCCCTTCCTGGTGGAATAGAAACAGCTTGGTTATTATCCCAAGGTTCCTCAAATCCTTTATGCTGTGTGAGTTGATTTAACGATGTACATTTCATTCTGAGCTATCTGATATTAGTGGAGAGACCTACTATGTCTCCAGTGAGAGGAAGTCAAGATGGTGTCTTTAACGTGCCATTGAAATGACATGAAAGTCACTAAATGAATCTCAATAGTCACAGCTTCAGAAAGTCAGAAAATTGAGGAGGGGGCCTTTTTATAAAAATCTTCAGTTCTCCCATCTCAGATCCATATCCAACAAATTTGCTATGATGGATGATCATAAACAGGTCTATTCATATGACAGAAAGTCAAGGATTTTTCCATAGGATACGTATTTTAAATTATTTTGTTAATTCAGGGCCAGCACATGTAGAATCTAGAAAATTTAAAATGTTTCAAGCCATGATGAAAGCACCATGATAATACAACTGAGATTATCAGTGATGAAGCTCAGACCTGCTGTACACACACGCACACGTGTGCGTGCACATGCACACACATACATGTACAAGCATGCGTACACACATTCATGCACATACACCATTTAACCTGCTTTTTTCCCATTAGTGGCCTCGGAAGCTGCGTTCGCGTTTCTCACTCTAAATTGTGCTTCACGGCCGCTGCATCTAGATCACACCAAACTGAGCGCGGTGTAGGACACTTCCCTGGGCCATGTAGATGTTAATTCTCTTCTTGACAAAACCCTTGTTGAAGAGACAGGCACATATTCCTTCAAATGCCCCAGCTTCTGGATTTGTCTCATCACATCTCTTTTGGGTGTTTTTTTTTTTTTTGTTTTTCTGCCCCCTACAAAATGAACTTGAGATGAAGGCTCCATGAAGTCAAGTCAGCCACTCCACGGTAGACGCCATCATAGATGACGTGACTACGTCTTGCGTAGCAACTGGGGTTTAACTCCCGAGAACAGTGCACACATCGGCTTAGTGTGTCGTGACTTTGATTCCCCCATCGTGGGGTTAAGTGTTTTCCCTTCTAACAGATAAAAAGGTGTCAAAGTCTCTTTGGTTTGGAGTTTGTTGAGATGTAGTAGTTTGGAACCTTGGCAACACCTGAGCTATAATTTACTCTTGGTTAGCAAAATCCTTGCTTAGGCTGTAAATTAAACGAAAGTCAAGGGTTTGTTTTCTAATATAATTGAAGCACAAGATTAATCGATTTGCATATGTACCAATGGTGCCTTAACTAATTCAAGATCCTCCTTTTAACTACTAAGGCTAGAAACTTTAATAATTAATTTAACACTTTCATAGACCTATTCAAATCTTTTTTTATTTATTTGGAGATTTTTGGATACTTAAAAGTTATTTAATGATGCTAACATTTCTATATTGAATGAATAAAACCTTTATTTACCAATACTTGACTAGGTAAATTTGATCTTTCTTTTTCAGAAATGTGTAACGGAGTAGAAAAATCTCATACTTTAAAACATAAATGGGTCTTAGAGCCCTGCTAGGATCTCAGTCAGTCTTAAGGCCTTGATTGCACTTTTTGAGATCAATGGGTTCTTTTTATAATTTATTAAGTGTTGTAGGTAAATGGATGTCTTTGTGCAAATTTAAAGTATTAACTCCTATAACTCAACTTTTTGATATGCAAGATAGTGTGACAAAGAATATGATAGCTTGGCTATTTTCCGAGCATCTGGTCGTGGTGGCTTTTGTTTGTGGGGCTTGAAAATAGATGAATGCTAAGTACAGACACTGGATAGACATCTCTGGCTCCAGGCCCACTCTGGAGGGCTGTGTGGACAAAGCAAGTATGACCTTACAGGTGATGACGTCAGCTCTTAACGGAGCAGCCACGCGAAAGGAAGAACACGGTCACTTCATTTTTGCTGGTGACATTTTTAGTCTTCTGCAGTGCACAGTGCTGTTTCCTGCCCAGGGAAAGGCAGAGGAGGGATCGTGACTGGGAGGGATAGTGTCGGGAACTTCCTAGAGAGCAGCAATCCTTGTTTTACATTTATTTATTTTATGCATCTGACTGTTTTGCCTGAATGTTTGTATGTGCACTGCATACACTCCTGGTGCCCACAAGATTAGAAGAGGGTGCTGTATCCCCTAGAGCTGAGCATGGGATGGTTGTGGATCCCATGTGGAAACTGGGAATGGAACCCAGGTCCGTGTGTATGTGTGTGTTCATAGATGTTTTGCATATATGTGTGTCTACATGAGGGTGTTAGAAACCCTAGAACTGGAGTTATAGACAGTGAGTTGCCATGTGGTTGCTGGTAATTGATCCTGGGTCCCTAGAAGAGCATCCAGTGCTCTCAACTGCTGAGCTGTCTCTCCAGCACCCCCCCCCCCCATTACATGTATCTTATGACAAAAGAAATTGGTTGTTTTAGAAAATGAGGGCATATACATGAAAATAGATTTTTTTTTGTTTTGTTTTCACAAGGAGCAGGTTTCATGTCCTTTATCATTGCTCTGTCCAATATTAAGGGCAAAAGACCCGACAGTTTATTCTGTAAAAATAAAATCAAGATCTTTTACAACTAGAAAACAAATCCTGCAGGCCGTATTTCTCACTGAATACTGAGTTTCCAGCAATTTTCTTTCTGAAAGATTTCTGTTTTGCGTGTTTGCATGTAGTGGTGATTGGTGTTTAGGGTGTGTATGTGCACGTGAGGGTGTCTAGGTGTGGTGTGCCGTGGAGCACGCGTGGAAGTCAGACAGTGGCCTTGGGTATCGATGCTCCATTTCCATGTTTGAAACAAGAGTATTTCGTTCCTGGCTGCATTTGCCAGGCTCACTGGTCCATGGGCTTCTGGGGATCCTCCTGCCTCTACGTTTCATCTCACCTTAGAAGCCCGGCGATTACAGATGTGCTCATCACTATACCCAGCATTGTGTGGGCCTTAGGGATTCAAGCTCGGGTCCTTAGATCCAAGCAGCGAGCCCCTTACTTAATTAGATCCTTCTCACCAAGAATGCAGTTGGCTGGCCTGGAACTTGCTGTGAAGACCAGGCTGACCTTGAACTCACAAGATCCACCTGCCTCTGCCTCCAGAGTACTAGGATTAAAGGTGTGCACTGTAGTGTACAGTTAAGTACTCAATATTAGGATTCCCTAATCTATTGTCAAATCCACCATTCTGTAAACTTGTAGTGCTGAGGCGAGCAGGCCTGCTTTTCATCCCGCCCAGCTCCCACATAACTAGCTTTACACCCGAAATAACAACACACAAATTGTATTCATTTAAACACTGCCTGGCCCATTATCTCTAGCCTCTTCTTGACTAACTCTCACATCTTAATTAACCCATTTCAATTAAATCTGTGTAGCACCACGAGGCTGTGGCATACCGGGAAAGGTCCTAACCTACGTCCATCTCTCGGAGATTCATGGCATCTGCCACACAGCCTTCTTCCTCCCAGCATTCTGTTCTGTCTACTCCACCCACCTAAGGGCTGGCCTTTCAAAAGGCCAAGGCAGCTTCTTTATTTAACCAATGAAAGTAACACCTAGACAGAAGACCCTCCTACACCTTTATCTTACCATTCTTAAAACAATAACACGGTCTAAGACTTCGTTTCTGATACCACGGCCTCTTTCCACACAGATCCATGCTCCTAAGATGCACCCGGAGAAACTAAGTCTTCAATGATAAAATGCTATTGGTCCCTTGTCACCAAGTATGTGCCCGGTGATATTTAGTTGTCACTCCTGCAGTATAGTTCTGGTTCTAACTTCCCCCTCGAGGGCTGCAGCCCCCTTGGAGGCCTGAAGGCTAAGCCTTCCTCGTGGAGTACCTCCAGGAGATAATCTCCTACCCTAGCCAATTGTCTCCCTACAGATATCTGTCACACACGCTTTCCTAGCCATTTATACAGAATGAGACTGAAATTAGATCGCAGTGCCGAGCCCCTGCTGCCTTTGGTTATCAGTTCTGAATAATCAGTTATGCTAAAGCTTTTAGCCTTATCTTTTTGTCTCTTGGGACCTACACTTCATTAAAAAGCAACTTATTCAGTTTCCTTAATTAGTCAGATCTCCTCCCCCTCCCCGTGCTCGGTGGTATTGAGAGTCATCTGTGAAAACCTGCCAGAAAGAGATACTGTATTTCCCCATTAGATCTGAACTCTCGTTAGAAAGATTACAGAGATCGTGTTCAGTGGGTTGGCATATCATATTGGTCATATAGACTAATTTTGGCATGGCATTAATCCGTCGTGATTTTTAGTGGGTATTTTAAAACAGAAATGAGTTAGGTAACTGAAGAACTGGACATTTAAAGTTTCTTCCAATGGAAATGCCAGGCATAAGTCCCTGAAATGGGGATTGGGTGTTTTTGGTTTGGTTTGGTTTTTTTCTTTCTCTAGTCGCCAGTGATTTCTTGATCATATTCCTCTGGACCTCTGAATGTCAAAAGCCTCTGAAGGGTGGCCCCAGATTTCTGCCTTTTGTTTTTGCTTAGGCACCATTTGATGGCCCTTAGGTTCTTATTATTTCCTGTGTGTATCAGCTTTCCTGCCAGCAACCTGTGCAATTGTGTAGGCATTCTGAATAGGTCTAACTCCCTAAGCAACATTAATATCTATTTATTTTCCCCTCTTGTAGTGAAGAGGCTGCAGGCTGCGTTCCTGCCGCCCAGCTCCCAGCCCGCCTGGCTAGCTTATGCCCCAAAATAACAACAAACAAATTGTATTCATTTAAACACTGCCTGGTCGATTAGCTCTAGCCTCTTACTGGCTAATTCTCACATCTTGCTTTAACCCATATTTAGTAATCTGTGTAATACCATGAGGTGGTGGCTTACTGGGAAAGATTCAGCATGTCTGACCTGGCAGCTGGCTCCATGGCATCTGACCTCACTGACTTCTTCCTCCCAGAATTCAGTTCTGTCTATTCCACCCACCTAAGGGCTGGCCTATCAAAGGAAAAGGCAGTTTCTTTATTAACCAATGAAAGTAACACATAGACAGATGACCCTCCTACATCATTCTCTATACAGACAACTCTCTTCTTAACAATTTTTCATGCCCCAAGAAAGGCTACCACTTTCCACCCGGACCCACAGGCTGACACCCAGTTTCCTGATTCCTCCCATACCATGCATCAGCAAATCCCATCAACTCTTCCTCCTGAAGGTCCCAACCTTTGGTACCACTTCTTGTGACACCCTTGGACTCCTAGGCAGAGACTTGCGTCACCTGCTTGCATTGCTTCCTGTACCTTCCAGAAATGTACCCCACAACCCACCTCATATCTTCTAAATCTCTCTTCTCTTCCCAGAGTACTAAATATCAGAAATCAGACATGGCTTTTATATTCAAAATTCTCCAAGCCTCCTATATCCTTAGAATAAGAGCCAAATATTCCCAGTTACCCATTATGAGTTGGCACCCGCGTGCCTCCCATCCTGCCCCCCCCCCAGTTCCGTCTACATACTGCCTCTACTTACTATGCCTCAGCTGTGCTCACCCATCTGTTCCACAGAACCACGTGCACTTCCTTGCTTGGGGCCTTTGTGCTTTGCTGCAGAACTTTATAAGGCTGAGTTTCCCTCTTGAGCTTATCACACATTCATGCCCTAAATAAAAGACCAGCAACCTTCCCTCCAGGTCCATGCTGCTCCTCTGACTGGTGGTACTTCTCTGAGCTTGCCGTGTTTGATCTCTCTCCTTTCTCTTGATTTCGTCTGCATTAGTTACAAAGTTGTTGTTTTCTCCCTGAGGAAATGAGCCTGCCGCATCAGGTAACCGGTGATTATGAAGCTGTTCATGAACCAGACCTATCAGTGGCAACATTGATCCTGCTTCCTGCTTTGTATCCATTCCTGTTACAGAGATGTATCCTTGGTTGGGACCTTCTCCTTGCTCAGGGGAAAACTCCAAACTTCCTTTTTATTAAGTGTTTAGCTACAGTTGGTAAAGAAGCTACAGGAATTGAATTGCCAGCTTTCTGTGGATGCTCAGAAACCCCGACATGAAAATGGGTGTGTAAAATGTGCTGTGGGAATTCGGGTGTCTGGCTTGATGCTACGCTTATTTCTCACAAAAATCTACTTATGGTTTCTGGGTTAGAGTAATAAACAGTTAGAAAAGAAAATAGCGGCGTATAGCGGCGTGCAGGAAGCAGCCACCCCAAGGCAGGCCGCCCTCTTCACCTGACGAGTAATACAAGAGCCCTGGACTCACCTCCTTCCAGTCCTCTCAAAGTCACTCGTGGGTAGATGAAAACTGCTTTTTTTTAGAATCCTGGTGTCCTTGGCTTGGCCTACTTTTCAAAAAGACTCAAAATAAAGCGTAGGAAAAGTCTTTATCCAATATCCATGGCAGAGGTGACAGTCAAAGGTGCCTGTCACACCTGCAGTCAGCAGCTCTCCTGGGGAGCCCGCGCCCACCCTAGGTTGTTCTTCTCTCTTTCCCTACCACAGCGCTCACATGTCGGTCTGTAGGGAATCTTAATAAAGTTAACTCCGCTTCCTTAGAAATGAAAGCCAGAGGTAGGAACGAATCAGGTGAAAAAAGACCACTGGCATCTCTCAGGCAGAGGCCAGAATACAGGAGTGCAGGGAGGGGAGTAAGGAGTGAAGGGAGTCGGGTAGGGGAGTGCAGAAGTGAGGGAGGGGAGGGGAGGGAGGAAAGTGCAGGAGTGAGGGAGGGGAGCACAGGAGTGAGGGAGGGGAGCACAGGAGTGAGGGAGGGGAGCACGGAAGTGAGGGAGGGGAGCACGGGAGTGAGGGAGGGGAGCAAGGGAGTGAGGGAGGGAGCACAGGAGTGAGGGAGGGGAGCACAGGAGTGAGGGAAGGGAGCAAGGGAGTGAGGGAGGGAGCACAGGAGTGAGGGAGGGGAGCAAGGGAGTGAGGGAGGGAGTACAGGAGTGAGGGAGGGGAGCACGGGAGTGAGGGAGGGGAGCACGGGAGTGAGGGAGGCCCTTCTGCAGAAAACAGGGAACCCTTGTTCTCTGCTCAGGACCCATGGCTGCCGGAGTCACCAGGTTGGAACTTGATGTCATCCCCTTTGTTCTTCAAGGATGCCCTGCAGATGTCATTGGCTCTGACTTGGGGACACAGGAATGTCAGGCTTCTTTCCATTCTGGGCTCCTGGTTTCATGGAGTCTGTGCTAAGTGGGTACAGAGAGGAAGGGAGGGACAGGCTTTCTGAGGAGCTGGGGTACACTTCACACCTGGTATAATATCACCCTGGAAGCTTCAGCTGGCTCTCAGTGTTTGGGACAAAACAAAGTGATTGCACTTGTCACTGTCCTTAGTGCTTAGGTCTCTCTCATCTTCTGTCTGATATTGGTGGCAAGTCTTTGGGCTGAGGAAGTCACCCTGCTTTTATTGGACTAACACCTAGGAGGCTTCACCTTGGCAGTTCTTGGGATTTTTTTTTTTCTTTTAATGCACACTTTTGATTCCAACAGTCTTTCCTTCTCTCAATTTTTGCTTCACAATTTTATGTACCCATCTAGAGTTCTTTCTTCATCTGCCAGAATAACAGTGATTTGTTTGAATGAAATAGTTTATTGGTTTCCTGTGTGTTTCCATCATTAAATGTGCTTGGGCTACCACAAGCTCTTTGTGCGGACGCCTTTCAGATCTCATTAATATTTCATAAGCCCCACAGAATTACTTGAGACCGTCTTTAGCCAAATATCTTCAGCCCTAATATATCCAATGTCATTTCAAGTTCTAGTCTAGAAAAAAAGGAGACTTCTATGGCTGGACGTGCTCTCAGGGGACTTCAAAGAGCTTTTTTTTTTCCTGTTTCTTTTTTTTCTATGTTCAAGATGCTTGAGAAACCTAGAATTCGGAAATACTACATAACAGGCATAATAAAATCATGCCAACTAAGTGACTTTCCAACGGATGAGCACTCTGGGGGTTGGAGAAGACGACCGCCCATCAAAAGCCTCCTAGACGTAGAAGGCAAGCCAGAAGTACCTCACAGCAGCTAAGCCTCATGGCCGCTCCACCAGCCCCTTAGGAAGCCATGCTGAAACCAGGTCTCACACGGACAGAATCCACGCGGCTACACTGGAGACAGGAAACACACAGGGTACTTTAGTCATTTCGTGCAGTGAACTGGTAGAGTCAGGGAATAACAGAAACTTAATAGGTGTTCTTCAAAACACCAGGTCAGTTGGGGTTAGAAATCTTTTGGTCCCCTCCCTCTTTTTGCCCCTCTTTCTTTTTCTCCCTCCCCCCTTCCTTCCCCCAGCCTACCTTCTACCCCCTCCATCCTTCCCTCTCTCCTTTTCTCCTCCCTCCCTCCCTCCCTCCCTCCCTTCCTTCCTTCCTCCTTCCTCTTGTTTTAAGGAATGCAGGTTGTGTAAGGAATAAAAAGCCATTGTCCATTGCTTCCTTCTATTCCCACTTGTTTTATTAACTCTCCCACCTGGATCAATACTTATAAAGTAAAACAGCAGGTCTTCCTGCTTCCTTACAATCAGGTAGAAGAATCTGTCTTCTTTTTGAATCGTGGACTCTTTAAGCGCTAGTTCCTCTTAGAGAAATGAGGCCCATTTCCTTTACAAACCCATGTCTTTATAAAACAAGATGTTATTGAAAGAAAGAATGATTTTTCAATCCCTTTGATGTACGCAAAACTGTAGGGAGCCATTGTGGATCAGGAGAAGCAAAAGGAATGAAAGAAGTCTGTATCCATTTGAGACTAGAATTTCCGAATTAACCCAAATGAATCCTTCTCTCTGTCTTTGGGTGCAGCTGACTTCACTGGAGATGAGTGATGGTGAGCCAATTACTGCGTTTCACAATTGTGGTGTTTGCCATTGTGATATCATATATATCATATATCTGATTTTGTAAGGCATATTTAATCAAATTGTCTCGTCAGGTTGGGGAAGCAGCACCCCCCCCCCAAGGGGCAGAGTCACTTGACCCTGTCACTGGAGTGCTGGGGGGTGGGGAGTGTCGCCAATGTTTTAATCATTCAACTATGCAGCCTTCTTAAATTTCAGATTCCAAATTAATAGGTCAGGGGCGGGACCAAATAGTCTGCATTTTTAGAGGGTTTCTAAGCATGTTTTCTATGTGATTTTGTAGGGATTGTGTGTGGGAGCACAGGCCATAGCAAGCATGTGGAGGTCAGAGACTAGCCCATGGAAGTCAGTTCTATCCTTGCGCTGTGTGAGGGTCCGGGGGATCAAACTCAGATCTTCAGGCTTGGCAGCAAGCCCCCATACCTGCTGAGTCATATCGCAGGCCCAATATTCTGCACTTCTAACAAGCCCCTCGTGAAGCTATTACTGCTGACCACATTTTGAATAACAGGATGTCACAGTAACTTTGTCTTAAAGCCTCCATTTTAACAATATGGAAATTGAAAGTGGAGGGACAAAATTTGTATTGCAGGCCCAGGAAAACACACCTAAGGCCTTGGGTGTGCTAAGCAAGCACTCGCCACTGAGCTCTGCCTCCAGCCTGGCATTTGGTGTTTCTAAGTGCATGTAATTCAGTATGTCCCTTTGCGCAGGCTGGTTCATCTCCGTAGCCTGGAGGAGCTGCTGCCTATGCCAGGCTGCTTCCCGTATGCTCCCATCCTCCTATCTTAGCAGCAAACTAATGAACAGCTTCCGTTCCGGTTCCTTGAGGATGGAACTGTTTCACTGTGTCCCGGCCTCAATGTGCCTGGAGCCCAGCATAGTCCCTGGCACCTGGCCGATTAATGATTTGAACTGCATCAAGCTGAGTTGATTGACTTCATTAGAGCGACATGGAGATGACCTGGTTTTGTCTATTTAAAACTGTGTGTTTCCTCTTTAAGGAATTTATCCCCCCCTTTTTTTAATGTAACACATTCTGTTGTCAGTAATTGCTGGCTCACTTCCAGGCTTCCATACTTCTTTTAAATCACATTTGCTTAAGATGCACGAAGGTTGAACAACGGTACAGAATAAAGGTAGTAAAGACTCAGAGGCAGGGGTACCTCAAAACTCTTTCCTTAAAATAAATGACTTTTATTTTTAATTATGTTTCTGCATCTGTGTGGAGTGTGCATATGCGTGCAGGTGCCTGTGGAGGCCTGGGGCGCGGAATTCCCCAGGAGATGAAGTTCTAGGTGGGTGCGAACCACCCACATAGATGCTGGGACTTGCACCCCAATCCTCTGTGCAAACAGTAGACACTCCTAAGCCCTAAAACCACCTGTCCAGCCTTCTCAGCACTCTTTAGTTCCGAGGAA
Source organism: Microtus oregoni (assembly GCF_018167655.1). Lineage (NCBI taxonomy): Eukaryota > Metazoa > Chordata > Mammalia > Rodentia > Cricetidae > Microtus > Microtus oregoni. The sequence goes on along the minus strand of NW_024543060.1, from coordinate 58,385,347 downwards.
TATGTTCTGCCTGAAAAGGACGTTAGCTACCATTGCTTATTTCAGAGTTTTCTGCGGGGATTTAAGGGAAAGCGTTTCTGAATGTTTTGACAGACTCAAGCCTGTTCCCTTCTACAATGCTGATTCGTCTCAAGTCGTCAATAAAATATGCAAATCTGGAGTCTCACTTAGCATTTTTTTGTCTCCTAGAAGGATTTGAATAAATTGCTATATCAGTCCCAGCACTGAGTGAATGAAACTTGGATAGTATTCTTCATTGTTTCCTTTCAGTCTCGGGCTCTGCCGTTACAGTTTTGAAAGCTTTATTGTGTGTAGTGCACAGGCCCCTCCGCTCACGCATGGCCTACTGCTGGCGTTTGGCACATTCAGAGAGCTGTGGACCCGTCACTACAATCAATTCTAGAACATTTTTATTACCACCTAAACACCTCCTGCACCCCTCAGCAGTCGCCCCCTCCAATTCCTCTGTCCCCAGCACTGGGCAGCCGCCAGTGTATCTTCTGTCTCAAGCTGTCTCTGTCCTTCGCTGCCTATAAATGAGTTCATACAGTGCACAATCCTTTGTGACCGACGTCACTTAGGGAGCATAAGATTTTAAAGTTCATCCATGTTGTAACATGGATTTATATTTTGTTCCTTTCTTTTTTCTTTTTGTAACTTTTTTTTTTGTATCGTTCCTTTCCATGGCTAAATACTACTCCAGTGTATGGCTATATGACAATCTATTATCTCTTCACTAAGTAGTAGACATTTACATTGTTTCGGGTTGTTATATCATGAGAATTTATTTATCTCTTCACTGAGTAGAAGACATTTACACTGTTTCTGGTTGTTGTATTAAAGCTGCTGCAAATACTCAGGCGCAAGTGATTTTCATTTTTCTGGCATCTGTACCTCGGGAGAAATTGCTGACTTGTGAGCATGTGTGTGGGCATGCAAACATGTGTGTATGCATACATGTATATTGTATGTGCATGTAGAAGTCACAGGGAGACCTTACCTGTCATTCCCCACCCAATTCCTTTGACCCAGGGTCTCTGCAGAGCGCAGAGCTAGCTGACCCTTGCAAGTGTTCTGTCTCCACACACTCGTAGTGCAAGGGTCACAGGTGTGCACGGCCACCCTCTGATTCTCACAGGTGCCAGGGTGTGAAGTTGGATCCCTCTGCATATGCGGACAATATGGCTACCCACCGAGCCACCTCCCCAGCCCAGAGTCTTGGAATAGCAGTGTGTTTAACCTTTTGAGAAACTGGTGACAAAGAGACTTACGACCTCCCTTTCCCGCCAGCAGTGTGTTAGGGTTCCAGTTTATTCCAGCACATGCTGGTATCTACCATTCTGAATCTCCGTGCCGATGTGTGTGAGTTAGGTCCTTAAAAAAAAAAAACATTTATCTATTTTTGTTTTATGTATATGGGTGGTTTTGCCCTGATGTATGTCTGTATACCATGTGTATGCAGTACCCACAAGAGGCCAGAAGGGGGCATCAGATTCCCCTGGACTGGAGTTAACAAACGGTTGTGAGTCACCACTTGTGTGCCCCGAATCAAACCCAGGCCCTTTGGGAGAGCAACAAGCGCTAATAATTGCAAGCCATCGCCGGCCTCCTCTAACTATCTTTTTTTTTTTTTTTCTGGTTATGGGGGAATAACCAGTGATCGCCAGCGTCTTCTGATATCCTTGTTGACCATTTCTCTTCCATCTTCCTGGTCTCTATTCAGAGACCCCGCATTTCTTAGACAATTCGAATTGTTGAGTTGTGGGAGTTCTTTATATATTTAGACTCACGTTCCTTTATAAACATCTTTCTCACTCTGGTTTGTCCCTCCAATTTTATAGTGTCTTTTAAATCTTGAAAGGCATGAATGATGAATGTAACTGAGATTAATTTTTCTTTGGTTGCTCATGGGCATTTGATATCATAGCCAAGAAACCCGTGTCTAATGCGATGTCATGATCTTCCAGGTCTCATGCTCATAGGCCACAACACACAGCTGGGCCTTTAATTGGTTTTGAACTAACATTTCTATCTGTGTTCTTGTGTATTCTCAAGTGCTGTGATCTTGGCTACCATGCAAGTCTGAACAGAGCCCTCAGAACGTACCTCTCGGCAGAGTACAACCTTGAAACCTCCAGACATGAAGGCTTGGACATTATCGAAAATGCTGTTGACAATTTAGAGCCAAGGAGCGACAAGCAGAGATTCATGGAGATGTACCCTGCTGCCTTCTGTCCACCAGTGAAGTTTGAGTTTCAGTCACATATGGGTGATGAGGTCAGTGACTGACTGTTTTTGTAAGAGCCAGTTGTCTCTTCGTGTGTCATTTATTATCTCACGTATTCTCCTTTAGAGACAGCGCCTCCTAGAGGCCAGGATGGCCTCAGACTCACACTGTAGCCTTGGCTAGCCCTGAACTCTTGATTCTCCATCTCCCAGTGGCTGAGGCTGTGTATAAGCTACCACACTGAGCTGCCTTGAAAGGGTTTTAAGATGTAGTTGGGTGTGTGTGTGTGTGTGTGTAGTGTGTAGTGTGCACCTGAGGGCAATGCCCACAGAAGCAAGAAGAGGACGTCAGATCCCTTAGACGTGAAGTTACCGAGAGCTATGGGTGCTGGGAACTGAACATGGGTCCTCCGCTAGAGCAGCATACGCTTCAGTCACTGAACCATCTCTCCAGCCCCTGCCATGTATTCTGTTTATGAATGTAAGCTTCTATCCTGATTTAAAAAAAAAAAGAAGACAGAAATCCATTTTAACTGATCATAAATTATAACAACATACATTATCTATGAACAGACGAAACCAGGGGGAAATTTTATAAAGCATATTATCAGTGATAGATAGATAAGTAATAGATAAGTAGAGAGATTGCTTGATTACATATAGATAATTGATATATTATAGATCTATGAATAGGTAAATAAATATAGATAGATATAAATATGTCTATACCTACTGTGTTTCTAATATGTTTTATTTTTATTTAGTAAATTGCTTGATGAAAAATGATGAGTCCAGATCAAATATCCTTAATCCCAAAATTCGAAAAAGATGATACAAGTCTTCTCGAAAGCTTCAGGGTTTGGAACATTTTCCATTGAGGATTTTCAGATTAGGGACACTCGGCTGCTAAAGGCTGTGTTAGTATCCCCAAATCCACGGACCTCTGAAATCTGCAGCCTTTTCTATAGGTGCAGTTCTCCTACCAATATGAGATTTTCATTCGTTATTAAAGCAGTATCTTGCCTTGAACTCGTCATCCTCCTGCCTCAGCCTTTAGAGCGCTGAGATCACAGGTCTATGTCGGCACACCCATACATGTGTCAACACACAGGTATCAAACACACACATGTCAGCAAGCTAAGTATTTATCCTACCCATCACTGTCTTTCCAACGTCAAATAGTTGCTGGTTTTGTTTTCCATTGTGGATATACTAACATGGGGTGGTAAAAGTCACAGACAGGCTTCAGTCAGAAGAGTTTCCTTACTGTTAATGGGGTGGGCTGGTTCCCTTTCTTATGGCCATCTCTGCTAGGGAGCAGTAACCTCTAATGTTCTGTTGCCCCATGAGAAGGATCTTTCATCAGCCAGGACAATTTCTGTGGCCAGGAGGATGAAAAGGAAGTGTTTGTTTCATGCCCAATCTTAATGATGCTTTCGTTTTGACCAAATCCATCATTGAAATCTTGCCCAAAATATCTCCTTCCAATACCAAAGATAATTTATCTTGTGACGTCTGTGGTGAGTCATATGATTTAATTGATGCTGGCTAGTAGCCATGATTGAAATATTCTTTTTTAAAAAGGCACTTTTCCGACCGTTCTGTATCCGTATACATTGTATCACTTCAGTGTTGCAGCAGCCCAGGATTAGGAGTCTCATCATCCCTCCTTGTAGAGCAGGAAATTGAAATCGCACAGGTAGAAGGCAGGGCAGGCATACAGGCACAGCTTCCTGGCTGCAGAGCCTACACCCTAGCCAACAAGCTCTGTGACCTCCCTGACCCTCCCTTCTGCCCTTGCAGTCCACCTAGACCACCCTCTGCCCTCTGCCTTCTGCCCTGTGGTGGTTAGGATTCCTTAGGCTGCCAGCATGGCGCTCGGTCCCAGGTCCCGCCTTCTGCTCTCAGGGCAGAGCTTCCTGTGCCATTGCCTTCCCCGAGACTGTCAGACCATAGCTGTTCACTACCCATGTCTAAAACTATTCAAAAGCGGTGCCTTACAGTGGCTGTTGAAAGGGATGGTGGTCTATGCCTGTTCCAGCACCCAGGAAGCAGAAATGGAAAGATTTTAAGTTTAAGGCCAGCCCAGGCTACCTAATAATAATAATCTGTCTCAATAACGTAACATTCTGACTAGAAAAGTTGGAATAAGAGTGTTCCTACGACTCCTGTATGTGGCGTTTAAGGATGAGACCTGTGGGCTCGATGGGCAGCCATCCCCAGAACCCAGATAAAAAGTCAGGCCTCACAGACCTGTAACCCCAAGGCCAAGGGTGAAACAGGATGGGTGGACAAAGACAGACAGGTCCCAGGGGCTTCCCGGCCAGCCAGTCAGCCTTGCTGACATGTTTACACTCTAGGTTTTGAGAGACCGTCTCAACCACCTTGGAAAGCAGTAGATGAAGACACCCCACTGTTGACTGCTGGGCTCCGTATGCACACAAGCAAGCAAGCACATGCATGCACAGACACATGCTCACACCCACACCCAATGAATACTACTCATGCTTTTGAGGCTGCTGCTGGTGCCTGTCATAACTGTGCTTCCTGCTTCTGCATCAGGTGTGTCAGGTCAGCGCCCAGCAGCCAGTCCAGGCGGAGCTCATGCTCCGGAACCAGCAGCTGCAGTCTCGACTGGCCACACTCAAGATCGAAAATGAGGAGGTGAGTGTGCTCCCTGGGAAGAAGACGTGAGGGTGCTCCCTGGGAGAAAGAGGTGAAGATGCTCCCTGGGAGGAGGTGAGGGTGCTCCCTGGGAGAAAGAGGTGAGGGTGCTCCCTGGGAGAAAGAGGTGAGGGTGCTCTCTGGGAGGAGATGAGGGTGCTCCCTGGAAGAAAGGGGTGGGGGTGCTCCCTGGGAGAAAGAGGTAAGGATACTCCCTGGGAGAACATGAGGGTGCTCCCTGGGAGGAGGTGAGGTGCTCCATGGGAAGAGGTGAGGGTGCTCCCTGGGAGGAGATGAGGGTGCTCCCTGGGAAGAGATAAGAGTGCTCCCTGGGAGAAAGAGGTGAGGGTGCTCCCTGAGAGGAGGTGAGCATGCTCCCTTGGCGGAGGTGAGGGTGCTCCCTGGGAGAAAGAGGTGAGTGCGCTTTCTGGGAGGTTAGCATGATCCCTGGGAGGAGGTGAGGGTGCTCCCTGGGAGAAGGTGAGTGTGCTCCCTGGGAGGAGATAAGGTGCTCCCCGGGAGGAGGTGAGCGTGCTCCCTGACCCACTGGGGTCTGAGCTAACACCTAAGCTGGAAGGCATTCTCACATGGCCTCAGCAACACTGTCATTCTGAAGGCCTCCTCACTGTGCCCTTCACTATCAGGGTTCCCACAGACTCTTCGCAGAGGATCAATGCAAGGGTTCTGATGCCTCTGTAAATAAACACTTTGCCAGAGTTGGCTTCATGTGGCTGTAAACTTAGTTCGTCTTCTTAAGCTATACTTCATCTTGAGAACAGCTCCCTGAATTATCTACCTCATTGAATATGTCCAAAAATACAGTCATGTGTAAAATGCAAGTTAATTTGATCTTGTTTTCTAAACTTAGAAATCCCCCACCCCCTGCTTATGTCTTTCCACAGTTCCTAAATTTTTGGTACTAAATGTGGCATTGGTTGTAAAAAGTGCAAAAAAATCACTTCTGAAATAGTGGGATCAAAAATGATAATTTGCTGACATATTTAAAAGCATAGACTATAAAATGTGAATTGTCAGTATATCGTGAGGCTGGAGCACAGTTGCACAATTCAGATGCCCGTTTTCTGTCTGCTGTATCAGGCTCATGCTCTCCTAATGGAAAGGTAGGAAGCACAGATGGTTTTTGTTATTCAAGACTCTCAACGGTGATTTATAGGAACCCAGAATTGGCCTCTGACATTACTGGGTTTGTGATATAGGGGTACTGGTGAGGTTTAGGGCATAGCTCCAGAGCTCCAGGGTCCTGCTGCTGGTCATATCATCCCATGTCCTCAGCAGCGTCCTCATCCAGTGACGGAAGATTAGCTCTTTGATGGCTGGGCTTAAGTCGGGGCCAACCATTGCATCCAGGAAATGGAACTCTCTAATTGGCCAGACTTGATGCTGTCCTGTGATTGACAGCCCCAAAAGAAGTTATCCAGAAACAGATAACTTCTGGAGTGTAGAATGTGCTATAAAGAACAAACTCAGACCAACAAAGTCTATCACTGGAGCAGGGGTGTAGCTCCCTGGTGGAGTGTTCGCTTGCACATCACTCTCCAGTGCCAGCACTCAGGAGATGGAGGCAAGAGGATCAGAAGTTCAAGGTCTTCCTTGGGCTACACATTGAGTTTGAGGCCAACCTGGGATTTGTTAGCCCTGTGTTTAAAAAACAAACAAAAAAAAAACCCTAGAGAATAAGGGGCGGGGCAGTTTGCTAAGTGGTAACAAAGGACTTCTTGTGCTGCCATGGGAACCAGAGTTCAGATCCCAGCACCCACATGGGGGAGGGGGTCACAAGTGCCAGTAATGCCATCTCCAGAATCCGGCACCTTCTTCTGGCACCTCCATGGGCACCTGCGCACACCCTTGCACGTATACTCACCAAAATAAATAAATAAGCACACAAACAGATAAATGATAAGTAAATAAATAGTTAAAATTGGAAAAATAAATAATAAACAGATTCTCACAATTACCTTACGTATCCTGCTCCGCTTTCATCTCCCTGGGATGCTTGCGGGCTGGAGAGATGACTGAGCTGTTAGGAGCTCTCATTGCTCTTCCAGGGAATCCCAGTTCATTCTGGTACCCCTGCTGGGTGGATTATCACTGCCTGCAACTCCAGGGACCCCGTGGTCTGTTGTGGGTGCCCTGGACAGACAGACAGACAGACAGACAGACAGACAGACTCATACTTCAAAACAAAATTTAAAGAGCAATGTGTCTCTACACGATTGCAATTTGATCAAAACCTACTGTCGAGTATTTTGGTTTGGTTTGGTTTCGTTTTTTTGCTTCCATTCTTACTAGAGAAACCAAACCAGCCCTTTTACTCAAGATGCAACCTGAATTATTTCTAGTAAAACAGTGGTTTCAATCAACAGGTGGGTCACGACCCCCTCTCCCCCCCTGTTCAACTGGCCCTTTCACGAGGGTCACAGACATTTATGTTATGATTCATAACAGCAACAAAATTACAGGTATGAAATAGCAATGAAAATATTTTTATGGTTGGGGTCACCACAACATGAGGAACTGTATTAAAGGGTCGCAGCATTAGGAAGGCGAGAACCTCTGGTGTAGCCATTTCATAAATGACGCTTCATAAAGGACCCCATTACTGTCCTGGAAGGCTACAGCTTAGCTAGGAACTATGAGACACTCACTAGCCTACTGCAAGGTGCTGGCTCTTAGTGGATCCACTGCTTATATCGGGGAACTTTCAGTGATTTGTTTTATTTTGTCCTGTTTTGTGTTTTGTTTTGTTTTTAAATCTTCCTGCTCTTTTACTTGGAAAATACTTTCTAAACCCCAGGAAAATTCCGTATTATACACAGGGTTGAAGCTGGCAGGCTACAGGCTTGTTTTATTTGGCTTTGAAGTTTTCAGTTGTTTAAAAAAAAAAAAAATCAGCCAGGCAGTGGTGGTGCATGCCTTTAATCCCAACTCTCCAGAGGCAGAGACAGGTGGATCTCTGAGTTCAAGGCCAGCCTGGTCAGTAGAGCAAGTTCCAGGATAGCCAAGGTTACAGAGAGAAGCCCTGTCTCAGAAAAAAAAAAAAAAAAATCAGAAAATCTGGCCAAAAGAGAAGTGAGGCACCTCATTTCCACTTTGTCCTCTCATTCAACCGCAGTTCTGCGTCTGGCTGCTACACAGTTTGAGCTTGTGACCCTTAATATAGACCACATTAGGCGTGGGGAAGAGACGTGCAGCCTCACACACTAGAAGAAGCAGGTGGCTTCTTTTCACCGCCACCCTTTAAAGGCTTACTCTAGAGTCAAAGAACTGGAAGGCGAGGGTGGCCAGCACAGCAGTCTCTGGTTTGCTGGGCACTGTGAGGAAGTGGGCATCCCCATAAGGAATGATTGGACTGAGTTCTTGGTTCCGATTTCCAGTGGTACGGAGTGAGGAGAGGATTTTTTCAGTAGACACAGAGGCCTGGCATTATAAAGCAGTTTGGTTCTCCCTCAGGGTGAGTTGGTGATGGAGCTGATATCAGGAGTTGTGTTCTTTGCCCCGTTCATTCCCTGAATGTTGTAGAGCAGGTGTGACATTCCAGGTGTTTTTTTCTGATGTGAGGTGTGGAGATGATTCCATCCTGGTCAGCCTTGATTACCAGGAGAGGCAAAGAGAGGAAGTGGTTTTCGTGGGCACAACCTCGCTGATTTGGAGATCCCTTGTGGCTCCCGTCTTTACCCTAACTAAGGAATTCGCCTCTGTCTTCCTCTGATAAGAGAAGGGATGTAAAACCAGCAAGTGGATATCCAAACCAAAACCCACAGGGAACAGAACATACAGTGAATTGCTTGTCTGTGCAGATGCTAAGCCCAGACCTTGTTGGGAAACTTTAGCTAACCACATAGAGTTGTGAATTCCTGTGCCAAGATCACTCCTGAAGAACTTGGATTGTGTAGACTGCGCAGTTAAATAGTGTGGACCTTTGCCACATGAGGTAACCCTAGGAAGGGAATTTTTAGACTAACCTGTGGAGACCCTTTGTGGCCCAGGGGCAAATTGTCTTTGCTCTACACCACTTCATTTTAAAAACTCAGTTGCTCTCATTTAAATACTGGAAGTTGTGCTGAGCATGATGACAGCACACCTGTGATCCAGCGCTTGGGAGGCTGAGGCAGGAGATTGACTGTGAATGCAAGACCAGCCCAGGCTGAGATGCAGTCAGGAAAAGATAAAACAAAGACAGGAAGTTTTGCATAGAGTCATCAGTATCCTAAAACCTTGGAAGACCTGGCACATTGGGGCCACATTGGGGCCACATTACCACAGGACAACCACGGGAGGGGCCTTCATGTGCCCTCACCTCAGTCTCGGCACTTCCTAGTTTCTGAGTTCTCACACTGCCCTCTCTCCTCATTTCCACTGATCTTTTTTAGTTTTACAATGTCCACCCTAATGAGAAGCAAGCAAGAAGCAAGAGATGTTAGTAAAAAAAATGTCCTTGGCTGACAGGAAAGGCTTGGAAAGGGATGAGTTACATGGTATCAGACCGACAGGCAGAGGGGCTTGTGCCATGGTCATTTCACAGCTTAACTGTTTACTTCTTACATTTTCAGTCCCTTGGCCACATCCCCTGGAATCCTCACTGGAGACCAGTGGTTCTCACACTTCCTAATGCCACAACCCTTTAATACAGTTCATGGCGTGGTGACCCCCAACTATAAAATTATTTCATTGCTACTCTATAACTGTAATGTTACTACTGTTATGAATCATAATTTAAATATCTGAAATGCAGGATATCTGATATTCACAGAATGAGAGCCATGTAGTATAAACATTTCAAAACCCTTCCCCACCTACACCAACCTGTGACGTCATTTCCTTCATTTCCATCTTAAGAATATTTGCCTGGGGTCATTTTCAAAGCTAGCCGCTGGTATAATTCCTCCTGGAGTATAACCCCCCTTCCTCGCTTAGCATCCCTCAGACCGTGCACTCCTGAAGAAAGAGGGCATTAATGGGTTGGGAGATGACTCCATAGGTAAACATTTGCTATCCAAGTGTGAGGACCGGGGTTCGGGTCCCCACAACCCACAAAAGACTAGACACAGTAGCACAGTGTTCCTGCTCAAGGCAGGACATGGGCCGACTAATTGGGCATATGCCGTAGTGACCAGGACATCTCAAACAAGGTAGAAAGTGGAGATGAGCACCCAAAGTAGTCATCTGACCTCTACACGTATGTCATGATGCACGCGCATCTTCACTCACAGATATGAACGCGCACACATACACACACACAAACTTGTTAGTGGTGGAAAATGAGAGCTTCTTGGAAGTAGAATGGTGCTGCCTCTCATTGTGCTGGCTTTAAGAACGCTGTCGTTTTCACACCTTTGTCCCAGTGTTTGGTATGGAAAATGGAGCCTTCACTTTTGTGCCGGCAGGACATTGTTCTAGTAGAACAAAGCAGCCAGACTGTCTGAGATGCTGTGGGTGTGTCTGCCCACCTGAGGGGAAGAGGAGCAGTGGCCTGCGCGTTAGCTGCACTAAGATCCCCGCGTGGAGCAGCACCCTGGGTGTTAGCTGCACTAAAATCCCCGCGTGGAGCAGCACCCTCGGTGTTAGCTGTGCTAAGATTCCCGCGTGGAGCAGCGGCCTGGGTGTTAGCTGCGCTAAGATCCCCGCGTGGAGCAGCGGCCTGGGTGTTAGCTGCGCTAAAATCCCCGCGTGGAGCAGCAGCCTGGGTGTCAGCTGCGCTAAAATCCCCGCGTGGAGCAGCACCCTGGGTGTTAGCTGCGCTAAGATCCCGCGTGAAATTCCCTGGCGCTGCTTAAAATCTCCGACCAGCAGCTTGGAGAATTTCATGAACTTACAAAGACATTTGCCTTAGACAAGGTATGTTCAGCCATAACAAGCAAGATTTTAGGCAAGCTGAAACAACTTCCATGACATGTAAAGTTAAAATATTTCCATTGTAAATCCTTCCTTCATGGTAAGATCTCTCTCTCTCTCTCTCTCTCTCTCTCTCTCTCTCTCTCTCTCTCTCTCACACACACACACACACACACCAAAAAAGTGGGTTTTTTTTCCACTCACATTATCAATGACTGCAACAAAACCCCAAGTTGTATAAACCCATGACTGAACCCTCCATGGGAATCTTCGATTCCTTTTCAAACTTGATCTAAGAGTTGGAGCAGGTAACCTACCTAGTTCTAATCTTTGTTTCAGATCTCTGTCTTCTCTGTGGCTTTTGTCACCAGCCTGCAGCATCTCCAGCTGGCCTGCAGCTTTCCAATGCAGAGCTGACAGTGACAGCCTTGGTAAATGACAGCTGCCATCTGTCCCTTAAGTGACCGTGTCTTGCAGACAAAATTGAGAACAGTCTACTGTCTTCCACTGCAAACACACATACACTGTGTTTGTTTCGAACAAGCTTTAGCTCCCAGAAGGGAGGACACTGATCCACAAGAACCCACAGGGAAGATGAGGAGAGTTTCTAGAAGATGAATACAGGCACAAGGCCCTGGGGGGTGGCAGAGCTCAGAAGGGCTGAGTGGAGCTGTCGCAGGCTGCTGCTCTGTGCAGAGAGCCCTCAGCATCCCTGAGGAGGGGAGTGGCTTCAACCTCACCTCCACCAACAGACTTTCTCTGAGTCTTCTGAGGTCCACTGCACAAATCATGGGTGACATTAAGAGGAATAAATCATTCCTGGTTTCATGTTGCCCCAAATAGGCAGAGACCTAGACCTCTAAATTCTGTCCCAGATGCTTATGAGCAAGGGACTTGAAGTCATCCTCTCAGCCACAGGGAGAGTCAGTTCTGTCCATCAGGGCAATTGAATCAGAATCAGGGCAGGTGGACTTCAGGAACACAGGTTTCCCGAGACAGTTGGAGGCAGGAACTGTGTTCTGAGAGCCCCTAGGCAACAATGCTGTTGCCATCCTTGGGCTAAGCTCTGTCACTGCTGAGACTGAATTTTAATGTTGTTTAAAGATTTGTTTATCACATACACAGTATTATGCCTGCATGCCAGAAGAGGGCACCATATCTCACTAGAGGTGGTTGTGAGCCACCATGTAGGTGCTGGGAATCGAACTCAGGACCTCTGAAAGAACTGGCAGCACTCTGGACCCCTGAGCCATCTCTGCAGCCCCAAGAATAAATTAAAAAAAAAATCAAGTGACCCCAGTGTTTATAAATACAACCTCAGATGCTGGCCAATAGAGGATCAATGGGGCCTTGTCTGGTGGTTCTAGAGCAACCACCACCCCTCAACTAAGACCAGGTAGAGCAACAAAGGCAAGATGCTTTTCAGCTCTGTAATACCTTATCCAGCTCAGACAGGGTCACAGGGATCAGTTCCACTGTTAAGGGAGGAGGAGAGAGGGAAGGCCAGGGCAGGATGCTGCCTCTGCTCTCTACCCTGGCCACCTATGGCCTGTACCGACATAGTTTCCATAGCCTCGGCATAAACCCAGCCTCCGTGACTGGGAGATGACAGGTCTCTGTTGGTTATGACACTGGGGAGACAGTTTGCCCAAGCAAGCTCATAGAGTGCCTTTGAAGCCGGAGACTAGCGAAGGGCCTTCCAGGTTCTCTCCAAAGACTGTCCTAAGGACTGAACAACCGAGAGCCAATATGTGTAAATCTCACAGGAAGGACTTTTGATGGCTCAGAGTAACAGTGCCCCTGTGCGGGGATGCAGACCTGAGTCCAAATCCCCAGCGCCCACATCGTGAAATCAGAGCATGGTAGCACAGGTGTGTAACTCCAGCACAGGCGGGTGGAGACAACCGTCTGGCCAGCCTCGCCAACAGAGTGAGCTTCCGGTTCAGCAAGGACCCTGTCTCAAGGCAGAAAATACAGGAAGACAGCCAGCGTCCTCTTCTGGCCCCCATACACTGACTTATGGACATGACATACACAGCCCAAACGTGCAATGCACACGTACAAGCACACTAATAGTGATGATGATGATGATGATGATGTTTCTAATCCAGCAGGAGTTACCTCTCCCCCATCACTCATCTTTATCCACAGCCTTGAGGATAAAAATGTGTTTTTCTTGTGTTCCTCATCAACTGTTTGGCATCCACTTCTACCGAACACACCCGTGTTTCCCTGCAGCCAATGGGGCATCAGTGTGAGCACTGTTAGCTGTAGTATCTTCTTTTTGGTGAATCCCCTCTGCGACCCATTATCATGCTTGTGTGTCAGAGCTGCTGTCATTTGGACCATCCCATGGGATGAGACACAGTCCCAGCCATAGTGTCTTATTTTTCCTGGCAACTCCAGATTTAACTGTGACGCCGTTTCTGAGGAGGAAGTTCTCACTCAGAGGAAAACAGTTGATTTGGTTCTTGGTGCGTACGATCCGTTTGGGTGCATTGGCTAAACACTGCTAACCCCTGGGTATCTTATCCACCGGAACATGCTTCTAGTGAGATGTTTTATAGCTAGCTATCTTACTGTCTCAGTGAGCATACTTTAATTAACAAATTCCAACCCACTGACAGGTCATCTAGGGCAAACTACAGGCATGGATTTTAATTTTCACTCATGGTGATTTTTGTTTGTTTAGCTTTGGGTCAGGCCTTCTTGGGAGGTTGGGGGAGTTTCCCCGTCTTCTTGTTTTCGGCAGTCGGCACTGGGAACTTGCGATGTAAGTAGAAACTATCAACACTCCCTGTCTAACTCACCTTCTCCTTTCAGGTCTTAGCATTTCTCTGTAGCTTTGGAAGGTGTGCTTCACCTTACACTGCTATTTCTGGTAATTTTTATTTTACACTTAAGAAATTTCCTTAGAAAAAAATGAACCCTCCACTTCTATCACTGAATGTCTCTCAAATGTGCCTAGAGGTTTCACTTCAGGTGTTTCTCCCCAGCGCTGCAATCACGACCTCTGCCCCAAGTTAAGATCTCCTGGCTCGTTTCTTCCTTTCTGTCTCTCCCTTTTATTGCTCATTGGCCCCGGTATATTTTAAAAGCAGGAAACTGAGCCGACACACCAGTTCTTCCAGCTCCTCCCGGTTGCGGTTGCGGTGGCCGTAGTTGCGGTGGCCCCCGTTGGCCATCCCTTGGCTGCGCTGTGCCGGGGACTTGATTAGCATGTGGCTGTGAAAGCTATATTCTCTCCCACTCATGAAGCTGCTTGCTGTGGCTCCGGGAGGCCAAGCTTGCTCCCTTCCATCTTCTAGTTTGAGTCCTTTTTGACCGGTGCCTACTTCTTGACCCCCCCCCCCCCCCCCCCCCCCCCGCACGACTCCCACAGTGCCTTGCCTGAGGGAACAGCGCAGAGTCTCACACCTCTTGGTAAAACAGCAGGAGTTTCCATGACTAAAGAGGGGGTACCACTTATCTAATAGTGTTTCAGTCAACTAACAGACTTTCCATTTCCTAATGTGAATATAAACTCGGGGAGCTTTAAAAATATATCTGCCTTCAGTAACCATCACTTTATTTATGCACAGATACATTAAATCATATTTAAAAGTATGCTTTAATTTAGAAATATGGTTTATGCACCTCGTGCCCATTTCAGAAATGTCTCCACAGGTAACAGGAACACATTGGCCTGACCTAAGGCAGTGAGTCTCCTAACCTTCATGGGCAGAGGCGGACAGTCCTGGCCTGTGAAGCTGCTGCCCGTAGTAATGGGCACTTACAGAGAGAGCTACTCTCCACATAATGCATACTCCAGGAACAACAAAATCTATTACATTCTCTGCAAATTTTTATTTTTATTTTGAGACAAGGTCTGTCCTAGAACTCGCTTTGTAGACCAGGCTGGCCTCGAACTCATGGAGATCCACCTGCCTCTGCCTACCGAGTGCTGGGGCGAAAGATGTGAGCCACCAGGCATTCTCTGCATCTTTTTAAGAAGTCCCATAGCATGATCATTTTTCAGTATCCAGACTAGTACTGATTGATTGCTCTGATTTTCTAGCCACGCAATATGTTTTTTCCTGCCCTCCCTCCCTCCCTCCCTCCCTCCCTCCCTCTCTCTCTCTCTGTATGTGTGTGTGTGCACACATGCACACACGTGCACACCATGGCACACTTGTGGAGGTCAGAGGATAGCTAACAGTAGTAGATTGTCTCCTCCAGCCAAGGAGGTTCCAAGCATCCAATTCATGCCATTAGGCATGACAGCAAGCAACTTGACCCACTGAGTCTCAACAGCCTTGGGTTTTATTGTCGTTTTTACGTAATTAAAAAGATTTCCACTTCTTAGAGTGATGGTGTGGATCACTCAGCCAATTCTTGCATTCATGTTTTATTGTCCAGGACAAAGTACATGGCAAAGCATGAAGCCCATGACACAAGAGCCAGAGCCTCCCAAAAGGAAGTGTGTCCAGTATTTTGAGCTGTAATAAAATCTACAAATTCTAAGCTACAGGTGTCCTGTAAGCTTGGAAAAACAAACTTTGTTTTTGGAGGCTAATGAGATTAGTTTAGACCTCAATTCTAGACATCTGTGTAGAGATGTCTAGCAAGGGCCAACAAGGTGACTCAATCAGTAGGGGTACTTGCCACCACGCCTAAAGACCTAGGTTTGATCTCTGGAACCTACACAGTGGAAAAAAAGATCTGACTACCAAAGGTTTTCCCCTGACATTCATATGCACCCTATGCCATGGGTGTTCCCATACATATACACACAATAAATAAAATAAATGTAAGGGACATTAAAATTTTTTACATGTGTAAGAAAGATAATTAAGTACAAGAAGTGTACCTATTTTGGAAAAGCCACTGGTGATAGCCAGAAGAAATTGTAAATCCCGGAGACAGACCACAGAAGCTACCAGCAGTGGAATTATCAGAAACACGCTGCAGAAGAACTTCTTCCTGGACTCAAGGAGATGAAAACCAGCTTAGATTTCAGCAGAGAAAACAAGCAGTGAGATAAGAGATCGGGAAATAACCTTGTAGCCATTGAAGAGCTAAGAATGACAGGCAAACCACTTCAAAGTGGTGGGTGGTTAGTAGATTAGACACAGCCAAAGAGTGAATTGCCAAAAGGGACATCTCAGAGGGGAAATCATCACGATACTACAAGTAGAATCAAAAGAATTGAAAATACAGAAGAAAAGGATTACAAGGCAAAGAGAACACAGTGTGCTGTTGTAGCTGGCCTCTTAGAAACCGAGGGAGTAGCTTAAAAGACAAGGATAAAGCCAGAAGTTAAGCAGATCACTCAGTTAGGATCTGACTTTAAAATGTGTATGTGGGGCTGAGTCTGACAACCTGAGCTCCTCCCTGGGACACACATGGAAGGAGAGGACAGAGTCTCTCAAGTTGTCCATTGTCCTCACAGTCCCACTGTCAAACATGTGCATTCACACAAACACACACACATAAATGAAACAGATAGAAATGTATGTATGAGTACCTAGACATGGTGAAAGTATAGAAGCCAAAGATGGATAGGAGGCTTTAAAGGAAGATGGAGGGGAGAAAGATTTCATTCAAAACAATGACAGACTAAAGGTAAAAGTTTTACTCAGCAAGAACATGGAAGCCACAAAAAGTACAATGGCACGTTCCATACTGAAGAATAACTGTCTAACAGTTCTTCATACGTGAAGAGAGATAAAAGACTTTCAAGAGGATAAAACAGACTTAACTAAAAAGAATTCCCAGTGGTTACTTTTAAAATATAAGCAATGGAGATCAAAGAACCTATTAAATACATGGATAAATCAAGATTAATATTGAATATATAAAAGTAATAATGTCTCAGTTAAGTGTGTAGAACTATATATCTAATTTCCTATGACAATGCATTATAAAATAGTATCTGAATTAGGAGAGGACAATGGAGCTAAACTCTAGACTCTATATTAGATGACAAAAAGAAAACCTGTTAATTCACGATAGATTTGATGAGCACCAATGAAGCGATCTTTGATAAATAAAAAGCAAATATTAAGGTGAGGCTAGGAAATAAATTTCAAAGCACTAGGAAGTAGGATTAAGTAGCGTTGTGGCTGTGGGATAAAGAAATGTTTCATAAGTAGGGCACAGCAAGCTCTAGTACTAAAGGAAAGAACTGAAAAAATAATTGTATCAAAAGTGGAATCCAGGGTCAGGAGGACAACATAGCAGCTAAAGGCATGTACCACAGAAGCCTGGAGACCTGAGCTCAAGCCTGGGAACCCTGTAAAAGTGATGACTCCACAGAGTTGTCCTCTGACCTCCAGTCAAGTGCCGCGGCATGTGCACACACACATCCACACACACGCGCATACACGTACACACACATGTACACACACACATACACACGTACACACACACAAACACACTAAAAAATTTATAAAAATAAAAGTAGGAGCTGTATTCATGTAGACAGTAATGGAGCTGAAACCGAGTGGGAAAATAATTAGTAACATGAATGAATAACAAGACTCAGAGCCCAATAGAATATTGATTGACAGGTCTCAACAAAGTGTTCACAGGAGAGATTCCAGGTACCTGTCACATAGGACAATATGCTCAAGCTCATACAACAGGGAGATGCTTATGGGCCGAAGACCACTGCACACCAGCACAGTGCCCTAGATTGAAAGGACTGACAGTGCCAACTGTTGACGCGGATGCGGAGTGATGGGAATTGTCCACCAGGCTGGTGGGAATATACGTAGCATCATTTTAGAGAACAATCTCCCATTTTCCATATACAGCAATTCCGTCCATGTATGCGTATCCCATCAAAATTATGTTCATGAATTGTAGTTAATTCATAAAAGACCCAAACTAAAAGTTAATCATCAATCAATCACAGGGGCTGGGGAGTGGGCACAGATTTATCCTAGCAATAAATGTCAAGTAGTGAAATACTTGAGAATTTGTCATGAGAAATGAATCTCGTTGACACTGAGCAAAAGAAATCAAATTTAAAGATATAAGCTGTACTGTTCTGTTTGTATAAAACATCACCAAAATATTAGAATTCAGGGGAGGGTTTGGTGTGTGGCTTTGAGGAAGGATGTTTGCTCATAGCACATATAAGCTTCTGGCTTTGGTTCCCAACTTAAAAAAAAAAAAGACAGGAAGCAAGGCAGGAGGGAGGTTAGTAGATCCAGAGGAAGCAAGGCAGGAGGAGGTTAGTAGATCGAGAGGAAGCAAGGCAGGAGGAGGTTAGTAGATCGAGAGGAAGCAAGGTGTGGGGTTTTATTTGAAGGACTGTGAGGGCGTTCATAAAACACACTTCGGGTCTGAGTGGTGTTTGCACAGGTGTGTCTGCTTGGAGATTATTTCTCGGGCTGTATACTTATGGTCTGTGCGTTCTTTCTGTTTGTGGGTTTACTTTAATTAAAAGGTAATAGTAAACAGAAATGAAATTGGGAGTCTCCAGAGGTCTGTGAGATTTATAAGGGCGCAGACTGGTGACCCGAGGTCCGATTGGCCTGCCTCTCTTCCTCCACCCACCCCACTCTGAAGTAATCTCTCCCCAGGGACTGACGCTGGCTGAGAAACCTGAGGCTCACAGAGCAATATGCTAATGAGAGAAATGTTTTTCTCTGCCCAGGTCAAGAAAACGACCGAAGCCACCCTCCAGACCATCCAAGATATGGTCACTATCGAAGACTACGATGTGTCCGAGTGCTTCCAGCACAGCCGGTCCACGGAGTCCGTCAAGTCCACCGTGTCCGAAACCTACCTGAGTAAACCCAGCATCGCCAAGAGACGCGCTAACCAGCAAGAAACGGAGCATTTCTACTTCATGGTGCGCCGGCTCCCCAGCCCCTCCCAACGGAGCCCAGGGTCTCGCTTGCCTCGGGCCCCTCTGCCATGAGGCCACAGTCTCCTGGAGGCCTTGATTTAAAAATACGTTCACCTGCACACCCTCACAGTTCCAGACTGAGCCGGTCTGGGTGGGCATTAGGAGATGGGGTTTCTTTGAAACAGACTGGAAGGAGGTTGGGTGTTGAGCAGATATGAGGATGTGTTACTCAGCTGTTCCTCCATCTTGGGTTTTTTTGTTTTTGTTTTTGTTTTTTGTTTTTTTGAGACAGGTTTCTTTCTGAACCAGTAGTCAATGTGGCCAATCAGCACCTGGGATCTTCCTGGCCCCACCCCCCCCCACCCTAGTGCTAAGGTTCCTGATGCGTGCCCAGTACTGGAGACCTGAACTCAGCTCCTCCTGCCCCTTTTTCCCCAATCCAGGCTCCCCGCCCCCCTTCATGTGGGTACAGGTCACTGGGAAGGTTGCTAAAATACAGCCCATTTCAACAGATCTGGGGAGGAAGAGCCCAGCGCGTGCATCTCCCATGGGCTCCCAGGAGATGGCTGACTCCGCTAGACTAGAAACCACACTGAGAGTAGCAGAACTCTAGGACACAAAGCAGCTCTACCTTAGCGCCCCTCTGGGAAGTCCCTGGACACTGGATGGGTTTGAGTTTTTACCTCTCCTTTTGCAGAAACTCCGAGAGTTCTTGGAAGGCAGTAATCTCATCACAAAGCTTCAGGCTAAGCATGACTTGCTGCAGAGGACTCTTGGAGAAGGTCGGTCACTGGGAGCAAACGGGGAAATGATTTGGCCTGTGTGTTATGTGATGAGTGTTCTTTGAAGAGTGTGAAGTGTATGTGTGTGTGTGTGTGTGTGTGTGTGTGTGCGCGCGCGCGCATACACACACACACACACGCACGCCTTCAACTTATGTACATTTAGATTCAGTTGATCTGTCTCACTGATAATTGTGTTCTTCTCTGAAGCCATTTTAAGCTTAGAGGTAAATCCAAGCAAGAGTATCTCTGGTGTAGAGGTTCCTTTAGGGAGGGACCCACACCCACTGACCCCAGTCTCTGCTTGTTCTACCTGGGGTGGGGAGGTCTCTGCCCTCCAGTCTCACTCACCCCTGTCCATTTGCATGGGCCAATAACTGCCCCATCTGTTGCCTTTTGGGATTGTAGAAACTAGTTTGTCCAGTCTGGGCGATTTTCTTTTTCTTCCCGAAGGCATTGTAGGTAGTTGAGAAATGATCTAATGGTATATGTACATTCCTATGTGTGGTCACAAACACAATAGCATTGATTCTAACAAAGCATTCTCGGAGCTATGCATTGTTCTGAATTATAGTCTTAACTGGGTACTGTGAGCTTCCTCATCTCTACAAATGAGGAAACTGGGGTAGGGTGTACTACAAGCTAAACGGACTATATAAACACTATTGCTTCCCTCTTTTGTCTTCATAAAATGGAGAAAGGAAAAACAAACCTATTCGGGCAAAGCCCTACCTTAGTTAAGTGTCTGGGGTCTAAAGTTTCAGTTCTTTTTATTCACATTAGATCCTGGTGGGCACTGGGAAGAGGACAAGAGAAACTACAGCATGGGGTGTGGGAATGACTGAGTTCAGCAGAGACTCCCGGGGCCAGAAAAGCCGCTCAGCCACTATGAGCACTTGCTGAGCTCTGAGTTGGGTTTCCAGCACCCACGTGGTGGCTTGCTCCAGTTCCTGGAGATCTGGTGCCCTCTTCTGGCCTCTTCAAGCAACACACACACATACACACACACACACACACACACTCACACACATACACACACACATGCACAGTGCATTTACATACATACAGTCTTACACATAAAATCAATAAATCTTTAAAAAAGAGTTTTCTGTCTTCTACCTGAGTTCTGCCTCCTGCATTATGGAACCTTCCTTGCCCACAAGGCAGTGTATCTACCATTTTACCTTATGACTTGCTTCAAAGGAGTTATCCTCCTCAGGGAATGGCTGCAGGCAAAGGCTACCATGCATAATGTCTGCTCCCAGGGTGTGGGCTGAAAGTCAGTCATACCTAAGAAAAAAAATTTTGTTTTAGCTATTAAAAAAGCATCCAAGAAAAATAAAATAACCAAATGTGTCAACTTTAATTAAAATCTGAACCAAAAGGCAAAACTTAAAACTTATGAAGGTCATTTTAAACATAACGGAAAATGAATATAATCTATATGTTAAGTATTACTGACTTAATTTTCCTATGTATTATAATGATACTGTGGTCATAAAGAGAATGTTCTTATTCTTGAGAGGAAAAAAAAAACAAGAAACAAAAAACATTGTCCAGAACTTACTTCCCCATGGCATGGTTCAGGACTTTTAAAAGGAGACATACATACATACATACAAACATACATACAATTATGAAATCTATGTGCGAATGATCAGTGTATTCCTTGTACTGTTCTTTGATCTCCTCTGTAGGTTTAAACTTTTTTGTAAACCTTTTTATCTCTGAATAGTTTTCTTGTATAATCATGGCCTAGTTTTGTGGGTTTTTTTTTCCTTTTCTCTCATAATGAATTCCCTTTTTCCTCTCATTTTTTCACAAGTGCCCAGTATTTCACACAATGCCCTCGAGGTCCCTTGCTGCCCCCAGAGAATAGCATTCTCCTCAGGGCAGGGAAAGGCTGTTAGCCAGGACTGAGAGCCACCGTGGACACGGTGAGATCGAGGGATCCGAGCTGTGCGCCTGCTAGTCCCGTGCACAGTTGAGGGTTACTGTGGCTTGGAGCAACATTCTGCAGTTTTTATGGTAGTCATTCAGCATGAATTCTTTTCTGTCTCCCAGAGAGAAAAGCCCCACTGGTTAATGTTAATCTCCATGTCATTCTTGGATCGGGCTACATTTTGGCCTTGTAGGCTGAGACCGTTTGCCAAAGGCTGTCCTTAGCCACACTCCGTAAAGCTGTCATACCTTGTGAATGCTAAGACAGGATTCCTTTGTCTGGGAATTTCTGTCAGTGGACTCCAGTGTCCCTGGTGTGACACTCAGTTAACTCTGTGAAAAGGACCTGTATGGTTTTCATCAGGGTGCTATGCAGTAACTCGGTACAGACCTCTGCTGCTCTTGGTCCAATAATTTGTGCCAGCTTGACATCAGCTGCTGGTCACTCATGGATGTGTAGTTTGAACCTCCAAGAGAAAATGAGCAGAAGACACACACACACACACACCCTTTAAAAGGGTTCAACCCATGTAAGCCTGCTGACTTTCTATGCAAGCCCTGTTCCTGTTAATAGGCTTACAACAAGGGAGACTAGGAGGGTTAAGGGCGCCTGTCCCGTGGAAAACAGTCTAACAGTGAGCCCTTAGGAAGGAATCCAAGCCCCATCTGGTTAAATAAGGTTAGTAGTCCAGGATTAAGTGGCGTGTTTGGGGACTGGCTTGACACTTCAGATAGGAATACCTCTGAATTCTCCTAGACTTGCTGCTGCGAAAACGGCCTTCCTAGTAAAACCTAGCCCGGCCCTGGGATTTAGCAGCTGATCGTCCACAGACGAAACTCTAGCTGCAGACATGTGTTTGGCCTGTCTTGCTGCCGGCTCTTGGCAGGCTACCAGTGGCCCAGTCAGTTCTTTGATTTACAACCCAGCGAAGCAACTGAATCAGGCTCCTAAGGCACCATTCTCCAGACTCAGACTCCCAGGACTTTAAAAACCGCCAAAATAGAAAGAAGAAACACGCGGGTATGGAAGCCACGCTCGTCTCCCCCAGCCCAACAAGGCTGCTAGATCTTTTAGGGAGATCGTTTCTTTTTTGAATGGAAGTTGAATCGGCCACAGTAAATGAGATCTCTATCTATAAAACTGGGACATAGAAATTTTTTTCGTCTAATAATGAGCTTTTGTGTTCACATCAAGTTCTTTCTTTGTGTGAGGTAAGAGGGGTAGAAATATCTGTACAGCTAAACAGAAGAATGAGCCGGTGGGAACCCATCTCTGCATTATATTGTTTCTTCTCCTAGACATGCCGCTTTTGACAAAGGAATTAAATAGGTTATCTTGGAATAATCCATTGTCTGCCTTTGAGTAGGAGCACAAATATTCTTTCAAAAGAGGATCGGATTGTGAATAATAATGTCTCCTTACAGAAGCACCCAGTAGTCGGAGTTAGGAAAGAAAGCAGCTGGAAAGTTTGCTCACCAGCCTCTTCTTGGGGAAGCAAACCAAAGGTCCAGTTCCACCTAGGCATGTTGTAAATAGGATTCTCTAGGTCTTTTTTTCTCTTAGACCTCAAGTTGCCCCCAACCTTCATTTTGAATAAAAAACATTTAAGTGTGAAAGATAATTTACTTCAGAATTGTGAAACAAAATGTAGGAGGATTAAAAGAAGCCGGTTATCCCAGATTGCAGTCCCAGCACTTGAAGGCAGAGGTAGGAGGATGGAACGGTCAAGGTGAGCCTGGGCTACAGAACAAGGCCAATCTCTACCTCAGTAACAACACCCCACCCCCGTCTCCCTCCCCAAAAAAGGTGGTCCAAGGAGCTGTTTGTACCAAGACAAAAACTTAATCCTGATCTTTTTCTCCCTCCAAGTGGCTTAATTGGGGACTGTGGTTTTTAATAATTAAATAAACTTCCAAACAAATCTAATCCTCAGAGCACTGGAAGCTTTGGCATTTCTTTAGGAAGGCGAGTTGTCCTTGCTTAGGTGTTATTGCTCTGTAATGATGACATAGATTAAAAACTAAAGCCCCTTTCTCCGTGGAGATGCACACGGGACTGGTACCCGGAAAAGCCATGGATGTGGCCCTGCATTTACACCGTGACTCCATGGCGCTGCTCTCAGTTCGTTATTCCAAATGGCTTCTGTGTACATTTTGTCAGCCATAGGTGGGAGAAGCAAAATAATGCAAGTTGTCTTATCATTTATCTTTTTCTCAGTCGAGGAAATAATTGATTGGGATAGTTGAGCAAAAATATCCAAGTTTCCAGGTTAGAAAATATTTCACTTCTCCTAATCATCAGTGTCTCTAATATCGGACCACGTGAAGGTGATTAGGCTGTGCCGCTCAACTTAAATGTGAAGGTATTTAGTAATTTGCACAGTCACATGTCTGTGTAATTTTTAATTTAATTCATTATTTTGTATTTTATTTTAACCATACCAGGCAGGTCAAAGTATAAGCTGGGGTCCATTCCTTCCTTCTAAGATTGCTCAGAAAGTGTTGTCCGGGTTTAAGTGCAGATGTGCATGTTTATGTTCTTGTTCATGTGGATATGTGCACATGTGCATATGCGTGTATGTCCACATGCATGTATGTTCACATGCATGTATGTCCACATGCCTGTGGAGGCCTCAGAGGTCACACAGAATATCTTTTTGGTTCTTTGAGACAGGGTTTCATTGTAACTTTAGAGCCTATCCTGGAACTAGTTCTTGTAGACCAGGCTGGCCTCGAACTCACAGAGATCCACCTGCCTCTGCCTCCCAAGTGCTGGGATTAAAGGCATGCGCCACCACTGTCCAGCTCAAAATATCTTTCTGGATCACTCTACACCTTATGTTTTTCAAACAGGATCTCTCACTGAAGCAGGCACTCACCAATGGCCTAGGTTAGCTGGCCAATGAGCTCCAGGGATCCTCCTGTCTCTACCCTACCGAGCACTGGGTTAGAGTCATGTGCCATCACGTTTAGTTTTTACATAGTCATTGTGATCTGAACTCAGGTTCTCATGCTTACATGGCAGGCACATCACCTACTGAGCCATCTTCCCAATGCCAAAACGTATGTGCTGTGTGTGTGTTTGTGCATGTGTGTGCGTGCGCACGTGTGTGCATGGGTGCTGTGCGTGTGTGCAGTGCGTGTGTGTGTGTGTCTGCTCACATGCGGCATGTGTATGTGTGTGTGTTAGGGATGAGCATTGAACTCACAGCCTCCCGAATATTCAGCAAGTTCTCTACCACTGAGCTCCATCCCCACCCCAACTGCTACATTTTTTAAGGTACTGTATGTAGTACACTGTTCGGGATTTCAGATCTGTAATTAAAATAGACCTCAACCTTAGGCCAGGCCCATGCCACACTAACACAGCCTGGGTCAGGTCATGTTTTTGTGTGCTCCATCTCTTCTGTAAAGTAAGAAAAATAATAGAAGCTACTTCATAAAAGTTATGAAAACTATGAGTTAGCATATTTAATATAAAGTGCTCAGGCCAGGTATGGAAACACAAATACTGCCAGTCCCCAGGGGCTAAAGCAGAACATTCAGGAGTGCTAGGCTACAGCATACCAAAGTTGCCTAGTGTCACTATCTCAAAATTAGTAAGGAAATATATAGTGCTTCAAACACTGGAGAGAACCTGTTGCTTATCTTCTGCTTAGGACATTTATTTGGATAGTTTCTGGTCTGTTTTTACTACTATAGCACACCAATGTCATGATAAAGCTTTGAACCTAGCAATATAGTACAGACTTGCCAGATAGTGTCTGTCCCCTCAATCCTGGGCTCATCCCACTGATTCACCCTAGATGATCTCAGCCAGCTCCTATGGCCTCAGCCCAAACAAAATGACAGGTACTCTCAGGCTTATCTGTCATCTGCTCAAATCCAGTCTAGCCCAGTTTCCCATGGCATTTCCATTAGGATGGCCATAAGGTGCCATCTACCACACTCCACTCACTGCAGCTCTGGCTAGAATCTGATCTTGCTACAACTTGTATTGGCTCAGATCTAACTGGAGAAAGGGGTCCCCTGAGAATATCTGTTGCCTCCCATTTAACCAACACACATCAAGTCTCTCATGTTACTAGTTATTCAAGAAAGGAAAGTAGAGAGAGGGGCTCAGCTGTTGCCGGGCAGTGTTCGCTGACCACTCGTACCAGCCTGTTGTCCAGTTGGCCTTGTCTTGTGGCCTGAATCACTGTGTTGTGTGATGGGCAGGGCTCACCTGCCTGTGCTCCAGTGTGGCCTTTCTCTGCCAGCTGTAGTTTCAGACTCCTTCAGAACCATCTCATCATACTACAAACAAACCAGCTGAATGGTTCCACTCTCCCACACCTTGCCACAGTCCCACCCTGAATGCAGGATGAGTAACAGCAGTTGTAGACACTTGCACACTTGAAATGCGTACAGGCCGTGAGTGTGCTAGAATGATTTAGCCCTATTATTTACAACAAGAAGGTCATATGTAATGTATGAGAAGCAGCTGGCGGTTTAGATGCAGAACTCTACGAAAGACTTTTCGCTTACAAGGTGATAGACTGTAGAATAATTTAATGCCCTTGTATGATGTCCGCATCCTTTCAGAATAGGGAACACAAGTTCCCTCCTGGTGCCCTGATTTCATACAGAGAGAAGACCAACTTAGTCTATGGGAAACTGTGCTCGCCCAACCCTATTTGCTCGTCTGTCAATCAAAAGAGAGCGAATAACTATCACTAGCATGAAACTTTTAGATATGCATGGTGTGTTTTCTGTTTGAACTTAGTCAAACAGCTATCTCTCTTTTTTTTTAAAAAAAAAAAAAAGAAGAAACTGCCTCAAATTGCCAAATGAAAAATGTTTCTCTAGCCCATAGAATTTGTCAAATTTTGGATTGAGATTTTATGAAAATAATGGCCTTGGATTATTTGTGATCATATGCTAGTTACATCTTTTCTACCAAGAGATCTGTAACTCGGTATCCTGAGATAAGGGGCCGATGCTGCACAAGACTATCAAATCAAACCCACTGATTCCACTCAGATTACTTATTGTATTTTATTTTATTTTTTGACAGGTCATAGAGCTGAATATATGACTACAAGGTATGAAGATACTTGATCATAATCTGTGGTCTGTCTCACTTTCTTTTCTCTTTAGCAAGAGTAATTGATAACTACAGAAGATCATCCGGGCATGGGGCATGACGAAGCCAGCACCTTGAGGTGCTTGGGTTCTCGCCAGGTGACATGTGCTAAGATTGTCTTTGGCGGAATCACAAAGCGCCTTAGTAGGCAGTTGCACCAGAGTTAGGTGGGCTTCATTTATCTCATCCCCAACACATGAGCTTTTTGGATAGACTGTCGACACTTTGATGGTAATTTAGTTGACGGGTAACAGGGGGTGTGGACCAGCTGTATCAGTTAATGGAATCACCTACCTCTCCAGTTCCTACTCCTCGATGCTGTCTAAAAATTACAGATAGATTGAATTTTTTGGAATTTTAGATCTCTGTCTACTTTTGAATCTGATATAAAATGTGAATTCTAACACATAGCACCTTTTACACATCCTTCCTCCCTCCGCCCCTTCACCCTTCCATGTAGGACAGTAAAGCTTCTTGCCAGAACATTTGGAAGCAGATTCTGGTCTGAGTTGGGGAATGTTCGTGGCAACATTTGTTTCTGAATGGTGCCTTTTGTACAGCAGACAGACAGACATCACAGGACTTGACGTAGCAAGACTCACATGTTTGAGGCTGAGTTCTGGATGAGGCAAGAGGCACACGAAGGTCTCTAACAGATCTTCTAGCTTCTGTATCTGATGCTTTGGTGCCCTAGGGTTTTGTTAACACCAGGGACCATCAATGGCCAGTTTGCAGATTCCCAGGGATGGTCAGAACCACCTCCCAAAGGTAACTTTCCTATGCAGGTTAACCAATCCGGAGTCTGTCTTAATTGGTTCTTTTACACGAGGTGACAGGCCCACCTGCCTGGACCCTCCATGGCAGAGTTCCAGGACACACCTGTGTCTCTGAGTGCTATAACATAGCCCTGTCTCTTCATGGGCAGTCATCTCTTGATAATATAAAAATCAGCATTAGAAATCTTACATAGGATAATGAAGGGTGACGTCATCAAGTAGCGCTGATGAAACTTTTGGCAGCCCGTTGATGGACTTCCTCACAGCTACCACAGTCCTTCCTTCATGTGCAGCTTGGAATTTAGTGTATAAAAATATCCCAGAAATGTTAGCTATGAAAGGACAAGGTGTGCTGTCTCGGAGAGGGCTCCACACACTTCTGTGTTTTAGCAAAGGCTCCTTTTAAGCTCCAGAGCTCAGCAGGACTTCAGATGCTGCTGGCTGTAGGCTCCATTAGTCACGGCCCTCCTGCCGTGAGCCTGAGGGTTTAGCCATGAAAGGCTGTACCAGCCGGTCTCTCGTACACGTGTTGATTGCTGCGGTAATAGCTAATGAAGCTTGTCAGGGTCTCACAGAAATTCCTGGGACTTTCTTTCTAACCTGGGCTTTCCGAACTGAAGCCAAATGAACTTAAAAGGACATTAGTCCAAAGGACAGCTTCACAAAGAGCAAACAGTCTGTAGGCAT
Organism: Microtus oregoni; assembly: GCF_018167655.1. Taxonomy (NCBI): domain Eukaryota; kingdom Metazoa; phylum Chordata; class Mammalia; order Rodentia; family Cricetidae; genus Microtus; species Microtus oregoni. The sequence goes on along the minus strand of NW_024543060.1, from coordinate 58,357,453 downwards.
GGCGGGCCTTCTCCTGCCCGCCTTGCAGAGGCTGACCAGCATAGATGTGGAAATTGAGTCTGATCATTTGGGGCCTTAGCTTCCTCATTCTGAAGTGGTGCAAGGCAATCGGTGCAGGATTTGGCACCCAGGATGTGTGTAAGCCTGAAAGAGCGTGTGTGCAGGTCTGAAAGCTTATTCACCAAAGCCAACAGGCAGGAGAGTCCAGAGCAACACAGACAGGTGCGATCTACTGCCCCAGGGATATGTGGGCGAGGGCATCCTGCTTTCTACCAATTTGTACCTCATGTAAGTCTGGACCTCACACTCTAAAACCACATTGACCTGTTCATGAAAATGTTTACATAAAAATCAAACCCCGTTAATGCATGAGGGATGCTGGGCCGATGCGACGTTACCTGCACTGGAGAATTATGAACTAACTAAAAACATTTAAATCCTCATTTGGAAACCTCTCAAAACCTGATTACAATTATGTTCTGGTGTGTAATTCCATAAACCAAACAAAAACCTGGCCTTATAACATTTGACTAGATGGCTCGCAATAGCAATTTAGAATACCTGCCATTTTTCAGTATGGAACACAAAACAAAATGGCCAGTTCCAGCACATAGGAACACTGTAATCTAATACATACATCAAATCAAGTGGAAGGGAAAGGATGGGAGTGTTTTCTCCTGGGCTGGGGTGGGGAAGGAACCCAGGATCCCCTGGCTTTGTTATTTTGATGTGACCTAAGGTATTTCATTTATTGTCTGATTTCTGCCATGCTCAGTAATTATATTCCCTTCCCTTAGGCCTCCAAACGTCCCCCCTAAGCCCCAGAAACACAGGAAGTCCAGGCCCCGCTCCCAGTATAATGCTAAGTTGTTTAATGGGGATTTGGAGACATTCGTCAAGGTACTGCATCAGTCACCAGTGGCTGACCTCCCTGCTTCTCACTATAATGGTCTCAGCCTCCCGTGAATGAGGCAGGTCATTATGTCCGAGTCTGTCCTGGGGCTCTTTGCTTCCCCCAGAAAATCAATATAATATTTCCTGAAGTCAGAGAAGAGAGAATATTTGGATTGAGAATCTTCTGAAGAAAGAAATAAATGTGGGTGTTATCATATGGTGATATCATATCAAAGAAAAAGCCCTGTTTTTTTTCCCTTTTCCAAGCCAAATTTGCAGGAAAAAGGAAAAGACAAACTTGATTAAATATTTTCTCTTGTGCAAATGAGACGGCCCACTGTATATGTTTTTAAATCCGTGTTAGCCTCTCTCTGAAGCAAGGCACGAGTCTGGCTTTCTCATGACTTAAGGAATTCATTATATTGGATAAATTTTGTACAGCCCTGAAGTCTGTATCTTGTACCTCTGCTGTGTTTACTCTCTGCCTTCTTTCTCATCCTGTATTTCTGATAATGCTTCTAGCCGGGGACGAAGGAATTCTCACGCGAGACATCAGGTATTGTGCCGGAGGGAAGCAGGGGTCTCTATGCGCTGGCATTATTTGCGAGTCCTACCCATGCTTGGCTTTAATTGGAGTTTTTACGGTCTTTAAAAGAAAAATGTTTGCAGTTGGAAATAGACAGTTTATAAATAGGTTTACTTAGAAAAACCCGTGGGAAGTAGACACTAATTGAAGAGGAATAAGCCTCACCAATAAGAGTAGATGAACCAGTTTTTAACCTGATGCCTTCAGCAAATGTATGCAGTTTGTGCTAGGAAAAGCCAGTGTTAAATATCAAATACATATTTAATATTTAATTGTGGATTCTTATTATGTAAATTGCATGAAAAGGAGACTTTCCCGTTAGAGATAACATTTCGTGAAATGGGCTACAGTGTTTTTGAAAACTAACTATAATAGAAAAATGACATTTTAAATGTATGATACAGTCCATAATTTCTATGTTATAGACATCTTAACTTCCTTAAGATAGATCTATTTATTAAATCTGTGCACTGACAATTTAAAAGATTGCATTAATGCATGTGTGTGCTGCATACATGACACTTAAATACATTTATACTTGTGTGCATACAAAGAGAGAAATTAGAAACCTCTGGAAGCCTTGAAAGTGAGCCCTAACCCTGGGATTAAGTGAAAGACCACCGAACAACCTAAATCGCAATCACAAAGCCATTGCCTTGAGCCTTAAGCTCCTATTGACTCTAATTTAATATAAATTATTGTCAAATTTTACTTGCTATCTAGTTTCCCACCCCATAGCTTATTGACAGAAGCTGGTTAAACAGAAAGAGGGAAGCAATCAAAGGAAGACAGTGAGCTATGCCCTTGATGGCCTGGCATGGGGAGAAGGCAGAAAAGCCAGCGAGGCAAAGGAACCATTCTGCTCCCTTTGCTGCTGTGGTGCAGGAACAGCTGCTTAATTTGATGCCCACAGTAGGGATTTTGATAATTCTCCACTAAAAACTGTCAGCTAAAGGCAAGCAAACTGAGGGACTAGAGAAAGACTAAGGGCGTTGTCGTGAAAAATCCATTGTGTGTGCTGTGCAGATGGAACACTCAAGAGTCTCTGGCACCCGGGCAACCGAGAGATGCTGAGGTCTCTCTCTCTACTACTACTAGAGAGTGCGTCTGAGCTCTCCCAAATTGCCCCAAGAAACAACAAGAGCAAAACCATCTTCCCCCAGGGGAACTGAGACACAGAGAGATGGTTGAATGGTAGTAGCTGGAAAGTAGCCCATAATTTCACTCCTTGTTAAATATTTTCAACCCAAACAGCTGGCATCTATGAGATTAAAATGCTCATTATATTTTGACTACAAAGTGCACTCTATCTAAAATGAGATACTGATCTTTGGGAAGAAATCAGCCATCATCTAAGGGACAGTGAGGACGAGAATGGTTCATACAATGCCATGAAGATGCGAACTCGCTGAGTGCAAACAGTTTTCTTTTAATCTTTTATTCTCTGTCTTCATGTAAACTAATCTTCTTTTTCATCACTCACACGTAAAAACTGTTTGTCGCTCTTTTAAATTGCAGTGTGACATGAGTTGTTTGTAAAATGTTGCTTCCATGAAGCCATGCTTGTGTCTTACAGAAAAAGATCCCTTCACGTACTCGGTAGATTTTGATGTGATCACATCACTGTTCATGAGCCAACTAGCCCTTCACTAAAATGTGTTTTCCTTTTTAAGGCTCTTCTTTAAGGAATTCATAAAAACGTATGCTCCTAAAACAAATTAACTCATTAGAGAAACCTAATACAGTCTCCAGAAGTAATTGAAACATTAAGTGGCTTATCCACTGATTGCCTTAAAGCTTGACAATAAAACTGTGTCTTAAGAAGCACATTGCCCACTCTGGAGACAATGAAGACAGGGAGAAGAGTTTGGGCCGCCAAGAGGCATCATTCCCAGTCTCTCCTTCCCAGCTGGACTGGGAAAGTTAACGGTCCGAATTGTCCTAGTATGTTAAGACCAAGTTCTTAACGTTTCGGAACAAAACTCCTCAGGAGTGTCTGCCCAACTTCAGCTGATCCCTTTCAAGTCCTGAGTTTCCTGGAGAGATCTAATTCCTAAAAGATGGGTCTTAAAAGGACATGTGAAGCGACGCCATCCCTAGTCATTCTTTGTAACTCCCAGAGTGCATGCCATCAGAACATGTTTACCTGGCTTCTGTGGCCCCTCAACTCATTTGACATCCTATACATGTGGCTTTTAAATCATTTCCAGCATTTTCTTAGTAAAGGATGGCGACCATTTTACAAGGTGTTGGACCAAGAAGGCCAAAGCAGTCTTCCTTGTCTTCATCCTTAAGACGGGCTAAGTTTATAAAGCTCAGTAAGTTCTGATGCAGACTAACTCAATACAGCAGGCTTTAGAGACTGCCACCACCCCGTGGTGCTGCGGGCGTAGCGATGTGGTGGGGAGGGTCCTAAGAATCCTGAACCAGCCAGTCAGACAGAGGCACTGCAGTTGAGCTGTACGACATTCTTCTGACATGCTCCACGCTGATCACTTTGAGTAATAACCTCTCATAAGGAGCTACTCATTTCGGCATAGACACCTAAGTTAGGTTTGGGCCTCGTTGCTCTTGTGTGAGGCGATGGTATTATCCACTCTCACCTCCAACTCAGCCTCCCAGCTGGGGGATCACAACCACCGCTCCAAACGTGAATTAGCTTCTTAGCTTTTCTAGGAGAGCGTATGTTAAATGTATTTAATTTAGCTTGCTTCAGAACTGAAATGCACCTTTGTCTACACATCCATTTTTGTCACTCTTTCTGTTCTTCATTCTTTCAGGAGGATTTGGGGTTGAGGGTATTTGGAAGAGGTCACCTGACTCTAACGACTAAACTCTGAGGCTTATTTCTCTGTGTGACTCGCCCCTCTGACATTTCCCGGTTTCTGTCTCTCTCCCCAGGACTCAGGCCAGGTTATCCCTCTTATCGTGGAAAGCTGCATTCGGTTCATTAATCTTTATGGTAAGCAGTCTTCACCGTGGAACCTCATTTTAAAGCAAGTAGTGGGTTTGTTTCCATAAGCATGTTTGTTGCTGGAATTTTATTCTTGCAGCGGCAGTGGGGTGGGGGTGGGGTTGTAGGGCAGGAGAGAGTTTCTCTCGCTCTCCCTTCTGTTGCCCGGAAGTCTTCAGCAGGGTTTCTCACATTGTCTCTTCTGTCTCCCTGTAGGTCTTCAGCATCAGGGGATTTTCAGAGTGTCTGGTTCGCAGGTGGAAGTGAACGATATCAAAAATTCCTTCGAGAGAGGTAACTGGATGTCTCTCCCCAAAAGTAAAACGTGTTGAAAAACCTCTCTCTTCTGTTTTCTGCCCTGCACACTCAACTCTGAGCGGCCCCTAAGCCTCCATCTTGCACGGGCTTTGTTGTGGGAGCTGGGAATGAGTTATTGCTGTGAAAAGCAGAAAAGCCTATGGGCTTGGTCCCTGGGTTTAGGATTCACCTTGACTGGTTATGGCATGTGTCAAGGTGGCACCTGGTAGGGTTCTAGACTCAGCCTACATGTGGGGGTGGGGCATCTCCTTCCCACTTCCGGTTTCTGTCAGTGGCCCTCTCCGTCCTCCTACCCTCTTGCCTGGCTCCCTTCCTGTGGCCTGGGTCGGTGCCTTCTTTATGTTCATGATTGCTGAGATACAAGTTGGGCTAAACTGTTAATGAATGTGTTATAATTCTCACAACCATACACCGACCTAGTGTCAGGAAGACCCAGAACTGAATCAAAGTCTCTTTTATTGCTGATGGTGGGTTTTGGCCAAGGTGTTCCAGTCTTAATTTTACCTGTTTCCTCATATGCAAAACCCCAGGGTTATTACGTTATTATGAAAATAGCTGACCCCTTAATGATGCTGTTGGGTTTTTTGTTTGTTTGTTTTTCGAGGCAGGGTTTCTCTGTGGTTTTGGAGCCTGTCCTGGAACTAGCTCTTGTAGACCAGGCTGGCCTCGAACTCACAGAGATCCACCTTCCTCTGCCTCCCAAGTGCTGGGGTTAAAGGCGTGCGCCACCACCGCCCAGCTGTTGGTTATTAACACTTGCCAACTATCATGATTTGCATCGCATCTTTATCTGTGCCTTCCCTCTGCTTGGAAGTCAGTCAGAGCAGAAATGCAGAGTGGTGATAGCACGGAGTTTTCTGCCATCTCCCTTTGTGTCCTATTGTCTCTGATCTAACATTGCCATAGAGCCCTTTGAAGTTGGACACCTTGGTTGAAGAGGTAAACTTGGCACCACAATGTCCTTTTCTGGTTTCCAAGTCTCCGACCCATACACGTGGGACAGACTCCCATCAGCGGCTAAGCATGCCACGCCTCCTCCCTGTGGTGAGGGCCAGTGGAAGTGGCTAAGCCCACACAGAGCTCTTTGTGGCCACCACAGACAAATGAATACTTTGTTATTTAACCTTGGAAATTCCTCTTGATTTTGAATACCTAGGTGAGATTTTTCTCTCAAAGGGCAAAACAAATAATAAGAGTAAATAATAATAATAGTAGTAGTAATAATAATAATACAAGTGATTCTTCTGATTTCATGCTCAGCAATTTTCTGCCCTATAAAACAGGGAAGGGAAGCAGGAGGCCCCCGAGAATAAGCTCCCCCAAAGGCAAGCCTGTGTTAGGTGTAATGACTGTTCTGTGAGCTGTGGGAAGGAAGGCCAGGCCTGCCGGTGCACAGTGGAGTTTGATGTACATTTCTGTGCCATGCTGTGCTCTGAAGAAATCTGATTCATATTCCTTCCCAGGGAGGGAGGGTAAGGAGCCGGATATTATCTTAGACCTATTTGCCCTAAAGGAAACTATAGTTCTGTTTGGGGTCAATTTTTTTTTTTTTTTTTAACATTCACTTTTCACATAAAGTCCTGGGAATGAGTAAGGGTTTATTTGTCAAGTCTCCTCCCCTGGCCCCGGAGTCTCCCACTGTTGAAGGCGGCTTTCAAATATGCCATCAGCCCACCATGCCACCTCCACGAACAGCTGCTGTCTTAGTGCAGGTGTCCGCAGCCCATGTCGGGTACTTCTGGAAAATGTTGCTGACCCGCATTGCATAGCCAGACCAACCCCAACTGTATCTTTCTCCCAGACAAGTAAGAAACGCTGAATGTAGTTTTTCCTAGTTCATGTCAACCTAAGCTTACTGAATTTAGCTTTATAAAAAAGATGCTGGGTAAAATTATAAACCCTACAATGTTTTATTTTAAGATTTGGGCAAGTTCTAAGGGAGTGTTTGGTAGCATAAGACTTTTTTAAGCTTTATTTTAGCCAGCTATTTTTAGGTTAATCATGGGGTAGGATATCTAAACCAATTATTTCAATTTTAGTACCATATAATCTTTCAGAGGACATAATTAAAAGACTCATATGTCCCTGTGTGTGTGTGTACACTCGGGTTTTTGTTGAGAGAAAAAAAAAAGTGCTGTGTATATAACGAATTCTCTTTTAGGTGAAAATCCTTTGGCCGATGACCAGAGCAACCACGATATTAACTCTGTGGCTGGAGTTCTGAAGCTCTACTTCCGGGGGCTGGAAAACCCCCTCTTTCCCAAGGAAAGGTTTAATGACCTGATTTCTTGTATCAGTAAGTGAGCCTTCCCCTCTTCCATTTTCCTCATTCTTGCCTCAACTGAATTCTTTCCCTCACCAACTTCCTGGAAAGGCAGCTGCCCTCGTTCACCTACCCCTACCCCAAGCCCCATTTATTCCACCACCACCAACCGCCTGAGGCCATTTGTTTCCTTCTGGGTCCAATGTGAGTCACCTTCACCCTGAGCTGGGTGGACTTTGTTTCTGAACACCCTGGGGCTGCATGGATCTGGGAACTGAACTCTAGGTCACCAAAAAATGAAAGAAAAAAACAAAACAACAACAACTAAAAAAATGTGCTGGGTGACAGGAAAACAATATAAGCTTGGAAATGTAGCCTTTTCCGTCTTGATTTTCTCAATTGATGTTGAAATACCTTTTAATAGTCCTTCAAGGAATAAGGTAAAATGAGATGAAAGGCCATTTTTATGGTATGCGAACACCAAGTGGAAATTATCTGTCAGCAGTATCCCGAGCCTATAGGCAGATGTGTTCCGTGCAGTGTGAGGCTGGTGGTTAGTCACCAGCAAAACACTGGTGGTTTTTCCTTCAGTGGGGGATTTGACACTTCACAGAGGACACTGAAAATCACGGCAGCAAGCCTCAGTTAGAACTGCCATCAGGCGTCCTGAGTCTGTAAATGCAGAACCCCTCTCTGTCCGTGTCCGTGTCCCCCGCTAGAAGCCCAGCTGGCCTTGACCACGGAAGGTTTCCTAAGAATCAGATTTCACTCTTGTGTGTATGCCTGCAAGCCAGAAGACTCCATTACAGATGGTTGTGAGCCACCATGTGGTTGCTGGGAATTGAACTCAGGACCTTTGGAAGAGCAGGCAACGCTCTTAACCTCTGAGCCATCTCTCCAGCCCCCAGATTTCACTCTTAAGAATAAAACCTCCCAGCTGGGCAATGGTGATGCACGCCTTTAATCCCAGCACTCTGGAGGCAGAGGCAGGCGGATCTCTGTGAGTTCGAGGCCAGCCTGGTCTACAATAGCTAGTTCCAGGACAGGAACCAAAAGCTACAGAGAAACCCTATCTCGAAAAATCAAAAAAAAAAAAAAAAAAAAGAATAAAACCTCCCCACCCCTAGTCCCATCCCACCCCCTCCCCAAATCAGACGCCCCCTGAATTAACAAATCTGCTGCCTTGACCTCTGCTCTAATGCCTGTTCCCCCTTCCCTTGGTTCCCTCACTATCACTGCAGGTAAGCTCCAATTCCTCCCCGCCCTTCCGTCTTGTTCACAGATTCAAACACGTGAATCCAGTCACTCTCCTCTACCGCTGAAAGCCTATTTCCTTGTGTCCCACATAAAAACATCCTTCCTGATAAGGCCAAGTCAGTGAAGTGACTCGATCCTGTATCCTGTCTTCTCTGGGAGCCGGACTCTGTTTCTACTGCCTGACTCTTTCCAACTGTTGAAACATGCAGGGTGGCTCACCAAACAACATACGCACCACACCTCCATGCCTTTACCCAGGCTGTTCCTCCGCTAACCTTGATAGCCACTGCTACCTGGCTTTGCCACCCTGGCATTTTTTCCAAGAATGCCAGCCATCCTCCTTCTCACCCCACATGGGGTTAGTTAGTCAGTCACCTTCCCCTTTGCCGGTATTCTAATATATATATATATATATATATATATATATATAATCTGTTTTAGGGTTTCTGTTACTATTATAAAACACCATAGCCAAAAGCAAACTGGAGAGGGAAGGGCTTATTTCCTCTTGTACTTTCGGGTTAACAGGCCAGAGCTGACGGAAGTCAGAGCAAAAAACCGGAGGCAGGCGCTGATGCTGCAAAGGCCAGTGGGAAGGAGTGCTTACCGGCTTTTTTCCTATGGCTCGTGCAGCCTTTCACCTCGGATCAGCTACCCTAGGGTAGCACCACCTCCAGTGAGCTGGGGCCCTCTCACATCAATTACTAATCAATAAAATGACCCGAGGGCTTTCCTCCAGGCCAGTCTAGTAGGGACACCTTCTCAGCTGAGGTTCTGTCTTCCCAATGACTGTATCAAGCTCACAAAATAAACCAGAATAACATTTGCATCCGTTTCTTTCTCTTTTCTCATTCTCATTGTCCACACTGTACTTCCATAAATCTGTCTCTGTCTCCTCCCATGAGACAACGGCTCTAGGGTCGAGATCGAGCAGCCGGGCCTTGCACAGGCAGCCTGGGCTCACATCTCAGCTCCCCACAGGCTCGCCATCTCTGTGATGGTAGAAATTCCGTAAGCCTGCCTCACCATAGTCTCTCATTGGTGCAGTGAGCAGAGCCTTGTTCAGTACACCACAGGGCTGTACAGTGTGTAATACATTCAGATCCCAGGAAGCATGCGTCTCCTCAATGTGGTGCCCGTGGCTAGCCCTGCAGCTGGGGAGGGCTGCTGGGACGTTTCGGGTTTGTAGCCCACACTTGCCGTGGTTAATTCTCAGTACGCAGTAAGTGTTCAGTCCATTGTTATGGGTAAAGTTGAAATGAAAAGAAGAACAAGTTAGCACTGGAAGTCCCCTTGCTAGCATCAGCGAAGTCCTGGCTCTCAGTGTATGACAGCCTCAGCTCTCAGACTCCCCAGACATTCCAGGCAGATATCCTGTGTGGAATTCAGATGGGTGAGTGGTGTGAACATCCCATGGTTCTTTCGTAGGCTGAGTCCTTGCAGTAACTGCCGGCCCAGCTGGCCATGTCGAAAAAGTTCCTCTCGTCCGTGCTAGAGAAGTTAAGTCTGGTCACCTGTGTCTTTCTGTGGTTTCCTGAGGAGATATAGCATGTCAATCAAATGCAACAGCTGGGCAAAGACCATGGGGCTGCATGGCCAGTTAACATCATTGAGTCATTTGACGCTTTCGGGGTGAGAGGCAGCATTCCATTGTTGGTATTAATAACTGAGGTCACCCGGTCAGGAAGATTTAGGCTCAAATCCTGGCTTTGCGAGCTTTTTAAAGTTGGGCCGAGGTTAATACTTAATCTTATTAACTAACTTGTTTCTTGAGCTTCATAGAGTCTAGGTGAAGAAAAAAATTAGACAGCTCAGGTAAAGTGTTTAACATCATGCGGAGACAAAGTAAGCCTCCATCGGTGTCGCCAGTCCTCATTTCTGGGACAGCTGTGCCTAAGGGGAGCTCAGGTCACCCGTGCCAGTACCTGATACAGCCACTTAGCAGTCTGGCTGTTCTGCCAAATGTCTTTCTCCGGCATGATTGCTTCAGGTGCCTTTAGAAATGAAGTTTCTCTGTCCAAAACATTAGCTTGGTTCCAACTCAAGGTTTTTCAGCAAATTGGGCTTACCAAAATATGCAGACTAAGAAGGAGAAAACGAGAAGTATATGGAATTCTTTGTTTACTGTTTGTGTATGTAAGAGTGTGTGTGTGTGTGTGTGTGTACATTGCATACGTGATGGTAGGGCACACATGTCATGGTGTACATGTGAGACCAGAGGACAGCCTTCAGGTGTCAGTTGTCTCTTCCACTGGGGAATCCAGGGATCCAGCTTAGGTGGTCGGACTTGCACATCTACCCATCGCCCTGGCGGTAGTGGACTTTCTGCTTTGTTTTGTTTTTCCAGTACTGAGGTTCAAACCCAGGCCTTGCGTTCCACCAGTGAGCCGCATCCCCATTCCAAGAGCCCACGTCTTACAGAAGACTCAGGAACTGTTAGGGCTGCAGACTTCCGGGTGCATTTGCAGCCTGGGGTTTAACTGATTAACTGTGCTGCGAACTCCCATATGTACCGAGCAGTCTTCCCCAGTCATGGTTTCCTAATAAGTGTGATTATTTTTAGTGGACAGCTCTTCGGCATGGAAGGACTTCCAAGGACGCATGGTTGAATCTCTCCTTATATAACTTCCCCTTTATATAACAAGCCCCTTTCTTCTGATCACTAGCCTCTTTAAAAAAGGAGGAGACGCCTGGCTAATATTGACTGATCTCTAGATCAGAGCTTGCTCTTACCATCATGACTGTGGTATGTTGGCTTAAATGTGAGAATGGCATGCCACTTATTAATATATCCCCTGATGTCGTATTCATCAATGCTACAAATTTTGGTGTTGCTGCTGCTGCTGTTGCTGTTTGTGAGACAGACAGACAGACAGACAGACAGAGCGAGCCATGGAGCATATATGTATGGAGTACACCTTTCAGGAGTTGGCCCTCTCCTTCCCCTCCACTGAAGCAGGATCTCTCTAGTTCATTCTTTGCTATATACTCCAGGCCCATTCTTCTGCCAGCTTTGGGGCAGCCTTCCTTCTTGGCCTCCCATCTCCCCCCTAAGGTGATGGGATTACAGATTCTCGCCACTGTAGCCAGACTTCTAGACTTTTAACTCAGATCCAGAGGTTGAACTCGGGACATCTGACTTGCAAAACACAGAGCTTTCTGATGACTCCAAGACTTGATTCTTGCATTCAAGAAAGTTAAAATCTAGCAAGAAAGAGAATAAATATGGTTATGGATGTCTGCAGCATAAGCTAGTGTTGTTAGGGATGCTGAGAGCAAAAGTTTTAGAGGGGAGAAATCTTGGTGGTCATAGGCTGTTTTTACCTGTGGCATCTTAAGTCACGGTGATTGGTTTGATTTTTCCTACTAAGGTCATTTCATATGACAGTTCACACGGGAAGGTCTCCCTTTCATTCTTCCTCGGAGCTTATGTAGGTTCCTGAAACACCAACCGCTTTCTGCTTACCTATTTTTGGATTGTTTGAAAGACTCCTGCATGTGTGCTTCAGTTGCTATCCTGCCTCTCTCTGTGTCTCTGCAGAGCCTCCTGGAAAGCTTAGACAGGTGTAGTAGAGGGGGAGGGGGTGTAGCGGCGTTCTCTGTGGGTAACGCATGCGCACGCGAGCCGTTCCCCAGCTCGCTGGAAACCTCCTCTAAAGGATGGTTTACCCAGATGAGCACATGATGAAATCAGATTAAATATACATTGGAAAATGGCGGGCCTCATTGCTTCTCAGTTTCTCACCCAAACAATGTTATTTTTGCTTCTTTCAACTGGCTGCTTTCTGAATGGCTGTGAGTGCCCTAGGTCACACCTGCGGTCTGGGCAGCATGGCTCTGGATTCCTGAGGTATACAGCCAAGCAATTATTCAAGGAAGACGTGGATTTCTTTTCTTTTTTTTTTTTTGCCCCAGCCTGGTTGTGGGCCCAGACGGAACATTTGCACTTCAATTTGCATAACGTATTCTCATTTAGGTGACTTCTTAGACATGAGAAAACATTTTTAGAGCAGCAGATATTTTTCCTGTCACAGAAATAACTCTAAAAATACACAAAAAGCACACAGGACAAAATACTGTCGTTTCCTCCCCCACCCCCACCCCCGTAAGCCACCACCCAAAGAGAAGTGGTGAAGTGTTCCTTCTGGGCATTTGTGCATCCGTGTGCACACAGTGCTTTTGAAGCCGGTGTGGACATACGCTGTCCTTACTACTTGCACGTTCCTCTTCCTTATCATCTACAGAAGACAGTGACCCTGTGACCTCGCTGTAATTAATCACCCAGCTTTAACAATTCCTGGTGTTCGGTGGGTCTAGCTCCGCAGGCCTCAGCTGTCTTCCCTGTGACATAATAGCATGTATGGTGTGTATGCATCTCTGGGAGATGAGAAATTCTTTTTCCATCAGCGTTCTTATCACAAAACAGTGGGGGATCGTTTCAAAGTGGTTGGAAATGGCTTAGAAGCACATAGAACAGAATAATAATCCCACGGCCCAGAGTGAAACAACAGCATGTAAACCACTGAGAACCATTGTGTGTGTGATAAACATGATGTGTGTTAACACATGAGATGACCCTGATACCACTGTTACACCCTAAAGTCAGCAATTCCTCGGAGCCATTAGGCAGGCAGTCCGTGCTTTTTACAACTAGCTAATATGCAGTTAATGTACAATCACTGTTGGAAGTTATTAAATAAGAACACCCGTTGGTCATCTACATGGGGAGAATGACTGCTCTTCCAGTGCCTCTCCGATTCTGCACATAGTACTGACATACGTGATGCAGCCTTCCCAAACTAGCTTTCTCTAGTAGTTCTCATAGCGTATAGCTCATCCACCGGAGAGCACAGGGCACAGCGTTTTAGTCTGCTCACAGTTTTAGACAACCGTTATCATGATCGATTTTAGGACATTTTCATTATCCCAGAAAAAAAAAAGCCCAATTGATAAACCCTAGCAATCGCTTACCATTCAACTGTAGCCATAACCACTCCCATCCCTCGCAGCCACGAATCCATTCTCTTTCTCTATAGATTTGCCTTTTCTGATTGTTGAACATAAATGGACTCATACACCTTTGGTCTCTGTAACTGGGCCTTTCCCTTAGCGTGTATCATAATCAGATACTCACCCTGTTACTGGAAAATAATAACCCATTGAGCATTTCTACATGCTTTCAGTAAAAATTCATCATACCATGTATTAGCTAACCAGTATGCAGTTTCTTTCAAAACGATGAAAATATTCTAAACTTGATGGAGATGACATGTAACACTGGTATATTAAGTTCATTAGATTCATCTTTTAAATGGGTAACTTATATGTAACCTAATAATGTTGTTAGAAGTTAAATTATATCATGGTCTGCTACCTTTGTGAGTCCATACTTTTAATATGGTTTTTACTCGTCGTATGGTGGCTTTTATTTTATGTAACAAATCCTACTTTTGCACGTTTGTATTGGCTCTGGAGAGTTGGGAACATACAAAATACTCTGTTGTATTTCTTTGTATATGTGTCCGTTGTCCACTCTTGGTTCTTTCATGGCAGAAAGCCTTTGAAAGCCTTATTATTATGTGTCTGTCTGTGTCTGTGTATGTGAGTGCAGGTGCCCATAGAAGCTAGTGCCCAACCCCCTCCCCCAGAGCCAGATTGAGCTACCTGAGAATTGAACCCAGGTCTTCTGCAAGAGCAGCAAGTGTCCTTATCCACTGAGCCATCCTTCCAGCCCCCGAGCTTTTGAACTCTTCCAGACATTGTATGTTACGGCTGTTATAAAATGTCTGCTTTTCCTGACGTACCCCGTGGCTTTCCCTCTGATTCTCCATTTCTATTTGATGTCACAGAATTGTGTTCTTCAGAGCTCCTTGATCTCTGCAAATGCTTAATAGCTGCGTGTATGCAATAGGTGAAGATGTCTAAGGCTTTCTAAGTGAAGGCTCAGCTTCTCTCTTGTGCTCAGTGTAAGTCAGCGGACCCAGGATTATTTTTTGTTGTTTAGATAAAAGGCCGCTACTGAACGAGAGAAGGCAGTGGTTTCACGCGCAGAAGGCAGCCAGCTGTTTACACCATGTGCTTTATCTCTTCCCTTGCAAACTAGCGGTCACTTAGGAGAAGGCGAGGCGAAATCCTTCTGTATGAATTAGCACACACCTCTGCTGTCTCTTTCCCTTTTATTCATACGAGCAACTGATTCATACCTTGCTATTGGTAACCTCATCTTGCAGGCTGACGGTTGGTCTCTGGGGCTCAGAAATACATCCTGTGGCCACCGAAGGCTTTCCTTCCCTTGTCTTCATGCCTAAGGAGAAATTTCTGCCTTGTGGTTTATTATTTGTGTCCTGGCAGATGAATATTTTAACAAGAGTGCCACCAAAGAAGTAATGCGAGGGGCAGTGGCCATTTGGGCTTGATGTCATTTCCTCAAGTCGCTCCAGTTTGGGGCATTTTTCACACACATGCTCATAGAGCTGTCACCCTACTGTGAAGCTGGGACACTGGCATGAGATCCCTGAATCTCTAGGAAGAGCTCATAAATTCACCTTGGGGCTTTGTATGTATGACCAAGATTAGATGCATGCCACTTTTACCTAACTGCATGAGGTCTTCTATTGTGGGAACAAAACCCAGCTTAAAAGAAATCCAAATGAAGTCTGTTTTTCCTGCCACCTCCTGGGTGGAGAATAAACAATCCGTCTTTCTGTCCAGTACAGCCGAAGGACCATGAATTGCCAACTAGAAGTACGCGTTAATCAGTGTGTTGGTGGCAGTCACAAACTCAGCCCTGCTAACTGCACTCAGAAGAGGAAGTGGGCTGTTGGTAGCAGAGCTAAGCTCCTGTAGGCTGCACACACAATCCTCCTGTGCAGCCCACCAGGAAGCACCAAGGCATCCATCATAGGACCCAGGCCTGGGTGCAGATGCATTTGCAGCAGCTCCCAGACCGCCAGCAATGGTTCTTTTCACTCTGATGTATAAGTGCTGTAGTTTTTGTCATCTTTTCGGAGTCTCTCTTTTAGCCCCATTATATCTAAGCCTTGCATTTGCACCCCATGGGCTCCCCAGCTAGTCTTCTTTTATGGAGAAATCCATGACCAAATTCACCATCTTTGGGTGTGTGGTAAAATTAATGTATTCACAGCACTGTGACCCCCACTGTCGTTTATTTCCAGCATGTTTTCTTCTTCCCAAACAGAAACTTGGAAGTCATCAGACAACAGCTGTCCCTTTCTTCTCTTCCCCAGGCCTTGCAGCTCAGCTTTATGATATAATATAGGCGACTCACGTAAATGGTATCCTTTGTGGATGGCTTGCTTTGCTTAGAGTGGCGTCCTCATGGTTCATCCATGGAGTAGCCTTCCTCTTTATGGCTGAGTAATTTTCCAGCGCATGACTATGCCACGTTATACTTATCCATCCATTGGTCTACCAATATCTGAGTTGTTCCCACTTTTGAGATATTATAAATAGTGTCGCTGTGAATTTCATGTACAAACTGCCTTCCAGGAAAAAAAAGAGACTGAGTTTAGAACAGAGAGATGAAGAGGGTCTTAATCTATGCAAAAGGTTCATCACATCAGACTAACGCCTCCGGAGGCTGTGACCTAACCTCTGGAGTGGCATTCCCTTTATGAGATAGGACAGACATTAAAGATAATTATACAGGCCAGTCAGTGATGGCGCACACCTTTAATCCCAGCACTCGGGAGGCAGAGGCAGGCAGATCTCTGAGTTCAAGACCAGCCTGGTCTACAAGAGTGAGTTCCAGGACAATCAGGGCTGGTACACAGAGAAACCCTATGGGGGGGGGGCTAATTATACGTGACTGCATTTGTATTATTTCCTTTCTGACCCTTGTTTTCTGCCCTAATCTAGACCCTCCCCAAAAAAATGCTTTAAATTGCTAAATTTCTGTCTCAAATGTTCAGTCTTAATGTCGAAAAGAAAATTAGCTTAGAGACTCAAAAGATTTAACTCTTGTAACCCACAAGATCTTCAATAGAAAGTGGCCCACGGTTTTTCTCGGTTCCATCAGAACCTGCAGGTGATTTTCTATGTCGCCAGCAAAGGGAGCAGTAGTGAGACTGTTTATCTTTGCAATGTATTATCCCCATGGGTATAGTAAACCTTGTAGCAGGTTTAGGGCATGAACATAAAGCCATTTAGTCCAAGTTTTCTTTTTTTTTAAGTTGATTTATTTGTATTTTCATAAAATACAAATGCATTGGTGTTTTGTCATAGGCGTCATGTCCCCAGGAGCTGGAGTTACAGACAGTTGTGGGCTGCCATGTGGGTGCTGGGAATTGAACCTGGATCCTCTGGATGAGCAGTTAGTGCTCTTAACTGCTGAGCCATCTCCCCAGCCTCCTTAAAGTTTTCTAATGGGTAGTGGGGAAGTGCTGCTAAATTCCAGTTGTTTTATTTTTGTTATTTATATGTACGTGCATGTGCCTGCATAAATATATGTACACCACATGCATGCAGGAGCCCAGAAGAGTACATCAGACCTCCTGGAACTGGGGTCACAGGTAATGTGTGCTGGAAGCCAAATCTGGATCCTCTGCAAAAGCTCCCAAACTGCTGAGCTGCCTCTCCGGCACTCAATGTTGATTTTTAAGAATTGAGAATAATGTATATAATTTACCTCTCGGGGGGAGGTGTTGTTCTTTTTAACAGAGAGCAGCAACAACCTTAGACTCTTTAAACTGTTCGATAATAAGCCTTCAGCCAGTTAATCCCTGCCATAAACCCCCGCAGCATCTGCAGTGCTCTGGATACACGGTTCCCCACTTAAGAGTCTCTGTGCTCACAGACCACATCACTTCAAGTATTCGTCTTCCATCTCCTTCCCCTAGTTCCCAGGTTCCACCCCAGGTTGTTGTAGGAGGTAAACTGCTATTCTTGGCTTCTGTTTTGATCTCACTGGGACTACACTGAGTGGCAACACTGACAACTTAATTATTTCATTCTTGTGGCCTGAATTTATATACCTGCTTAAAACCTAAAAATAATAAGTAGGTTATACTTTTTTTTCTTCCAGAAGAAATAGTCAAGACCACGGCTTGGGCAATGAATATGTATTTGTATTCAGTAGATGTTGCCTCCCCACCCCAATTCATGGTGGATTTTTTTCCAATTTCAAAATACATTACACATAAGAAAGTGAACTATCCATATCCAATTCATGATAACTACACTCATACTATTAGTTACTGATTGCGGTTAAAAGAATGAAAGTGTTATAGGAATGTTAACCATATGATGATACTGTCACATTCCGGTAGATGGTTTCTGAACTCCTGTTTCCTAGGAGATGAGCAGGCTTCGTTCCAGCTGGGCATCCTCAGTGTAGAGCCGAAGTGTCTGTCCCTACTCACCCTGCTAAGTTATGTGCTCTGTGGTTGAGCAAAAAATATTCATATATTCTTCATACCTTTTCAGCTGCATGGAGGGTAAAACAAAATGCCCACTTCCATAGCAGATAGAAAGCAGCTTGAGTCAGCACGCAGAATTCCGGGACAATGAGCTCAGTATGAGTAATCAGAGCCATGGTTTCCATCCTTGGCTGCGTGAACGAATCCCAGTGATTCTGAACCCCTCCCCATGTGACCCCAAGTCAAGGTTGAGCACACAAGTTAATTTGAAAGAGAAACTAGGTAGGAGAGCGCCACAGTCATCGGAGTGAGACGTGGTGAAACCTACGGGGACGTGAGCAGTGAGATCATCGGCGATGGGCCCACCAGAGACAGAGCGAAGCGTGTGGTGTCAGCAGCTCAGGACAGGGTCTGATTTATCGGTACCTCCAGAACAGTCAAGGAGCAACCATAATACAAAAATCACAGGAAAGCTTCAAAACTATTTCAAAACATTGAGATAGATAGATACATTGCTATGTATCTATATCTATATATAGATATATATGTATGTATTGACATATAGATATATATGTTGGTGTATCTAGATGGATAGATAATACATTAATATATGTATGTGTTTGTGTGTGTATATCTATATATGGATCTATATGTATTAATATATAGATATGTGTTGATATATATTGATAGATGGATAGAGACATACATTGGTATGTGTATGTTTCTGTGTATGTATCTATATATGTTGATATATTAATATATGCTAATATATATGGATGGATAGATAGGTATGTAGATAGACAGACAGATAGGCATTAATGTTGCTATATCTAGAAAGCTGGCTTAGTTCACAAACAGCAACAAGGCATTGGGACCATATGAGCAGCAAAATATAGCACTTACACAGGGAGAGAAGCTGCTTCTGAATGTATAAAGAACTCAAGGCCAAGACTGTGGCAATCACGTACAGCAAACCAGTGCGGTACACACCTGCTACCCCGACCCTTGTGAAGCGAAGACCAAAGGGTTTTGAGTTTGAGGTCATCAGGGGTACATGAGACCCTCTCTCAAAAACTGGATAGAGAAAGAGAGAGGAAGGTGGGTAAGGGCAGCAAATTCAGGGAAAACAGCAGATGCTGGTGGGTCAGAGAAAGCACCACCCCCCAAGATGGCACACAAGTGACTGCTTCCTGAGATGGTCAAGGTGGTACTGCTGCTGTCTGGGTGTGTCCCTGAAAGGGGCACTGCAATGATCTGCTCTAAATGTGACCCGGAGGGCCTCTGACCTTGTCCCCTTCTGTCCTGCAGGAATAGATAATCTCTATGAGAGAGCGCTTCACATCCGCAAACTGCTCCTGACCTTGCCCAGGTCGGTCCTTATTGTGATGAGATATCTGTTTGCCTTCCTCAATCAGTAAGTACCCCACGTCCTGTCAACACGCCCGCCTGCATTCCGCCTGTGTTCTGTGTTCTTGAGTGCTATGCAGCGTGCATGGAGTTCCATCCATCAGCAGAATCAAAGGGGGCGTGATTGAATGTAAGCCGAGGGCACATTTTTTTATCTCCGGAGATCAAGGCCTTTTTATGATACATGAAAAGTCTGGAGAAACCATGGCTGCCCATAAATGCAAAATATCCAGAACACTGCTATAAATAACACTTTCCAGTGAAATATGTGTTTTTTTCTAACTTCCATGCAGAGCCCATGTCATTAATGTTTTTGTCAAAATGATGTGAACAACCTTCTCCTAGCCAAAAAAAAAAAAAAGAATTAATGTAGCCAGGATAGAGGGGGATTATAGATGGCTTAGACATCAATCCAAAGGCAGAATTTTCACACATTCGCTCTATTGAGTCCTTGTCAAGAAGAAAATATTTGTCTTGCAGTCGCTACTGTGTTGAAACGGGAATCTAAAGAGAGCACCACATTGTTTTCAAAACTCGACTCTTGATCGGGCAGCTTGGTTTTCAGTGCTGTTGCTTGCTGAGCGGGTTCCACTGCAGGCCTGCCTCCCTCAAAGCCATCTAAACGTCGTTTCGCTTTGCCAGGTTGCAGTTAAGCAGCTAGAAGGGCAGAGAGTTTATTCCAGAGTCAACTGCTAAGTGAACAGAGGGCGATGTGTTCTCAGCTTAGTACGGGGTCTCCCTTCTTCAAATCAGGATTTTTTTTTTCACCTGTGATTCAATGGCGTTTCGCGCTCACAGAAGCCACAGAGACTCATGACAACCCTGCTAGCTAGTTCGAAAATCAAGCCCACTCCGATTGGCCACAAGAGCCACGGAGTATACACTAGGGAATTACATACAGGGGGAGCGGAGCGAAGCTCTGCCGCTCACCCTAGGGTACCGAAAACATTCCCAAAGGATGGTAGGAAGCCATATGGAGAGAAGTGCTACCTGAAAATGGATATGAACTGTGCCTACCGTAACAGATGCTGCCCGTGGCTACCCTTGACTAAGCTTGGTCACCCAAGCAGCTGTCAGAGCCCAGGATTGCCTTGAAAATACACGCTTCCCCTCCCTCGACTGATGTGTACCCCCAGGAGGCCAGCAGTGCAGTTCTGTGAGTTTTTCTGACACTCCAGAATGAAACTAATGACCCACAATGACCTAGGAAAGCAGTGTTCGAACCAAGAAAGTTCTAGAGGCCTGAATGCAACTCTTGGTGAAGAATTGAATGGCAAATATCTCCTGAGTCAGGCAGCTGGCACTATTTGTTGGTTCTGCCCACAGATGCCAGCACTTGCCCCTAAGGACAGATGAGGGCCCCCACCTCAGCCCAGGGATCAACTGTTCTTTTTTTCTGTAAAATCAAAACTTGGAAATCACAGGTTTTTAACTCAAGTTTATATTCTTCAAGCCCGGACTAAAACAAAGACCTAGAAAAATTAAGCCTGACGCTTCCCACTGAGCTCAGGTGTGAATTTTGAAAATTCGACAGTTTTTATTCTGAATCTTGCTTCTTCCCCCGACCCTGTGTTTCAAGATGATCTGTCACTCAGTTGCCTGGTGGCAATGTGAAGGGGTTTTTTTTATTGTATATTTGAGAAATGGCAGAAGGGAGGGCATATGGTAGCCACGGGGATCATTCTTTGCGTTTTTCTCTCTCTCCACTATCTTCTCTCCACTAAAGGCTGAAGTGTCACGTCGGATGGTGTCTTAGATTCTTTGTGTCTGTCACCATCTCACAAAGGCAGCTGAGTCTCCTTTTTCCTTCCACTTGTCATCTGCTCACCCGCATTTTATAGTTCCTTTTGTGGGTGACATTCTATACACTGAGAGATAATGCCTCTAAACTCTCCAAAGAATTGCAAATTCCCTGTGTGTTAGAGGCCAGACATTAAAGAGCTGGCTGGCTGGGAGTCGCTTGTGAAATAGCTGTAATATTTCATTAAAAATATCATAAATATCTGTAATACTGAGTTTAGACATTAGTCTCAGACACCCAGCAATGTCCCCAGAGCTTCCCTATCTTAGATGGGACAATAAGAGAGTTAAAGATTTGCCCTTTGTCTTGTTCCTTTCAGCATCTTTTGTGGCATAAAGGGACACAGACACACAGAGAAGGTTATCAACTCACAGTGTTCCTTACCTCCTCGAAAAATTTTTTAAAAAAAAGATGGTTGTGCTTTTATTCTAGTTTTTAAAAATTTTTTTTACAAGATTTCTAAGTGGGGGGGAGTTGAAAACTAAGATACCTCTGAGAGGTGAGGCAGATGTAAAGACACCATGACCGTATGGCTTTATGGAAATTGGACGGCACAGCGCAGAGCCACTAAAGCTGCATTTGTGAACCTCCACCTTAACATTTACGGGTGAAACGCTCTTCTTGGCCCTTATCTCTGTTACAGCTGATGTTTTAGACTCAGGACTTTAGGAAAAGCACCTCTCCCTCACACAAAGAGGATGTCTGCTCCCCTCATTTCCTACCTAGTGGGTCGTAGTCATCTTACTCTGTTTGGGGTTCAATTAAGTGGGATGGGTATCATTTTTCCTCTAATGACTTAAAAAAAATAAATTGCTTAATCCATGTTTTCAAAATATGAGGTAAGGGTGCTGGAGGGACAGCTCGGTCATGAAGACTATGCCCTACTCTTCCATAGGATGTGAGTTCAGATCCCAGCACCCACATCTGGTGAGTCAACACAACCAGCTGTAACTCCAGCTCCAGGGGACCTGGCATGCCCTTAGGCCCTCCCAGGCCACCTGCGCAGTTATGTGTGCACACACACAAACACACACGCACATGCAAATGCACACACATACATACAAATGCATAACACACTTTTTTTAGTAAAATAAATTCAAAATACAAAGTATCCTATTAAGCACTCTCTTTCCCCAGCTCCCCTTTGACAAGTTCTTCTTGCTTCCGTCTGCAGCCTTTCCCAGTACAGCGATGAGAACATGATGGACCCTTACAATCTGGCCATCTGCTTCGGCCCAACACTGATGCCTGTTCCAGAAATACAGGACCAAGTATCCTGCCAGGCACACGTGAACGAAATCGTGAAGACCATCATCATCCATCATGAGACCATCTTCCCAGATGCTAAAGAGCTGGATGGCCCCGTGTATGAGAAGTGTATGGCTGGAGGCGACTACTGGTGGGTGCACGAACAGAGTCCTCCCTCTCAGGGACACATCGCTACCGACTGGATGATAAAAAGGGGTTTAATGGCCTTGCTGCTGAATCACAACCTGAGTTCAGATCCCCAGCACCTACGTTAAAGTTAGGTACAGCATTGTGTCTGTAACCCCAGCAGTGAGGCGCAAAAGCAGAGGGTGCCGGGAGCTCACTGGCTCTCCAGCTTCTCTAGACAGCGAACTCCAGGTTCAGTAAGAGACCCTGTTTCAAAATATAAGGGAGGAAACAGTAGAGGAAGACATTGGTCACAGGCTCTAGCTTCTCTGCACACACACATGAGCCACTACACTAGCATACACATGCATACACTACATGTGCACACATGAGCCGCTACACCAGCATACACCACACACACACACACACACACACACACACACGGCTCTAGCTTCTTTCTACGTGCACACGCATGAGCCACTACACCAGCATAAACATGCATACACCATATATACACACACATACACAAAATATAAAATGAATTGCCCATAAGCTATCAATGCTTCTAAATTTTTTTAAAGAATAAACAGCAACAATAGCATTTAAGTTAGAACAGTGAAATCCATGGCAATGGGGGCTTTATTATGGAAGCATACTGTCAGACTTTTGTAGATAATTTTGACCTATTTGGCCCTCTGTAAAGAATAAGGGCTTTTTTTTTTAAGAGTTTGTTTATATAAGGGTGTGCTTAGCAGAGCACTGGCCAGCCTGGTCTACATAGAGAGTTCCAGGACAGGCAGGGCAGCATAGAGAAACCTAAGCGAGAGACACAGAGACAAAGCCTAGGAATGTTGATGCCAGAGAGATAGAGACAGAGAGACAGGCAGAGACAGAGAGACAGACAGACAGGCAGAGACACAGAAACAAAGCCTAGGAATGTTGATGCCAGAGAGACAGAGACAGAGAGACAGGGAGAGATTAATTTTTAGTACTATACTAAATCAAGAAATGATGACTGACTGAATTAACAGACTTCACTTCCATTCTTGGGTTTTATTTGGGTCTGGGTTTTGGTTTCTCAGTGCCAGGGATCAGACACCTTGTGTGTGCATGGCCTAATCTGTGTCCCCAGCCTAATCAGATAGGTTGATTACAGGACAAATACCTTGATACTCTCTTTTCGTAGGAGCTCCATCAATCAAATACATTTTTATTCTTATTGATTTTCATTTTCACTTTTACAAGTAAGTCTTATAGTAGTATGGGTCATTATGAACAAGTATATAGTAATATGTTTTGAGACTAAAAAATTTTAACATGGTGTCACTTCCCAACCAAGTACATGAGTAAGAGTGGAGTCAGTTGAGTAACTCTAAAGGGCGGAAATCTTAAAATGTCTGTGCTCGGTATTTGATTATTGATATGTGTGTTTCAGTCATTTTTCTATAAATCATCAATAACAAAAGAAGGCTCCAGCCTTCAGGCCCTCTGCTATGCCGGCTAGTCTGGGCACTTGTTTATCAGTGGTTTATTTACCATGAATACTCTTCAAAATAAGAGGTCAAGGAGTACACCCAAAGGTTAATATTTAGTATTGATAGTATTTAATAGTAACTGGGAACAGCCCAGGGATCTTGGTCTATTCTACGTTACTGTGATAGAGTACCACAGGCTGCGTCATTTAGAAAGAAGGAACTTCTCACAGTTACAGAGGCTAGGAGGTCTCATAGGGAGACCTTCCTGTTCTCTAACAAGGTAGACAGTATCAAATGATGAGGACGAGAACAGAGCATGCTCAGAACTCTGTGACCCCTCCATGACCTCAGCGCCCTTGAATTTCCCCACTTGGACCCACTTGAGAATATCCACGTGGAAATTGGGGGTTCCAATTCCAATGCATGAATTTTGGAGGACTCAGTGGAATCATAACAGCGATGCATCTGGTTCCAAAACACGCGAGTCTTCCCAGGGTAGCTCTGAAGGAGACACACCTACATTCTTTATTCTGCACCCTTCTCAAGAGACCCCTGAGTCCCATTCCCTTACCCAGACTGCGGAGATGTGGAACAAGTACCTAAGAGATAAGAAAATAACAGAAAATGCTTCTTCCCCCCCCCCACCTAAGTCATATACAGTGTGGTGGTTAAGAAAACTGGGTGTTAAAAATATTAAAGCCGGGCGGTGGTGGCACACACCTTTGATCCCAGCACTTGGGAGGCAGAGGCAAGTAGATCTCTGTGAGATTGAGGCCAGCCTGGTCTACAAGAGCTAGTTCCAGGACAGGCTCCAAAAACTACAGAGAAACCCTGTCAAAAAAAAAAAAAAAAGGAAAAAAAGAAAATTGGGTGTTGCTATTTCCAGAAGTACTACTTTCATAATTAGGAGCCAAGCATTTTTCTGTGCCGTAGTGGCAATGTTATCCATGGAATTCAATTCAGCAATATTGACGGGCATGTGTATGACAGGTGCCAACTAAAGTCTTCCTCTGGGAAAGTAAGAGAACGAATCCAATCATGCCGAGACACATAGCTTCATTTTCAGTCTTATTTACTTTGAGGCCAGTGTGGGAGCTATGCTCGGCACTCCCCCAGGTGTAGGGCTGTTGTAAGTACGATCTGCTGCCACCTTTTCTGTTGTGTCAAAAAGACAAGGTGTGTGGATACCCAGTGTGTGCAGACTGGATCCAGAGCGTGGTTGCTGCTGCTTTTGCCAAAAAGGCCTTTGAAATGGCCTTGTAGCCAGTAGCATGGACTAGAGAATGTTCTGTTTACAGTGTTTCCATGGGAACCTGTGTGCATGTTATACAGGTGTGTGTTACACAGTGTTTCCATGGGAGCCTGTGTGCATGTTATACAGGTGTGTCTTACACATTGTTTCCATGGGAACCTGTGTGTGTGTTATACTAGTGTGTGAGAAGGACCTCAGGTGTCTTACTCTATCACGCTCCACCTCACTCCTGAAACAGGTCTCTCTGACCTGGAGCTAGGATGGTGGTCAGCCCCATCTGGCCTCCTGGCACTGGGCTGCAGGAACACACGGCCTTGGTGGGTGCTGGGGATTCAAACCCAGGTCCTCATGCTTAGGCGGCAAGCACTTTTACCCACTAGACCATCTTCCCCAGTCCAGCGCCACTCTTTCTAAACACAAAATCAGGAATACAGCAGTTTCCCCTGTCCCCAGTTCTTAAAGGAAGTTTTAGAGTAACACTGGGCTGGTATTCGTGGCCAGTACCTTTGATTAGCAAACACCGGAAGGCAAATAGTGGTAGCGATGTTAAAGTTGCAAAGCAGGATAGCAAACGTCGTGCTTCTCATGCAGAAATGAAATAGTTGCATGTGAACTGGTAACAGAAAAGATGCGACAATCACCTCACAGATGCCGAAGGACTCTCAATTTATATGTAGGTAAAATGATGAACTTGCAAAAACTTCCCAGTCTGTTGAGCAATAAGCAAACATATTCTGCCTGAAATCAGCTAATCTGTATTTATTTAAGTAGAAATTATTTGTAATACTTTTGGTTTTCTGTACGTAAACTTCTGTCATAATAGTATTGTAAAAGATACAATACACATACACACATATATCCTACACACACACACATACATGCACCTACACATGCACAAATACACATGTGCACACACACATATATACACACATGCATGTATATACATATGCATGCATCTGTACTTGCACACATACACACATGTATACTCACACACATACATGCACACAAATACATGCAAACCCACATGTACATACATATATGCATACACATATGTATACGTACAAAAAAGTTTTAGTTCCTTATCCTGTTGCTGTGGTAAAACACAGACAAAAGCAACTTGAGGGTAAAAGGGTTTGTTCTGCCTCACAATTCTGGGGTGTTGATCGTGGCAGCAGAGGCTCAGTTCCAGGGTACAGTCCATCACGGCAGCAGAGGACAGTTCCGGGGTACAGTCCATCACGGCAGCAGAGGACAGTTCCGGGGTACAGTCCATCACAGCAGCAGAGGACTGTTCCGGGGTACAGTCCATCACGGCAGCAGAGAACAGTTCTGGGGTACAGTCCATCACAGCAGCAGAGAACAGTTCTGGGGTACAGTCCATCACGGCATCAGAGGCACAGTTCCGGGGTACAGTCCATCACAGCAGCAGAGGACAGTTCTGGGGTACAGTCCATCACGGCAGCAGAGGCTATTTCCGGGGTACAGTCTATCACGGCAGCAGAGGCTCAGTTCCGGGGTGTAGTCCATCGATCACAACAGCAGAGGCTCAGTTCCGAGGTAAAGTCCATCACGGCAGCAGAGGACAGTTACGGGGTACAGTCCATCGATCACAGCAGCAGAGGACAGTTCCGGGGTACAGTCCATCACGGCAGCAGAGGACAGTTCCGGGGTACAGTCCATCGATCACAGCAGCAGAGGACAGTTCCGGGGTACAGTCCATCACAGCAGCAGAGGACAGTTCCGGGGTACAGTCCATCGATCACAGCAGCAGAGGCACAGTTCTGGGGTGTAGTCCATCATGGCAGCAGAGGTGTGAGCCAGCTGCTCAGAACACATCAGCACTCAGGAAGCCTTAAAGGGACTACCATCCTCCTTTTCTGCCATCCAGGACCCCACTCTTAGGGTGGGTCTTCCCACCTGTCCTCACCTAACCAGAGAGTCCCTCACAGGCTCGCCCCAAGTCCGGTCGCTTAGGTTATTCTAGAGCTCCCCAACGTCGATGCTGACTTACGATACCTGTCATACACCTACGTGTCCACATGCGCACCCACAGAGCCAGGTGGTAATTAATGGAGGCTCTGGCATTCTGTGGTCGGATTATCCAGGCGTGTTTCTGCACTAGGAGTCGTGTTTTCCTTGCTGTCTTAGTTACTCATTTACTTAATTACTCACTCTGGTTTCATATGCATTTTTACCCAACAGCGACAGCCCATACAGTGAGCATGGTACACTGGAGGAAGTGGACCAGGACGCCGGCACCGAGCCCCACACCAGTGAAGACGGTAAGTCCCCCGCTGGGGCTACTGTGGGTTGCTTTTGTTTTTTGTCGGAACAGGAGAGTTTCCAGGCTTCTCTTAGTTGATTTGGTGCGATTCAGCTTGGTATTCTTTTTTTGCTCGTGTTGTATATCAGAACTGGTTCTGTGCCTTCCACATGTCTTCTCTGCTCCGAAGTGTATCTTTTTGTGTGCTTGTTTGAAGGCAGGAGGGTTTTATCGGTTTTCTGTGTTTTGTTTTTCATGCTGGGTCAACGTTAAGAAATCCTTCTAACCCCTGAGCGAATGAAGACAGTCCTTGCCTTTCATAGTAACAGACTCCCTCCTCATGGAGTTTAAATACACCATAGTGTTCTTGTGACCATAGACTGGCACTGCACACCAGATCTCTAGGGCATGTCCACCTTGCCTGACGGAAACTGTGTTCCTACTGAAGGGTGACTCCCTGTGTCACCTCTCCCCAGCCCTCAGCAACCTCCATACCCTTTGACTCTATGAATGTGACCCTTTTAGGCTCTTAGTATAAGTGGAGCCATGCAGTAGACTAGCTTATTGCTCACTTCAGGTCCACCTGCGTTGCCACATGTTGGAGTACTTTCTTCTTCAGAAAGCCTGCCCAGCATCCTCTGCGCGTCCATTTCACACTCTATCCATCCGTCTTCTTCTGGGAACTGTCTCCACGTCTTCCCTCTGGTGACGAGTACTGCAGGGACCTCTTTGAGATTCTAGTTTCGGTTCTTTTGGATGAGTATCTGAATTCTAGGTTGTATAATCACTCTAATTTTTAAGGACCTGCTCCCCATTCCATGTTCCATAGCATCCGTACCATTTGTGTAGACCCACCAACAGGATGAATGCAGAGGGTTCACCTGCCTCCAGCCCTTGACATTGTTGTCTTTAGCAGGGAGCCCTCCTCACAGCATCAGGAGTAACTCACTGTGGTTTTGATTTTCCCATCCTTGGTGATAATGGTGTTAGCCATATGCTACGTCCGCTATGGTCTTGTATTCTTTTTGAATTCCTTCAAAAATTGGTTTTTCATATAGTGCTTATTCTTATGGAGGTTATGCTATGAGGTAGGGGTCATTTACTTTTCCTGCCCGTAGAGACATAGCTGTCACACCTGTCCCCATGCCAGCTGGCCTTTCACGGCATTATAAACCAGGTGCCTTCTATGTGTGAAGGCTCCTCCTGTGTTCTGTCCTTCCCACTGGCCTACCTCGACCACTGTCTTCACGTGAGACCTTTTAATTAACCGGAACAGAAAGCAGAGCAAGATCTCAGGTTTTGTCCTTTTTACTGCTCTTGATCCTTTCCCATTCTACTTAAATTTTAGGCTCTGTTTTTCAAACCCTTAAAAAGGGTTTAATATGTAAAACCCTGCAGAGAGGCGAGCCACAGCTGCCCTTGTTTTACAGATGTTGACACAGAGAGAACTGCTGTTCTACACTCTTTATAGCTCAGCCCACGAGCATATTTCCAATTGTTTGGTATCTCCAAATTAACTCTGATATGTTATTTTAAGAGACCATTTCTTTTTCTGACTTTTACAGTTGAGTGCTTAGCCCTAATTTTTAACACTTTCTCTATGGTGCTAAGGTTGGGCCCATGACTTTTCTTCCTGTGAAAAAAAAATATTCAACCACCAGTCTTTGGGGGTTTTTCTTGTTGTTTTGTTGTTGTTGTTGTTGTTTTTGTTGTTGAGACAGGGTCTTGCCAGGCAGTGATGGTGCAAGCCATTATTAATCACAGAACTCGACAGGCAGGGGTAGATGGATCTCTGTGAGTTCAAGGCCAGCCTGGTCTACAGAGCGAGTTCCAGGACAGCTAGGACTACACAGAGAAACTCTAACTCAAAGCAAAATGAAATGAAACGAAGTGTTGCTGTATGATAGAGACCTACTATAAACAAACTCCTCCCAGTCTGCCTTGGAGAGCTGGGATTGTCGGCATTACCACCGTGTCCTTGAATACATAACGTGAGATTTCCGAGAGCCTCTCTAGCTTGCAATTCTCCTTTCACCCACTGAACTCTTACCTCTGTCTTTATTCCTTTGCCGTCCACCTGGTGTACTTACCACATCTGCTGCTTGGTCATTGGGGGTTTTGTTTTGTGTGTGTGTGTGTGTGTGTGTGTGTTTTTTTTTTTTTTTCTGTTTAAGCTCCTGGATCTTTAGTCCTAAATATCAGTTTTTCCACTATTTCACGTTATATGTCTGATAATTCTGACACATTTTCCGAACCTTCCGTTAGCGCTCACTTATTAGGTCTTGTTTTCTAGCGTGCATGTAGATTTTTGATGTGTGTCTTAGAACCTCATGAAGATAGCCTCCTCCGATGAATCCTTCATCTATTCCTCCCAGAGGCACAGCAGCCTATAATATGACGTCTATTTTTAGCTTGAAGGTTTTCACATCCCAGGTGTTATGAGTTTCCAAACCAGCCTAAGGACCACAATACACTTGGGAGTCTCAGAGATGGTGTGTACCAAAGCCTTGAGACGGTTCTTCCCTGAAGACGGTGGGGCAGAGGTGTACACTGAGGGAGATGGTAATGGCCTGCAGAAAGAGTTGCAAGACAGTGGGGTTCCAGGATGTCACCCTAAAGTTCGTTAGGACATGAAGAGGACAGCTCTTCTGGTAGGGCGGGAGGACACCCAGGCTGCCATGTCAAACAGATCCCAGGTTTGACTTCCTTGAAGACCAACAGAGATCTACACGTGATGGCTCACATGTCCAGTCGTGTCCCTAGATCTCGTTCTGGCCTTTGATTCTCCCTCCTGACTGATGGCTTAGGACTGTAACTGTAAAAGCTGGAGTTTTAGCAGGAGAGTAACTAGGGCCTTTAGTGCGGCATTGATTATCTGCTGAGAAAGAAAAAATTTTTTCATTGTGGTCCTTTTTATTGAAAATGAATTTTTTTCATACAGTGTATCTGATCATGGTTTCCCCTCCCCGCTGTCCTCCCCCATCCTCAGCTTCCCACTCTATGCCTTTGTGTGTCTCATTAGAAGACAAAATAAAACAAAAAAAAGTCAAAGCATGAGAAACACATACACAAAACCCATAAAAACATAAAATTGGAAACCATAGCATATAAACAAAAAACCCAGCAAGGTGAAAATGCCCAAACAAAGCAATAGGAAACAAAAGGAACCTCCAAAAATCCCACTGAGTTTTATTTTGTGTTCGCTATCTACTGCAAGGCATGAATCCTGCCCTTAAGTGTGGTTTGTATGCCCAGTGAGACTCTTGGGGAAAACTAATTCTTCCCTTGTAATTGTCAATTGGAGATAGGTTCTGGGTGAGGAATGGGGCTTGTGCCCACTTCCCCCTCTCATCTGACCTGGACCTGTGCGTGCTGCCACAGTCTCTGTGAGTTCTTGTGTGTGTCAGTCCTGTTGTGTCCAGACGACGCTGGTTTCCTAGTGCCCTCCGTCTCCCCTGGCTCTTACACCCTTTCCACTTCTGCTTCTGAAGGCTTTACAAGTGCCGAGGAGAGGGATTTGATGGAGACGTCACATTTAGGGACGAGTGCCCCAAGGTTTCTCAGATATCGTCTGGCAGTATCTCTGGGTCTCTGTTTCTGTTCTCATCCCCTGCAGGAGGAAGCTTCTCTGAGAATGGCCGAGCACGGCCCTGATCTGTGGGTGCAGCAGAATGCCATTATGAGCAATTTTACTCCTCCATTCCTTCAGGAGAGCAGTAGTGTTTGGTTAGCCCTTAGGTTCATTTCCCTTGTCCAGTTTCAGGCTCCTTGGCCACTGGAGCAGTGTCAGACCCAAGTCTGTCTCATGGAGTGGGCCATAAACCTTTGCTCCTTTTGAAAGTGGGATGAAATGGCATTTTCTGGGCTTAAAGGTCATTCTTTCTAGTGAGAGCTCATATTTCTAAGATGTTTCTGAACATTTCTGAGCCCCTACCTCTGATACCATTCTTTTCCTTGCTAGGTTTATCTGTTTCTCTCTCTGTTCATTCCTTTTTTTTTTCCCCTGCTGACCTCTGAATGTTCCTTTGCTTTCTATTGTGGAGGAAAAGCTTAGGCAAAGCCCCTCCTCCTCTCTCCCCACCTACCAGTTCCACTTCACTCCACCTGTCAAATTTTTGCCCCTTGACTACAAGAGAGAGTCTTTGTTGCACACGCAACAGTGTGGATCTCATTTTGATCACGGCCACCACTTTTGCAGGAAGGAAAAGCGTTGCTTTCAAAGAACATGTTCTTACCCACAGCCACACCCTTCCGAGTTCCGTAGCTGAATTAACTGGAATCGTAGCTAAATGAATGGCCTTTTTGACCACCAAACAGTGTGTTTTCTTTTCTCTATCACGGTATCACTACAGAGACCAAGTTCTGTTTTCAAGATAGGCTATCACAGAACAAAGCTCGTCTCCGCAAGGGCGATAGATGACAGATCTAGAAGGAAGCGTATTAGGGATAAGGAAGTTCCCAAGAGAAGGTGCAACATTATACATCACACTAAACTTCCAACATGAACATTGGACTCGGTAGCACCAGACCGTCCAGGCAGCCACTCCGCTGAGTCCGCTTCCCCTTTGCCCGGTTAGCAGAGCCTTGCAGAAGCACTAAGTAATCACGTTACACCCTTGCTGTTATTGGTATTGATGTCAGCAGTAGCAGCATTCTGAGAAGTCTCCACAGGACCCGAAAGGACCAGAAGACTCTGTATGAAAGCGCCATGGTGCCCCGTGCCCTGGGATTGATTGCCATGCAATGCCCAGACTAAGATGACTGTAAATAGCATATTGATTGGCACTTGACTGTGAAATGGCTCCCAAGAGAGGACAAGGAGTCAAAATAATGAAATTGCTGAAAATTACTTGTTGATACACTAGGGTCACCAATAAAATGGTCTTCTGACACTTGCGGTCATTCTTGTACAACCTGCCCCACGGTTCAGTAAATTTAGTGAAGCTGATAATCCTGTTATGTGAAAAAGTCATGATAAAAAGATGTGACGATCACAGAGTCGTGATTCTGAAATTATTTGTGTATGCAAAGTTATTCTCGGTAGCTTTTGACCAGCATTAACATCGTAGCACTGCATGCCTAGAAGAGACATACTGAATCCCGTTTCCTTTCTCCTTGACACACTGTGCATAGATTATATATCCCGTCCTCCGATGATAGCTTTTCATTTTTTAATTAAAAATATAAATATAAGAGTATGTTGACACAAGAGTTGGCAAATCCTGTGTGGTGAAGTTACTTTTAATAAATTAGCGTGTCTTCACTCCGTGAACAGATTTGTTTCCATCCTCTGGGGAAAACTGGAGTGTGGATTTTCGTATCTCATCATCCCAGATCAACCAGGATTGATGCTTTCTCTGGAAATTCGGAACAAAGGGCCATTCCGTTTAAATGGGAAGTCCTCTCCTCTCCATTATTAAATATTTAATAGTGCTCCCACTTGTGTAGGTTTAATAAGGTGTGACTTGAGGTGATAAGCTGTTTAGTTTTCTCTACAACTTGAGGAAGGAGAAGTTTGTTTTAGCTCATAGTTCAGGAGATGTGGTCCATCGTGGTGGGGAAGACAGGGCAGTAGCATGAGTGACAGGGATCTGGTTACCCCGGTATTCAGGGAGCAGAGAATTTGACTACAATTTCACCTACCTCTATCTTCCTAGCCCTGCCCTGTCAACATCTGCCAGGCAGGCACCATATCCAGAAACTTCTTCCATTAAAGAAAGAACAGTGTCCCAAGACAGTGACACCCAACTATGGACTAACCATTAAAACTATGGGCCATGGGAACATTTCACAATCAACCCTAAGCAGGAACATCTGATATAAAGGTTTTACCTAGTTACTAAAAAGACTTATATTATTGTTCTGAATGCTCTTATACCTTTTTCCACGCAAGGCCTAGTGTTATGAGTATTGTGATATAATATTCACCTCAAACATGATCTTGAGATGATTTGCTGTAGTTGACCCAAGCCCTTGACATGAAGGTTTTTGATGTTCATTGGTGTCCTTGCTTCTGCCTTATATGTCCCAGAGAATTTTGAATTTGTCAAGTGAGTGAGAAGCCTGGCTTTCTTTATCCCAAGATTTCTCACAATTGTATAACTGACGCTACAGCGAACACAGGGATGAATAAGCTCTTTCAAATGAGTAGATTCGTTATCACAATAAATAAAAAGCTATTTCCTGGACTGTTGAGAGATGGAAGGCTTTCCTCCACCACGTTGCCTGCATATTCTAGAATATTTTGAAACTAACGCATGCCCAGGTTTTAGCAAATGAGGCATCATTCATTACACAGATGCTCCTATAAGCATGTTCTGTAAACATACACTCCTTGCATTCATTACACAGATGATCCTGTAAGCTTGTATTCTATAAGCATACACTCCTTATTTCATTTCCACTTATTCTTTTATATTATATATAATTATTATTTTATATTATATTTCATTAGACAGCCACTCCCGTCTGTTGGACAGCATGGACAAGCATGAGGGGCTGTGGGAAAGGAGGAGAAAGGCTGTGTATGGAGGACATTTCTGAAGTAGGACAGATCACAAAGCACCCTTTATAGGGGTTTAAATTAGTGGGGTTTGTCCTTTTTTCCTCTTAATATTTAATCACAAGTCAGAGCTGTATTCTAGTCCTAAGCCCAAAGTGTAATGGTTCCCCCCACCACCAAGACTTCAGATTTGTTTGCAGTGGTAAGAAAGAACACAGAGAGATATGTATATGCGTCTCTCAGTTTCCCCTCACTGGTAATATCCTATATGCATACCTGTGATAAAATGCCACAGCCAGAAAGCTGATGTCAACATAGGTCATTGACCATATTCGTATTGCACCTGTGTGGGAGTTCACTTAGTGCTGTCGTTTATCACATGTGTGGATTTATGTGACCACAATCACAGGCAACATAAAGAAGGCTTACATTAACAGGAAACGTGTGCTCCCCTTTATAGCCACAACCACTTCCTCCATCACCACCTACCGCAGCCATGGCAGCCACTAGTCGACTGCATCTCTGCCATTATGTCATTTGCGTGAATGGTACTGTACAACCTGCACCCTTTTGAGCTCTAACTTTTTAAATTTATCATAGTCTCTCCCACCAATATCTCGTGATCCCCAGAAAACAGTTTTTGGATCTGATCTATCACTTCGAGTAGGTCATTTACCGTATAATTAAATCTAAAATTTTTATGGAGAGAAAGAAAGTTTTCCTGAGCTTTAATGTTGATTTTGAGATTTCATATCTCCCCCCAAAAAAGAGTTCATGAGGAGAATAAATTTATTTAAATAGCATTTATCATGTTGATTTTGTGTATCTTTTTAAAAAACAAAAAAACTAATAAAGCCTGCTTGCTGGAATCGTGTTTTCTGCTGTTGTAAATGCAACTAACATGTTGCAGAGATGCTCCATCAATGTCAAAGGAAGGTTAGAACAACTGCAGAGAATCTTACAACCAAGGAGAGGCTTATATATCATCCTGCAAAGTCAGAATCTTTTTATTATACTGTCATTGTATCTCAAATAAGGAGTTGAGGAAGTTAAGATCTAGTGTATAATTTTTCTTTGCCTGGAAAACTGAAACAGATGACAGCTAGAGGTCTCTCTCTCTCCCTCCGTCTCTCTCTCTCTCTCTCTCTCTGTCTCTCTCTCTCTCTCTCTCTCTCTCTCTCTCTCTCTCCTGTTGCCTCTTATTGCCTCTCGTTTGATGGTTGCCCCATTCAGCCTGTTTGTAAAGCCTTGTGTTGCCCATTCAGAGACCGCGACTTGCCTTCCTGACTTCCCTGTCCCTCTGCATTTTCTGTCGTTTTTCTGTAGAGTGTGAGCCAATCGAAGCAATCGCCAAGTTTGACTATGTCGGGCGGTCTGCTAGAGAGCTGTCCTTCAAGAAGGGTGCATCCCTCCTGCTGTATCACCGCGCCTCTGAGGACTGGTGGGAAGGCAGACACAATGGCATTGATGGTCTCGTCCCTCATCAGTACATCGTGGTGCAGGACATGTGAGTAGTCTCACTTTTCAGTGGTCAGAGTAAAGGTTTTTGCCGGAAGGGAAAAAGCTAGAAATTCAGCTGGGCGGTGGTGGCGCACAGCCTTTAATCCCAGCACTCGGGAGGCAGAGGCAGGCGGATCTCTGTGAGTTCGAGGCCAGCCTGGTCTACAAGAGCTAGTTCCAGGACAGGAACCAAAAGCTACGGAGAAACCCTGTCTCGAAAAATCAAAAAAATAAATAAATAAATAAATAAAAAATAAATAAATAAAAGCTAGAAATTCAGTCTAGGGTCTTGCATATGCTGAGCAAGTGTTCAGTTCAGTTGCTGAGCTACAGCCCACTAGCTCCCGGATATTATTCTTAAGTTGACTTGAGCAATATAATAATAATAATAATAATAATAATAATAATAATAATAATAAACTACACTGGGCAGTTTTTCACCTTCCTAGTAACTTTAATGCTAAATGATTAAATAATCACTGCATATAGCTTATTTGGTAGATTTCTCTCTTGTCCTTGAAAATCTACTCTCAAATTGGCAAAGCTTTAGGAAATGTACTCAAAGAAACCAAGATAGAGCCAGTCAGCTGTTAGACTGCTTTGCCTAGCACGCACAAAGCCGTGGATCCCATCTCCAGCACACACCCACAAGTCAGGCGTGGGAGTGATGCTGTAATCCCAGACCTCAGGATTATACTGCGTGCTAGCTGCTGATGTCTTAGAACCAGCAACTGTTCATTTACCAAACTGAAGCGAGAGCTGGTGGGAGACATCTTTTGATGGTGTCTCAGAAGGCTAGCCTCTGCAGAAAGTGACTTTTGACATTAGCATTGCCGCGGTGATGCTTCTCTTGCTATCTGGCTGTTTCAACCACCACCTCCCATCCTGCCCGAACCCAAAAGGGAGGCTGCAGGCTTACAGTTGAAAGGAATCATCTCAGTCCTCGAGGCTTTTGTCGATGCTCTCAGTTTCACCCATGAGAAAGCTCTAAAACTTCCAGCCTGTTTAAAGACGTGAGGAGGAGGTGGCGTAAGTGAAGAAACAGCTTACAAACAGTGGATGAGTGGAGCCCTGTTTCCTGAGTGTGCTGCTTCACTGTTCATTACCAATTCCAAGTAACTGTTCAGGAAAAAGAGAAATACACTCTATAAAGTGAGTAGACATGCTTAGTGACGTACACAGCTTTAGAAACAAGAAAGTGTGTATATGGCAATTGATTAAACATGTGTATCTAAATTACTAAACAGAGAAGCCCATTATCCATAGTGTACATACTGTATATATGCACACTCACACACATGAAGGAGAATGTGAATAAAGTAATCACACACTAGCTCAGAATTGAGTATAATAAGGGGGATCTTTATTTGCGGGGGATTCATAGATCACAGTCCTCTGCATGAACGGAGAACAGGAACCAAATCCAGAATCCAGGTGAGATAGGAGACAGACAGATGAGAGAGAGAGAGAGAGAGAGAGAGAGAGAGAGAGAGAGAGAGAGAGCGCAAAACCTGGTCCAGCCTCTCAAAGGCCATTGGCTGAAGGAGGTTCCCCAGCACCTCCCGGCCCCGTTTGTCTAAATAAGAGCATTCCAAACCAAAATATAAAACTATATACAGTTAGAACAGATACTAAATATAAAAAATAAAATTATTACTAGCATAAACAATGTTAAGCAAGAAACATATGTTAAATGTTTTAATAATTATTTTATCTTAAGGAGTCTAAGTCTTGTATTAGAAATGACTTGGCTAAGTCATAAGAGGCAAGTAACTATGACTATCTAGTCTTTAACCCCATCAAAGGCCTGAGAAGGGAGATAATATTACTTGAGTAGGCAGGAAGTGCCATCAAGCAGCTTTTAAAATGTGCAGTAAATAACAGAGACAACTGGCTACCTGGGCAGTCACACACACACGTGCGCATGCGCGCGCACACACACACACACACACACACACACACACACACGGTACACTAGACACAGGAGCAAAGTATTGAAGGCTATTTCCTATGACCCTAACCACAGTTGCCTCTTGGTGTAGTTGGGGGTTTTGCTGTTTTCATTACTATGAGTTCTGACTGTCCTGGAACTAGCGTCATAGACCAGGTTGGCCTTGAACTTACAGAGATCCACCTGCCTCTGCCTCCCAAGTACTGGGATTAAAGGCGTGAGCCACCACACCTGACTGGTATAGTATGTTATAGATGATTATTATGTACTCTTTTATATGCCTGAAATTTCCTTGCACCATAATTATATTTCGGGTGATGAAAGACAGTCAAGTTTAAGAGCCCACACCGCTCTTGCTGCTCTTGCGGAAGACTTGAGTTCAGTTCCCAGCACCCAGGTTTGGTGGCTCACAAACACCCATACCTCAGCTCTGGGGGTAGGGTGCCCCCTTTTGGCTTCTGGAGCATCTGCACTCACATGCATATTCCTCCCCCCTCCCCCACATACACACACACAACAAACCTACAAAACAAGGAAAGCGAAGTTAATAAAAGGCTTACATACATGCCATCCCTTATTCCTGTACCTACTCATCAGGCCGAAGGCTTTCTCACTTGCTTCCCGTTGTTTCAGGGATGATACATTTTCAGACACTCTGAGCCAAAAAGCTGACAGTGAAGCCAGCAGCGGGCCAGTCACTGAAGACAAGTCTTCATCCAAGGACATGAACTCTCCAACTGACCGCCATTCTGACAGCTATTTAGCCAGGTAAGTGACATTTGGTCAAAAGCTCCTAAACCCCCTTCTTCAGGGGCTATGAGGAACAATCATACACTCAATCTTGAAGTATTACCCAGTGTCATAAGATTTTTCTCTTTTCTTTTCTCCTTCGGTGAATGTCTAGGCAAAGAAAAAGAGGAGAGCCACCCCCTCCAGGAAGACGTCCTGGCAGGACCAGTGATGGCCATTGTCCCCTCCATCCCCCACATGCTCTTTCCAACTCCTCAATTGATCTGGGGTCCCCAAACCTAGCCAGTCACCCCAGGGGCCTGTTGCAAAATCGTGGCCTCAGTAATGACAGCCCTGAGCGACGGCGACGGCCGGGCCATGGCAGCCTGACCAACATCAGCCGCCATGACTCCCTCAAGAAGATTGATAGCCCTCCTATCAGGAGGTCGACATCATCAGGACAATACACAGGCTTCAATGACCACAAGCCACTGGACCCAGAAACAATTGCTCAGGTATAGTGCTTTTAACTGGATGTTGTATTTTAAGTGTTTGGCTATGGTGAAGATGATATGAAAGATTTAAGATCTGTAAACTATATTTTCATATGGGAATAGCCAGAGAAAACAAAGGAAATAGTCTCATGGACTAACGCTTGGCCACGAATCTCCTGATGATCCATTTGCCGCCGGAAGATTGATTCTAGGCATATTAGATTCATATTGATTAAGTAGATGTGTCAGAAACGGAGAAGCCAGGACATTCATACGCATCAGTGGTGAATAGCCAGGAAAATATGGAATGAAGAAGGACCTGCTAATAGAGCCCAGTGGTTCTAAAGCTTGCAAAACAGATAGTTATAAAAGGGCAGAAAGCCCAGAAACAAAATAAATTATTTATTAAAACCAAAGATGACACTTTCAACTTGGCAACTGATAGATTAGGCAATAAATAATGTAATCAATAATGGTTAACCATGTAAAGACCCAGAGTGCTGGGTCCTATGTGCCTCTTGTCTTGCCTTCCCAGCACTGACTCCATAGTGGGCTCTGTTGTTCGTCTCTAATGATCAGAATTGAAAAAGCAGAGGTAAACAGTGTGGATGAGTTTACCCGATCCACCATCTGAGCCTCTGCTTCAGATACTGTCTGTGTCTAGCAGCAGAGACAGTCCTAGAGATAAATAGTCCTGGGTGGCAGCGTGGGCTATGTGAGTAGTCTAATGCATTTGTAAACAAGTAAATGAACTTGAGGTATAGAGCAGTTTCCCAGCCAAAATCAAAAAGGCTTTGACCTTTGAGTTTTTCTATTTCGAGGGTTATGCAAGGCTTTTTGAGACCTTTTAGAACTAGTCCCATTTGATTGTAGCCAAAAGTCATGATTTGAGAAACCCTGAACGTTGCTGCTGTAATAAGGAGGTGAAATGTGATTTGTTTAGAGACAGATTTAGAAAAAGGTTAAAAGACATAAACTGTTTAACCCTTTCACTGCCAGAACCAGGAATGCCTTTTATTATAAATCATAAAGATGAAAAGTCAACAGATAATCCAGCTTCTATCCATTCTGCCTGGTGCAGATAATTGGTTCTCACGTTTTTATCCCTCTGTCTCACGGTAAAGTGAGTCACATAGGAAGGCAATTGTCTGAAATGTGAGCTTCATGTCACCCTCATCAAAATGGCTTCTAGCTCTCTCCTTCGTCTATCCATCTCCAGCCTTCAAAAATTCCCACGCAACCAAAAGAGCATGTCATAGTGATGTTCATACAAAACCGCGCAAGTCCTGTTATAGCAAGTCCGTGGGGTCCTCGAGTAGAGGAAGAGTGTGCTGTCCACAGATGTCATCGTACCATGATTGGCTTTACTCTTTATTGGATACTATACTTTAATATCATGCCCCTGCTTATTCATATAGCAAATGCTTATTGAGCATTGGCTATGCCAGCATCTGTGAAAGGCTTTCTTTGTTTTCTTTTTTTGTTTTGTTTTGATTTTTTGAGACAGGGTTTCTCTGTAGCTTTGGTGCCTGTCCTGGAACTAGCTCTGTAGTCCAGCCTGGCTCGAATTCACAGATTCGCCTGTTTCTGCCTCCCGAGTGTTGGGATTAAAGGCTGTGGCACCCCTGCCAGGCTATGAAAGGCCTTCTTGAACAGGTTAGATGCCACTGTTTTCTCAGGGTGCTGGCAATACAGTAGGGGACAAGGACAAGTGACACTGTGGGGAGTAAGGATTGTGGTCCAGGCACATGGCAGAAGTCCCAGGGATAAAGGGAGGAACATAGCCCCAAGTCCTCCTTCCCACAGCACCTGGAATCCACCATCCTACTTTCCACTCCTGTGGACTTGACTACTCCACAATCTTGTATGTGTAGAATCAGACAATATTTACATTTTCGTGACTGGTTCATTCCACATAACACAAGGTCCTCAAGGTACATACATGCTGTTTCATTTGCCAAGATTCCTTTCAATTCTGAATGGTACTCCATTTTTTATGAATATATATATATATATATTTAATTTTACAAGCATTATTATCTTAATGATAAAAGCATGTATTATCTTATCAGTTCTTCAATGAGGAACACTTTGCCCTTTGAAATTTGTACAATTCTCCCTTTATATCTGAACTGGATATATTTGATAACAAAAGTGATAAATATAAGGAAATCAGTATTTTTTAAAAATTCAATTCATTTAATTGTTTTCTTTATCAATATAATGACTTTACATATTTATAGGATGCAGTATAATAATTTGGTATACATATGTGTAACTAATTATGAACTATAGTTGCCCTGCTGTGCTGTTGAGCACTAGAGCTACTTCGTATGAATGTTAGTTAATAACTATGCAAAAAGAGTGTTCTTATACCCGCATGTAGGCTTTCCATCAATTCAGCGGTTAAAAGTGGGCGTTGGCATAGCAGTGCCGATTCTGTTAGCTTACATACTCTGCGAAAGATGCTCCTCCCGGAGCTGTGATTTTTCTCAAGGATGGGCAGCCCTTGTTGCAGTTGAAGGGCGATTCACATAATGATAGCCCTAGAGAATTTTGCCACCATGCAAAAAGTATTTCATGTTTCTATATTGTCAGCCTAAATGACAATCAGAGACGTTCTTCAGAGAACGAAGGTGTTCATTTGGGAATGGCAGGGACATTGCTTGGGAATAGACTGGGGCAGTGTGAGGAAGTAGAGACACAGAAGCATTCTAAAGCTGGAGGAGGACTGACTATTTTGAAAGAGCAGTCCTTGACTAGAAGGACTAATAAACGACAAGACTGGCATCCATCCAAGGCTGGAGGACAGACAGTTGCTAGGCAGATGTTCATGCTGGAGCGACGTCCTTGCAGAAGTAATTTCCATGTAAGAATGCAATGGCCTTTGTCAAGGTTATAGGTCTGGCAGGGTTTTTGAGCGGACTTCTGCTTTCTCTTCTTCAATCAAGCACACATGCATATACTTATTTAAGCATGACAGTGTACTCCATTTTGATCCTCAAAATTTTCATAATATGAGAAAGATGGTAAAATAAGAAAGTAGGGTTACCTGTCAGTTATCCCTCTCCCCCCCCCCCCCAAAGAGAGGAAACCATGATAAAGAATAGCCAGCCCTAATCCATCCAACTGGAATGACCAAGGGAGTTTACTGAAGTCCTTACTCCTCAGGGGAGTGGCAGGAACTCTATAGATTTTTAAGACTAAAGCCAAGATAGCGTAACAGAGGGCAAGTGAGGCTCACTGCCTCTCCAACTCTGTCTTAGTGGTATCTTTCTGTGATGAAACACCATAATGAAAAGCAACCTGGGGAGGAAAGAGTTTATCTTATGCTACAGCTTATAGTCCAACATCCTGGGAAGTCGGGGCAAGAGCTCAAGCGGGAGGACCCAGCGCAGCGGTCCTGGCAAAGTGCTGTTCACTGGCTTGCTGCACCTGCCTAGGGGTGTACACCCACCTGGACAGGCCTCTCTTCCATCAGTTACTGCTTAAGGCAATGCAGCACGAGCTTTCCCACAGGCCAGGCCAGTGGAGGTGTTTTCTCAACTGCAGTTCCCTCTTCCACAATTACTCTAGCCTAGGTCAAGTTGATAAAAACTAGCCAACACACATCCTATCTCCCCTGGCAATGGGTTCAAAGCCGAGATGGAATTCTCATGAGAAAAGGGAAGTTGATGTGCGTAGCATTGGTCCTGCAGATGACTGCCTGGGAGAGATGCATGGTCCTTACAGCCTCCAGCACGGTAGGGAGAATTTCCCAGAATTCATAAAGCTGTACTGGCACAGAATAGTAGTTGTGACATAGTCATGAGGACCAGCTCCAGTTTTGAACTGGACCCTCCTGCTAGAGTGTTTTCTCTAACGCCCGCTGACCACACAGTAGCTCCCTTTCTGCGTCTCTACTACTGTCTACCGTGTTCACCCAACTGGCTGCAGCACCATACCCCTGGCTGCTCAGAGCCGAGGACCAGTAGTCAGCAAGGCAGCAGCCTGACGTCCTCATTAGTCCACTTCACACGCAGCACACAGGACACACACATATGCCACACTGGTCTATAGACAACCAGGCACAGTTCTGCTTCCCAGTCCCTGCGAGAACCATGCCCAATAACCAGGTGGCAGCCCAACCTACCAAAAGGTCAGGCAGACAGCTTCAGGCACAGTGCCTGCATATGCCTACGTAGTGCCCGCCTCCAGGGAAACTGTCGTACCAGTATAGACATAGACACCTGCATCCTGGACCAATGATGCCATCATGGACATCTCTGACAAGGATGATAGATGGTGTACACAGTAGTCAGGATACTGAGTCCATCTAGAATCCAGGGTAACAATATCCAACAACAGGCGTTAGGCCTCTCTGAAATGAATAAGTAACCTATAAAATTTGGAAATGTAAATATTGCAATAGCTGTAGAAATATCAACAAAGAAAACAACAAAATATGAAGAAATAGGTTTTCTCACAGTAACACTGGTTAGCAGACCCCCCAAAAAAGAAAATTTACAGCCTTGAAAACAAACTCAAAATAATGTTAGAGAATTAAGTGAGAACAAGAGAAGACAAAGAATTCAGAAAACACAGCCTTTCATGGCATAAATGATAAAACTCAACAAAGAGATAGAAATCCTGAAACGAAACCCAAACAAAAATCTTACACCTCACGAATTCAGTAAGTAGAATTTAAATATATATATAATTTGAGAACCACAACACAAGACTACACTGGAGTCCCAAAATAAATTCCAGGAATTCAAGATGGGGATTCTGAATGAACCCAGTCAAGACAAAACAACAAACAGAAAATGATAAATTTTTAAAAAATAAATTAAGCCAAGTGGTGGTGGCACATGCCATTAATCCCAGCACTTGGGAAGCAGAGGTAGGTGGATTTCTGTGAGTTCAAGGCCAGCCAGGCTTGTCTATAAGAACTAGTTCCAGGACAGTTAGGACTGTTACACAGAGAAACCCTGTCATGAAAAAAAAAAAAACCCAAAAAAGTAAATTAGTAGGTTTTCTGCCTCCCCTAATAAGTTTCTAAGCCAATGATGCAGAAAGACAGATCAAGCTAAACTGAAGAAGTATATATAACAACAGGTTTATTGGAGCAACTCCCCGTGGGTTCTCTGGTCC
Organism: Microtus oregoni; assembly: GCF_018167655.1. Lineage (NCBI taxonomy): Eukaryota > Metazoa > Chordata > Mammalia > Rodentia > Cricetidae > Microtus > Microtus oregoni. The sequence continues at coordinate 58,313,924 of NW_024543060.1, read as the reverse complement.
CAGAGATTGGAGCCAGAGGCATTGCTCCTAGGGAGATTTTATGGGTTGTTGGCAAGGGATGATTACGGTCCACCACAAGCTGGGTTTGTGCCTGAGTAAGGTAAAAATTGAACAGTTAAGCAGGGAATTGGGCGACTGAGAACTTCATGGGAGGCAACTGCTGCCGAGAATTGGGTTTGGAAACTGGGCCTTTTGTGCCTTCTCTTTGTCCAGAGACTCAGAGTGGGTAAGTTTTGGAGAGAGAGAGACAGAGACTAGAACGGGGCTTTCTGGAATCATGCGGGGGCAAGCTGGAGGTTCCTAATAGTGCCACACCCTATGGGGGCCATTTTCTTCCAAACTACCACAAATATTTAATATTAAATGTTTAAATATCATTAATTAGAAAATAATTTGAATGCCCCAACACAAAGAAGCAATAAGCATATGAGACAGTGGATATACATCATAACCTAGACTGGTCACTATACACACGTGTTTGTGTAATGTGTATATAAACATAGCCTACACTGGTCACTACACACACACATGTGTGTGTATAATGTGTATAGACATCATAACCTAGACTGGTCATTACACACATGTGTGTGATGTGTATATAAACATAGCCTACACTGGTCACTACACACGTGTGTGTGATGTGTATATAAACATAGCCTACACTGGTCACTACACACACGTGTGTGTGATGTGTATATAAACATAGCCTACACTGGTCACTACACACACAGAACTCCCTAATTATGTGCACATTTCTGGCTAATTTTTTTTATATTTTAATAATTCTGGTTATTATAAACAGGGTTTTTACTTTTACATATATCTCAAGAAAGTCTGGGGAGAAGGTTCATTTGGTGAAGTTCTTGATGCACAACCATGAGGACGGATGTTCCATTCTCAGAACCAACAGTAAAAACCAGAGTGCAGTGCTGTGCGCTTGTAAACCAGCCCTGGGGAGGAAGAGACGAGCAGACCCCTGGGTCTGCTGGCCAGGCAGAGAGTTCCGGCACCTGATGACGGACACCCGAAGTTGACCTCGGGCCTGCACATGCACACCCGCCCCCACATGAACACACACACACAAGATGGAATAGAATTCCGATCAATACCGCACAAGTTATAAGAGACCTCAATAGGTTGCCTGCTACCTCAGAATGACAATTGCTTGATCTATGGCTCCATGTGCATGGCTTCTAAGTATCATTTAGAATCAAACCCAGTGCACAAGGCGATGGTGCATACACTCTATGGGCAGACTGTAAAGTTCAAATATGTGTGTTCTTTACTAGTCTGTTCACTTTGTTCCTATAATTACAAGCCTATCTTTCCCTCTATCGTTTTTTCCCAATAGGATATCGAAGAGACTATGAACACTGCTTTGAACGAACTCCGGGAACTAGAAAGACAGAGCACGGTGAAGCATGCCCCCGATGTCGTGCTGGACACCTTGGAGCAAGTGAAAAACTCGCCCACCCCTGCAACCTCCATGGAATCTCTAAGCCCCCTGCACAACGTCGCCCTCAGGAGCTCGGAGCCTCAGATTCGCCGGAGCACCAGCTCGTCCAGTGATACAATGAGTACTTTCAAGCCGATGGTGGCACCCAGGATGGGCGTGCAGCTGAAGCCCCCAGCCCTTAGGCCAAAGCCTGCTGTTCTTCCAAAAACAAACCCTACTGTAGGGCCCGCCGCACCTTCCCAGGGTCCCGCAGACAAGTCTTGCACCATGTAGAAACCAAGGTCCTGGGGGAGGGAGTCTGAAGATGAAGATGGATTAGTGACAGTGGTCAGTGACGTTCCTCAGTCTTGCACCTATAACTGGAGATCTTTTTGACTTTTCTATGTCGTCGAATGTAATGGTGTCGGGGACTAGCTACATTAACATGGGCATTTGTATTTTGTAACCTTTTTTAATAACTGGACATATGTCATTTTAAAGACAATAGAAACTCTCAGACTTACTTGAAAATCCAATGCTGCAGCCCTTGTCACGAAGGCGACACCTTGCCCCCTGCGGTATATGGCTTTGGATTGTGTGGCCCAGGTGAGTGGCCTGCGAGAAAGAGAACCTGAGTTCCAGGTCTTACTGGAGTATCACCCGCCATGGTCTGTGACACATGCGGGAAGAGCCATTGTGTAGAAACCAACACCAAGCATCCAGAGTGGGGTCCAGTACCTGTTAAAAGTCACAGAGGGGGCTTCAGTGAGACTTTCAGTCCATGGCTTGCAGGGAGTCCATGATGGCCCCTTCCATAAATGTCATTTCCCTGGATCTGGGTTAAGAACTCAATGGAAGAAGGTAGGAAAACCTCAGCTATTGCTTGAACTGAACCTGGAAAGGCAGAGGAGACAGTGTCTCCAGAGCTGTTGGCATTGCTCCCTCCGAGAACACGATCAGGCCCTGGAGATGTCCAAGTCCACCACCTCCACTTGCAAAGGACTAGAGCAGTTGAATATTGAGGACTTTCTGGTTACAGCACAAACTCCTACAAAGTTGTTCAACAACTGCCTGAGAAATATTTCTCCCTTCCTTCAAACCCCATGCTCTCCTTTATGGCAATGGAAACAGACAGACAGGAAATTGATTCACGGATGTTGTGACCCAATTACCTTGCTTCTTTTAGACCACAGAGGCCCAATGGTCCCAAATCCTGAACCCCCAGCTCTGATGCCCACATCTCTTTGAGCCAAGCCAGATCTGGCTACGGTACTGAGTGAGAGCCCGGCCGGGCCACCATGGGAAGATGACCCTGTGGTGCCAGGATGGCCTCTTCCCAGTTTTGTACCTCAGAATCATGACTTCTGTTCTTTCCTATTCGTGTTTGGTTTGTTGTTTTGGATTTTTGCCCGTGACCTCTACAGAACTCATCTAGTCAAATGGACTCCGTTAGGAACTTCTTTCCTGGCATTTTAGCGCATAGCCATTTTTCTTTATCATATATTCACTATATTTTTCCTCTAGCTTAAAAAAAATGGCAGATTGTGTGTTTGTTTAGTACTGGGATTGATTGAACCGGAGGCCTCTTGCATGCTAAGCACACACTTTACCACTGAGTTATATCCACCCCATGCCCAGATCGTCCTGAACACAACTGTTTTTACTAAGGTACAGATGGCCCATCTAGCCGCAGCCGCTGGTGTCTACATTAGCACGCACTTCCTGATGAAGCCAGCAGATGGCTCAGAACAAGCCCCTTTGGACACACCATTAATCACCCACCTCAGAGTGGCATGGTGTTGACAATAATTCACGCAGGAACCAAGTAAGAGCTGTACTAAAATCAAGATCATGAGTGACCGCTACCTCAGTTTGCCGACCTAGTCATTCCTTTGCAGAAAAACAACGTGGATGAAATAGTCCCTTTCTAAGTCACTCTCCTCGTCTCACAACCACCCCTAGGTACTTCCCGGGATGGTAAGGTTTTAAACCTCACAATTGCCAGTGGTAGTGGTGGTGCACACCTTTAAATCCAGTACTCGGAGGCAGAGACAGGCAGATCTCTTGAGTTCAAAGCCAGCCTGGTCTGCAGGATGAATTATTCCAGGACAGCCAGAACTACACAAAGAAAAATAATTCAAAATTTTTAGAACCATTCTTTTTGGCCATTTTGTAAAAGAAACCATAGAGACCCAGCCAGGATTGAGGTTTGCTGGACACTGAGCCTTTTAAACATCCCACCTCTGGTTTCCTTGGAAGTTCATCGTCTCCTTAATGAACCCGCCATTTACTAGAAATCAATATCAATTTTTCAAACCATGTTTCTTCTTTGATGGACGATGCTAACAGAAGGAGTAAGAAGCTAGCAGCTTTAGGAGCTATTTGTAAATACCTTTCTTAAACTTGAATTTTAGTTTTTCCCATCTTCCTCCTCCAAACAGCTCTCTGGCAATCCTCCCCACCCACCCCACCCCTACTGCAACCCCACTGCTGCCTTCTGTGTGTCCATCTATGCCTTTCTGTCCCCCTAGGTCAGGCCTTTGCTGCCTTGAAAGAGAAAGGACATGCTTTTGTAAGTCCCTTGGGATCTCAGGCCTGGGCCTCCAGGGAATGGCTCCTAGTTCCCTCCCATCCTTCACTTATCTTTTCCTCCCTCTTCTCTCCTGTAGTCCCAGTGACAGTTCCAGATGTCCCCAGAGAAGCAGTCACCTTTCCTTCCTTTGCCTAGTGATGGACCAACAGTTTTACAGCTTTACATCTGGCGTGGGCACCCTTGGAGCCATGCACAGAATAGTTTAAGATAAGATGTCCCCTGCACGAAGGATCCTAAACAGTCACTAGAGCTCACAAAAGGCTGTAGCAGCTGAGACGGGTCACCCTGGCAGGGTTCAAGGTGGAGCGCACAGAGGAAAGGGACAAGGAAAGGAAGTAAATGCATGGACCCTGAGGTCCTCCGTCCCCTCCCAGATCTTAGTGACCATATGAAGTTCAGGGAGGGGGTCGTTTGCTGAGCAGATTGTAGTCCACAACACTACCTGACTCCACGTACACAAAATAGCCATAGTTGTTAGGACTGTGTGCTTTGTCCCGTCCGTAGAACCCTGGTGCCGATTTACAAAGCCCTCTGGTGTGAGTTGGGGTTTGAGGGATAGATTGTTAGCAACCGAGCGCACATTTTTTTAAAAGAGTGTTGCAATAAAATGTCAAACTGTTGAGGACACTCTGGAGCTCAAGTTCTTGCTGCAGGTCAGCATCACTGTTCACCAGTCTTACTTGTGTTCACAGAACATCAGCTAACTGTGGTGCCCCGGGAACCATCCATGGAATACTTCACAGTGAGGTCCCACTTATTCTGCTACCATAGTCATGAATGGACAAAGAACTCCCAAGGGTCAGATGGTCTCTGAGTTTTCTGTATATATTTGCCATTCCCAAAAAGGCTTTTTGATTTAATTAAGAAGGGGAAAAGAGAGTTGGGTTGGTGGTGGTGGTCTCGGCATTTAGGAATGGCTCAGCCTCTGATGTCTACAAACTGAAGGAACCATGATCCGAAATCTGAGATCCAACAGTAAAGAGACTGTCCGTCCATTGAGATCTCAGATTTGGGTTGCTCCTTCTTCCCGACCATAGCAGCAAAGACCATAAATGCAGGAAATGCATTTGGGATGCCATCTCCACTCTGCCACTAAGACCCCGGGACACAGCCCAGAGCTGAGAGCTCTACCCATGTACAAATAGAACCCTCCTATTTCAGACCTCCCCCCCCCCCCCGAGCTGAAAGCCCCCCTCAAGCTCCAGCTGGGCTGGAGTACCAGGCTTGAATTGGGATGACTTCAGCACAGGTAGTAAAGCCAGAGACCAAGCCTAGCTTTCGCTCATCCTCCTATACTTTATTTAAAAAAAGAAAATGTCTCAGTGGTATAATCAAAATGGGTACCTGTATCTTTAAATTATATAGGGAATTTTGTATGTTTAAATAATTGTACTGGGCTCCATAATGCTTACCTTAGAAACTAGTAAAAGAAAACTCTAGAAACTGCGCATCTGTGAATGCCCCTTCCGAGCGCGCTCATCTAAGTTCGTGTGTAGTGTGATGGTTGCTGTAGATACTTATCGTGTAGTAACAGGAGACTGCTCTTCCCCCGCGTTCCTCCTGGTGACTCCTGCCCACGTAATTGAAATCAGTATTGTCCTTTGCTGTCGGTTTGGTCAGTTGCAGTACTGGTTGCTTCCTGCTTGTGACAGTGACCTACCCGTGTCAATGTACATCTGCAGTATGTACATGTGAAAGTGCCTTCCTATCTTAGAGGAGCTTAGCCTTGCTCTTGTACTGTCGCCCACCGTGTCCCGCCCGCCGGAGTGGTCTCCGGCTCCTTCCACTTCCACTTGCTCCCGCCTCTCCACCAGCCCCACTTCCGTTTCTTCCTGCGCCTCAGTGCTCAGTCGCGTGCGTTTTGCATCCGTGTGGATTATCAGACTGTCTCGTTACCCTCATAGACGTGACCGTGCCTTTCTCTCGCCTCAGTGACTCCCTGCCACCCGTCCCATGCGTCCCACTGTGTCCCACTCACACTGCTACCTGCCATCCTGTCCCTAGCCCTATACTGTCTCTCCAGTGCATCCCCCCCTCTCCGAGGTGAAGAGAAGAGGGGGCTTTTACAGTTCTGGAAGAAAAGAAAATGTTTTGTTAATCTGTCGTGACAACGCACTTTTCTGTATAGTACTGTACTTCTTGGCATGTACCATTACAGGCTTCAGTATACGGTCGGGTTTGTTCTTCGAGGTGTAGCTTTATAATAAATACGATAGTTCTGGCTGCCTTTGTCTGCTTGCCATTTGCTGTGACTCTGAAGTGTCTGTGTGATGGATGATACGGTGGCCCGGAGAGGGACCTTGGCGGGCCAGGGGGCCACAGGGATGGGTAGGAGGAGAGGGGGGAAAGGGGAGAAGTACAGAGAGAGGAAGAGGAAGAAGAGAGAGAAGTAGGCAGAGTTCTGCCTTTTAAAGGTGCAGGGTACTGCCCGCCCTGCACGGTGGTGATGCACTCTGTGGGGTCCAGGGTACTGCCCTCCCTGCACGGGGGTGATGCACTCTGTGGGGTCCAGGGTACTGCCAGCCCTGCACGGGGGTGATGCACTCTGTGGGGTCCTCAAGGCACAGGGACAGGGGTACCTGGGTGCTTACAGTAAGTTCCTTTTTCACTCTGTTCCCCAGAGATGTATTTAATGGGTTGCATTGAAAATGGGAAACATCAAGCTTTTTCTGTTTTGTTTGAAATAGGTTCACACATGCAGTCCTGGCTGTTCCTGGAACTTACTATTGTAGAACAGGCTGGCTTCAACTCCCAGAGATCTATCTCCCTCTGCCAAGATTAAAGGCAAGCACCACCCATGCCTGGCTCTCTTAAAAGGTTTTTGCTTCATTTTCATTTTTGGTCATGCATTTGAAAGCGAGGCCTCCCATACACAGGCTCATCCGAGAAGCTGCGGTTTTTCAAAGTCAATGGCTTGGGGACACCTGTGTAGGGGAAAAACAGGCATTGAGTCCAGTCCTCACAAATTCCTTCCCACTGTAAATCCTGTCAAGCTAATATTCATTTCATTTTATTATACCGAAGTAGAATTTTCATTACTGACTGTTTAGATTTGCCCATGTATCAACACTTTAATATCAAGCACAAAAGCTAACTCTTCAGTTCAAATTGAACCAGTCATATATCAGATTTAAAACTGTTAAATCTGCTTTTAAAATAACATCAGCAAAGCTGGGCGGTGGTGGCGCACGCCTTTAATCCCAGCACTCGGGAGGCAGAGGCAGGCGGATCTCTGTGAGTTCGAGACCAGCCTGGTCTACAAGAGCTAGTTCCAGGACAGGCTCCAAAACCACAGAGAAACCCTGTCTCAAAAAAACAAACAAAAAAAAAATATCAGCAAGGTGGTGGTGGTGGCGCACGCCTTTAATCCCAACACTCAGGAGGCAGAGGCATGCAGATCTCTGTGAGTTCAAGCCCATCGTAGCCTACAGAGGGAGTTCCAGGATGGCTAGCCAGAGCTACACAGAGAAACCCTGTCTCAGAAAACAGACATAATTAAAATTAATTTTTGATTGAAGTATGAAATATGTACAGAAAAAAGTATAAAATATATACAGAAAAAAGGTACCAGTCATTAGTGTAATCCATCCTCGCCCCTCCCCCTCCCATCTCCCTTAATGTGCACAGCCAAGCGTGTACATCCCTTTCTTACTTGCCTTGACGTACTGAGTCTTGCCTGAGTCTTGCTGTTGTTCAGGCTGAATGGCAGGAAACAGGGATTTTCCGCGGGCATCTTCAGCTCGACAGAACCCCCAAACTATTATCCTTCATTACGAGCATACCCTCCCCTTTACCCAAGCTCTGTGCTTCTCATTTACCTCAACTATCATGGTGGCCCAGAGAGACGTCTTGCACCCATCAGCCCTCCTTTGGAGCAGTTGCCTCTGTGGAGCCTTGAGTACCAGCCTCAGTACCCCTCCAAATAGGATGTCTATGGCAAGCAAGGATCTGAGGGTAAAAAAATTAACTCAAGCACATTACTGTTACATGTGCTTTCTTCCTTTTTCATGGAGAAGCAAAGAAGAGGAGAAGGGGGAAGAAGAAGAAGAAGAAGAAGAAGAAGAAGAAGAAGAAGAAGAAGAAGAAGAAAGAGTGTTCTCCATGAGGTTTCTAGTTTTTATAGGCATAGCTGGAAAATTTCATAGTTGGTAAGGACTATGATAATATGCATATCAAAATCACAGAGGGCAGGTAGAGTCTGACAAAGCTGTGCTTCACAACAGGTGACACCACCAGGAAAGACCCAGCATCCAAGGGGAAACACCTGACGTTCCACACCATTAGATAAAGTCACTAAACATCCCTGAATCCTGGATTCCCCCAATCCCCTCTTCTAGTCTCTTTTGTGATAACCAGCTTTGGGGGACACCCAGAATTGTTTGTTAGCAAAGGTGGGGCACACTACCCTCAGTGAATTTTCCAAAAGACAAGTGTTCCCGCAGCTCTGCAAAATGGATTGCTCCATGTGGACGTGGACTTAACAATTCCCGTGGATCTGCCCATTGGTCTGTCATCTGTACATTTACTGTATAGTCTTGTGGGCTTCAACATCTCCACTTCTTTTGTTTAGTGAATGCAGCATGTATATATCTCTCTAGGCAATGAATAATTTTTTAAAATTAATGGCCAATAATCCATTGATGGCAAGCTGAGAACTAGTTTGGCCATCTTGCAGATGAATTGTATATGATTTTAAAATATCTTATCTACAGTGAAACAGAAGAATAATATAAAAATCTGTAGTAGTAAGACACGATGTGGTTAAGTGTGTCTGAAAGTTGTAGGTTTGAGGTAGAAAAGGAAAGGAGTCTTAGTTTAAAATGTTAGTTTTATCTATCAACCTTTGCTTAATAGACTGTGTATCCATGAAGTATTGTTAGATAGAGTTTACCTAGTTAGTGGTGTGCATCTGTAGGACCAAGGCCACAGGTGAAGTAGACCTGATAAGTTTAATTTGTAATCAAGGCAATAACAAAGCATTTTAGCTATGAGAGGGCAGTATCTTCATAGAAGAACAATTGTCAGAAATACATAAGGGGATTGTCTGATAACATGTACATTACAGGATTATGGGCAGACTCTACAATGAATCATTTTTTAAAATTTAGTCCAGTTCTTTGGGCTATAGTTCAACATGGCAGAAAGATGATGTAGGGGGTGGAAGTCTCTCATGGTTGTTTTCTGCTAAGGGGAGAAGTTGGAAGTCCTGTCTTGAAGGCTGGAACACTGGAACATGGTGGAAGAGCAGGCTGTCTCAGGCTCCCTGAGACTTGCAGGCAGCTTCGGAACCATCTGTTTCTGGAGAATGCAATAGAACCTCCTGGGATGAGAACTGGAGGGCAAAGCTGGAGAGCAGGGCGGAGCTGCTGCACGGCAGCCTTGGCCAGAGGAAGAGCAATCTGCAACACCTTAAATGATTAATAAATACATGCTAATGGAAGAACATGAAGTTAAGGAACCTGAGAAAGGAAACTATCTCTTAGGTACGGTTTTGGCATATGAGAGAAAGGCATTTTAGCCCAGGGAGAGAGGGAAAATTTCCCTCCCCTGTAACCAGGAGCAGGAATAGCTTGATCTGTAAAGAGAGAAAGGCAGATTTTCAATGTAGCATTAGGAAGAAAAGCTGTAGGAAGACTCTATGACATACTGAGAAATCATCATTTGAGGTTTTTAAAGCAGTTGAAATAAGTCTGTCCATGCAGTTCTGCAAAACGGGTTGCTCCGTGTGGACGTGGATGTATACACTTCCTGTGGATCTGCCTATTGGTCTCTCAGCTGTGCACTCACTGTAGAGTCTTGTGGGCTCCAACAGGGCATCCACTGTAGAGTCTTGTGGGCTCCAAAAGTTGCCTACACCTTGTTCATCTTTCTAAACAAAACAAAGTTAAGTCATTGAAAACGCATGTATGCAAACTCTGTTTTTAGCATGTTACATGATAATAGCTAACATATACTGAGAGTCAAACCCACTCTACTAATGTTGACTTATTTAATTCCCACAAGAAAGCCCTCCCCCCCCCCCCCGAAATTACCTGACGCGAGTGAGAAGGAAACACGGAACACGCAACAAACCCGCTTAGGAGTTTATTAGAGGGGGTGTGTACAGGCCTGGGAAGTCGGTATGCAGAGACAGAGGAAGATGGTGCGTCCAGCTTTTAAAAGCTGCCTAGCGCATGCGCACAGGGGGTTGATGTGGCTACGTCAGACGCAGATGATGGGGCTCACACATGCACATACTCACTCTCCAGTTGCTCCCTCCAGGCTTCCAGTGAACCTCTTTCCTTCAATCCTGCCTCTCTTCTGGGCATAAAGTCTGAACAAAACACATGATCCTTGGACTCATGAGGTAAAAAGCACAAACCAAGCCAACAACTAGTTCAGTCTCATGACTGCTGTAGGACCTAAAACCCAAAGTGAACAGAGTAACACAATTAGACCATCTGGGAGGAAGAGTCTAGATGGGACCACTTGAACGTCACTTCTGAAGTGGTTGAATGTGAACTAATAGCTACATAATGAGAAGAACCTAGACATATAAAAAGTCAAAGACTCAGGCAAAGGAGATGGTGCACATAAATACAGTAGCACGCTCACACCAATGCCGTACCAACGCTCACACCAGTGCCGTACCATGCTCACACCAATGCCGTACCAACGCTCACACAAATGCCCTACCACGCTCACACCAACACCATGCCATGCTCACACAAATGCCCTACCACGCTCACACAAATGCCATACCATGCATACACCAATGCCATACCATGCATACACCAATGCCATACCACACTCACACCAATGCCATACCACGCTCACACAAATGCTATACCACGCTCACATCAATGCCATCAGAGAGGTCACTGGTAACCACAGAGGGAGCAGGATATGCTGAAGAACAGGTAAAGCCACAAGCCACATGGCAGAATGTAGATTGATTTAAGTTGCAAGACCTAGTAAGTAATAAGCCTGAGCTATCAACTGAGCATTTATAAATAATATAACCCTCAATGTGGTAATTTGGAAGCAGCTGCTGGGATGAGCAAACCCTGCCCACAGTTCTACTTGGAGAAGGAGCTGCTGTGATCTAGTTTGTTAGAGTGGGAGAGAGCGCATGACGATGATACTCTCGAAAGCACAGGCAGTCCCAGGCACGGGAAATGGTCAAGTCACAGCCATGGAACACAGACGGGTACAGGCTGAGGTTGGAAGGAAGTAGTTAGACTTTAGGGACTAGGAAGCAAACAGGTTGCCTGCTTCCTCTTGGAAGAGATGCAGTCTAGTTTAGTATAGCCTGAAACAAAACCTAGACTTGAGCGCACTCAAGACTGGTCTGTCATATCTGGGAACAGCCTTCTGCCTGAGTAGTATAGAAGATTTGTCAAACACCAGAAACTCTTTCAGAAGAGAATCAAGTAGTTCGGTCCCCTTCCTATAGAGAAGAGGAAGCAGGCCTGGAGGAAACTTGTGGAGGCTGAAAATTGCAGGCCCATTCCACCTTGTCTGCCGGTCGGAGAGCTTAGAGATTGACAAGCATAGTTGCGTGCCCCGACTCAGGATGTGACCGCTTGGCTCTTGTGAAGTTAAGGTAAGGCCATGCCATCCTAACAGGTGGTCAGCATATGCAATTGTACTTCTGCTCTGTCTTTGGTAACTATGAGGTCACCTGGGGAAGGGCGGTCTTCAGCACACATGATCTAGAGCACTTTTATTACCTAGATGACAGGACACTAATGATTTGAAGTCTCAGAGTGATAAAGCGATCGACTGTGTGAGTTATCCTTCGTATCAGGTTAATAAAGTCTTTTGTTACCCGCCCCCCATCCCCGTATATGTTGGGTATAAAAGCTGTGGAAAAATAGACGCGGGTGAATTTCAGGATTTCTGTAATCACTGGAATACCCTCCCGGTATTATTCTATGGTCCTGTCTTGTTATTTTATGTGTCTTTATAATCTTTACTTATATTTCTTCAACTCCCGCGCCCTTACCCTGGCAAGAGGATTTTGTCGAGGCCGGTCCTCAACAGAAACTCGGGTCCTTAAACAGCAGCAGGACACAACCCGTGTTGGTGTAAAGGAGCCAAGGGCTGTACCAGTCTGCCATGCCCAGCTTAGGCTGTGTCAGCCTTGCCTTTGGAACTAATAAAGAAGTGCCTTCCGTTGAAAAAAAAGAGTGGGGGTGTGAGGCACGCACTTTCAATCCCAGTACTGGGAGGCAGAGGCAGGAGGATCTCTATGAGTGGAGGCCAGCCTGGCTGACATAGTGAGTTCCAGAAGAGTCAGGGTATCAAAGCAAAACAAGAATGGGAATGTGTGAGTGACGGGGTGTATGAAGGTTCATCACTAGGCAGGCAAGCACAGTACATGAAAGGAGAAAAGGTATCCAATTATGTGTTCCCAGAATCACCTGTGAACTCTCTAAGAATGATTTCCATTTTAAAAAATTGATTTCAAAATAAAATTCATAGAATCTAAATGCAGGCCATACAATGTTGAAGGCCAGTGAAATTGAGAAATATATGCAGAATGAAGGTAAAGGTTATATCAAACAATCCCCAGAAAGATCTAGACAGGGAAAAGTATTGGTCACCATGAAGACAAGTGTTGCCGCCCACTCTAGTGGTGTGAGTGACTGAGTGCCAACTTCCAACTGCTATGATGGGCCAGCCATCTTGGTTGTCAACTTGGCTGGCCCTTGAATCAACTAAGAGAATCGCTGCTGGGCAGGTGTGGAGTTTACCCGGGAAGGATGAACTGAGAGGCATCCCCTCCCCCAGCACCGTCCATCAGTAGCCTGCATCCTGTGAGGTCCAGCCAAGGGAAAGCCATTCTTGCCTGCCTGTCTTCATTCCCTGCTGGCATCTACACTGTTGCTCACCTCAGAACTCTTGAGTTTCTTCCGCTTTCTAACACTGGTTTACACACGGATGGATCTCTAGCTGTGCAGTTCCTGACCTTTGATGGCTGTGTCCAAAGCATGGAACTGGAGGGAGTCCCTGTCCCCAAAGCAGACATGGGGGCTAAGGTGGGCACACGCTCCGAAACAGGCAATTCTGCACAAAGACACAGGCTCATAAGCGAAGATGACTGAATTGCCCAAACAGTTTCTCTGGAAGTCTTCAGACTAATGCCTGCCCCGTAACTGGGCCCCCTTTTCACATTTAGTGGTTGACAAGTACTTCCCAGTCCAAGAAGCAGAACAAATGAGATTATTTTCTCATTTCCAGATATGCTAGGGAGAGCTCTGGAGAGCTGACTTAAAGTTTAATGCGATTTTAAACTATGCAAAGTACACCATTACCTTCTTAATGCTCTCTGTCCCTTTGTCTTTTTGTCATGGGCACAGGGAACAAAAGAACCGTGCCTGTTCAAGTCAACCTAAGCAAAACCGTGTACCTGAAAAGCCATGCCTTCTTCCTAAGGAATCTGGAACCTGGGAAATCAGTGTGAATACCGCAGGCTTCAGCTTCTGCACACATCGAGAAGCAAGACTGCCTTCCTGGTGGTTCTGGGCCTCGATGTTCAATACGAACATCCTTTTCCCTTTTAACAGATGCTCAGGGCGTGGCTCAGTGTGTGCTGAGCTCTTCTACTTTAGCAGGGTCTGCTTGTTCTCAACTCCACATCTGTCTGACATCTCTGCTAGGAAGACGCTTTGGGGTGGAGAACTGTCTACCCTGAAGAACAAGGACAATTAAGACAAATAAAGGACAAGCACATCACCTCACTCGCTCCCATGACACTGCTGGAACTGTTAAATGCAAATGAGCCTAAAATTAAATATTCCTTTAGATTCAGTCGTTACATCCTGGGTACCCTTCTAACTCAAGGCATCTGCCTTCCAGTGCTGAAAACTGCTGACCATCATTTCCCCCTCTGCGTTTTGTTTTGTATTATATTTTTGTTTTTATTGTTGTTCCTGGTTTTTGAGGATTGATCAAAAATTACTACCTTTGCCAAAAATAAGGAAAATAAAGCTTTATTTTAATGTTTGGATGAGAGAGAGATAATCTCTGGTGTGGAAGACATGGCAGATGCTCTGCCCACTGAAGGGAGGTCTTTGGAGAAGACTTCCTGGAAGACCCACTCCCTGCTCCACTCCGGGGTCCCTTCGTGCCCCACCCCCAATCTCTGCCATTTACAGAACTTTACAGAACTAGTGGAATGGCAGCCCTGATTTCCTAGGGCCACTCACAAGATGGGCATTTTTAGAACGGCCTGTATTTCTGCTTAAATCACAATTTGATTCTAATTAAAGTTAATGTTGGTGCTCTGGTTTTCTTTGCAGGAGAAAAGCGCTGGGCAGGAGAGAGCCCTTGCTTCCAGCAAAGGCTTTCATGCTGAGCTAAAGAAAAAGAAGAGGCCCAGCAGGACTGCTCTGCAGGGGAAAGCACTCGCTGGGCTGCAGGCCTGTCAGACTAGCTCCATCCTTGGAACACATGGTGAAGGGGGAGAACCAACCCTAGAAAGCCTCTCACCTTCACATGCATGTGCTGGCCTGCATACACACACACACAAATGCATGCGCCAGCATGTGCACACCTGCATTCACACACGCACACACACACAAACACACACACACAAATGCATGCACCAGAATGTGCACACCTGCATTCACACACGCACACACACACAAACACACACACACACACACACACAAATGCATGCACCAGAATGTGCACACCTGCATTCACACACGCACACAAATACACACACACACACTAATGCATGCAGTGGCATGTATACACCTTCATTCTTTCTGCTTCTCTCTCTTACACACACACACACACAAATGCATGCATTGGTATGTGCACACCTGTGCACACACACTAATGCATGTATTGGCATGTGTATACTTGCATTCTCTCTGTCTCTGTCTTTCTCTAACACACACACACATACAAACTCATGTTGTGGGATATTTGATAACACTGTGTAAAGATGTCTCTTTTACCTCATCTGTCTAAGGCACCCTCTGATTGGTTTAATAAAGATCTGAACAGCCAGTGGCTAGGCAGGAGAGGAAAGGCAGGACTTCTGGGCAGAGACAGGAACTCTGGGAAGGAATCTGGGCCAGGGGGGATTCACCAGTCAGACATGGAGGAAGTTGGAAGTACTGTCCTGAGGAAAGGCCATGTGGCAGAAAGTAGGTTAATATAAATGGGTAAATGTTGTAGATTATAATAAAATAGTCCGATACTAGTTCAGCATGGAGTATAATAAAGGTTTCTTCAGTTAGGGTAGACTCATAAATCAGCAGTCCTCTACATGAGTGGCAGCAGCCAAGAGGCTGTGCACATTGTTTGTATCTGTATGTATAGTACATGTGGCCATGCTCAGAGCAGGCCAGCATCTTAAGGGCTATTGACTGAGGAGTTTCCATAACACCTCCCCATTTGGTTTAAATAAAAGATTTCTAAACCTAATACAAAGTTATATACAATAAGAACAAATATCAAGTATAAAAATTAGAATTACAACCAGCATAAACAATATCAAGCAAGAAACATAATATGCTAAATGTTTTAATAGTTATTCTATTCTAAGGAGTCTAAGTCTTGTATTAGAAATGGCTTGGCTAAGTTATGAGAGGAAAGTAACTTCAACTATCTTGTCTTCAAATCCATCAAAGATCTGAGAAGGAAAATAATATTATTTGGGTAAATAGGAAGTGCAATCAAGCAACTTCCAAAATGTGCGATAAATGATAGAGACAATTGGCTACCTGGGTAATCAGCCAAAGTCTCATTTGCAACATTGGAGCATCCAACTTTGGCTGAGGCCTAGAGTAACTGACAGACCATTTTCAGAGGCAGGAAAATTTTCAGAACCATGTTACCCTGTTCTGGCAAGGTCTGGCAGTCTTCCCCCGTCCCATATCCTGCTTGTCCAGTATGGACACTGCATTTTTTCGGTGGCTGAGGTATGGACAGTTTTTTTGCCCAAAGGCCAATTTTGCCAAGAAGAAAACAAGCTCCAAGTGGAGTGTCTTCAGTGCCCAACATTCTCTCAGGAATAGATTGGTGCTGCCAGGAACAATTATATCTCAAGTCAACAGAACCCTAAGTTATTTAAATGCCATGTTCTATAGTTCTTTGAAGTGGTGGAAGATTACTGATCTATGCAGAATACAGTCTCTATGTATCTAAAGAACCTGATTAGTTTGGCTATAAGTATAACAAATATGGATGACTATTGACCTATAATTTTTTTATCATTCTTCTTTAATGGTGTTTAGCCGGTATATATAACTGTATGAGGGTGTCGGATCCACTAGAACTGAACTTACAGACAGTTGTGAGCTGCCATGTGGTTGCCGGGAATTGAACCTGGGTCCTCTGGAAGAGCAGCCAGTGCTCTTAACCACTGAGCCATCTCTCCAGCCCCCAGCCTATAATTTTTAATACCTATATAGCTTAAAAACTAAGGCTTTATATTAGAATATTTGATAATCTTTAAACAACTGTGCAGCAAATAAGGACAATGACCTCAAAATGTAAACAATGCATAAGTATGTTGATCGGAGGTAGCAATGTATAGTGCAATATGACAAATATATCCTAAAATTGCATCAATCTACAAAATATCTTAAGCGGAGGTAGAAACATGCATGCATATAATCTGACAAAATAAATTGCATAGGTGTACAAGTATTGTAAACAGAAATGGGAGTATATTTGATTTAACAAATATAATTTGAATTTGTATCAATATACAAGAATGTATACCAATGTAAATTGTCCATGAATAATAGCTCACAAGTATTCACTCTATTGTTCACTATTATTATTAGTGTGAGTAAGCTCACACTAATCTACCTATTATCTCATCAATTTTTTTTCAAAAGAGATCCCTGAGCCTACATAATTTTTACTCCAACCCCCAACAATAATCAAACCCTAATAGATGTCCCTAACCTAAGGACAAATTTTGTTGGGAGAGGGGACATAGTCTTCTAGAATTACTTCTAGCTGTCATGGGGGTGATGTTATTTCTATGGGATCCTGTAAAAACTAAAATGATGGTTAAGTTTTAAGATTGCTGTCTGGTATAATTGCAAATAGTCTCTGAATAGTCGGTAGGGGTTTTTTTGAAGTTTTTATTTGAAGTGCTGGCCAGAACAATGTAAGAAGGTACTCCATTTTAACTAGCCAAGTTGGAATCATCTTGAGCAGCTGGTAACCAAACACAGATCTTATAGTAGCGCTATCAGCATCATGATGTCATATCAACCAGGTGGAATTGTTGCTGTGGGGTCCCATCTTCTTCCTGGAAACTTTAAAGATTACTGTAGGAAATTTGATTGTTAATTGTGGAGAACTTAAACGTTATTTATATAGACATATATTTAACAAAAGGTATAAGAGAGACAGAAATAGGAATAGAGAGAAGTAAAATGTTTTTTAATTTTTTTTTGTCCCATACCTGATGTCTCCTGATATGAGACAGAAACTCTGAATTTTTCTTTTAATAATATGCTTGGATTTAGAGAAGGACAGAGCTATTGTCCAACTCCAAAGTCAGCTTTGATTTTTAAGTGAGTCACAATTTTATTATACTGAGAAATACAGATATATATGTTCAGGTAATGAAATTTTACTCTGCAGATATTTCTTTGCTTGGTAATTCTTTCTAGATAGTTATGTTTTTTCTTTAGGCATCTAGATGTCCAGGGTCTCTCAACTTTTTGAAGATGTGTTTTCCCTGCAAAGATAAGAGCAGAACCCTGCCCCAACCCTTAGGAGGTTTCCTTACCACCTGTATGATTGTCTCATCTGTAGATGAGCTGTCGTTTCTCTTTTTAAAGAGGTTCTTACACATTGCCAAATTTGGCACCAACTTGAGAATAGCCTTGACCACATGTGGACTACCACTTCTGTGCACTGACCCTGTGGAAACGCTCCCCAGATGATTTTATCTCAGGGATACTGTCTCCTATAATCACAGCTAATTTTTCAGACCCAGCTGACCAGCATCTACTGTGTCCCAATGAAGCCTGGGTTTCCCTTCCATAGATGCTTGATTCAAACTATCACACAGACGGCCCTGATTGAGTCTATGAGGGGATCCCAGACTTGGCTCTGAAACTTCATAGGCCAGGCACCCGTGTCTACATTGACCTCAGCTCTTTTCCCTTCTAAGTCCCACAGAACAGCTCACTAAGTTCTCAGACCTCAGCCACCTTTCCAGCCCAAAGTTCCAATTCTTTTTTTTTTTTTTTTAGTTTTTCGAGACAGGGTTTCTCTGTGGTTTTGGAGCCTGTCCTGGAACTAGCTCTTGTAGACCAGGCTGGTCTCGAACTCACAGAGATCCGCCTGCCTCTGCCTCCCGAGTGCTGGGATTAAAGGCGTGCGCCACCACCGCCCGGCCCAATTCTTTAATTATTTAAAACATGATTGACAGAATACAGACAATTCTCCCGCACCACCATAATTCTTCACAAAACAACACAACAGGCCTGTCACAGGAACAGCAAATTCTGGCCTAGTTTGCTTTCTGTTACTTTGACAGAAGACAAAACAAAACCAACACGAGGGAGGAAAGAGCTTATTCTGCTCCTACTTCCACCTCACAGTCCTTTGTTGTGGGATGTGAAGGAGGGAACTGAAGCAGAGACGGTGGAGGAGCACTACTTACCGCTCACTCCCCCTGACTTACTCAGTCACCTTTCTCCTACAGTAGCCCAGGTGTAGCGCTGCCCCTTAGGGTTCCAGCCCATGCTACATCAGTTAGCAATGCAGTAAATGCCCCCCAGATGTGCCCAGAGGCCAAACTGATGGAGGCAGCTCCCCAACTGAGGTTCCCTCTTTTCAGTTATATCAAGTTGACAACTAAGATTAACTTTCACAAATAGCCTATAAGAATTCCCACAGAAGCCAGGCAGTGGTGGCTCACACCTTTAATCCCAGTACTCGGGAGGCAGAGGCAGGTGGATCTCTGTGAGTTCGAGGCCAACCTGGTCCACAAGAGCTAGTTCCAGGCCAGCTAGGACTGTTATACAAGAGAAACCTTCTCTCAGAGGGGAGAAAACAGCCATTCTGGATCACCCTGCAAACTGGTGGTGGCAGCGTAAAGGATGGATTTGTGGTTTCTAGGTGGGTGGAAAGCCTGGAACACACCACTTCCACTTCGACCAGGTAATATCTTTATCTCCCTGGTACCTTACCTCGTTCACGAGAACAGAGCAGAGTCGTGCAGAGGCCAGTGGCTGACTGCTGCCTTTGACTGGAACCCATCTACCTCTGCATCTCAGTTGACAAAGGAAGTTATTGTAATAAGGCCTAAACGGATTAGCAAGAAATTGCTTTTGCTCAAGAACGTCAGCCTTGCTGCCTTATGTAGTCGGAAACACCAGAAATCTAGGTGTTCATGTAGATTTGCTGTCATTTCTGCCTGCCACAGCCTTTAGAGCAGTGGTTCTCAGCCTTAATCCTGTGACCCTTTAACACAGCAACTCCTGTTGTGGGGACCCCCAGCCATAAAGTTATTTTAGCTGCTGCTTCACAGCTGTGGTTTTGCTACTGTTATGAATCGCAATATAAAATACCTGATTGCAGGATATCTGAAATGTGACCCCCCCCAAGGGGTCATGACCCCCAGACTGAGAATCACCACCTTAGAGGGACATGGACCTTCCGCTAAGAGGCAGTCTTGAAGTATGCCTTTTCTCCCTCTGCTCTTACTAACCTCATTTAATAACACCCTGCTTTTCTCTGATTCCTCCAATGTCCATCTTACTAGGCCAAGGAAACCCAATCGAGCTCTTAAATCCATTAAGAAATTCCTTAGGGATGCAGTTTGAGAACTGCAGCCTGTGACCCTTTTCTCAAACCTCTATTTTCAAATATATACATTTACATTACGATTTATAATAGTAGCAAAATTACATGTATGAAGTAGTAACAAAAATAATTTTATGACTGGGGGGGGTCACCACAAGACGAGGAACTGTATTAAAGGGTCACAGCGTTAGGAAGGTTGAAAACCACTTTCTTAGGGGCTGGGGATGGCTCAACAGTCAAACACACTTGTTCTCACAGACAGCAGAGTTTAATTCCCAGAACTCATATTGGGCAGCTGACGACTGCCTCAACTCCAGTTCTAGGGCATCTGATGCCCTCTCCTGGCCTCCTTGGGCACTGGCATACATTTGGCATACACACATACAGAAGTATACACATATGAACAATTAAAAATAAACATAAATCTTTAAAAAAAATCAAACATAAATCCTTAAAACCAAGTGGCCTCACACTCTCAGTGACTACTTGAATATCCTCTTGTACAGATAATGGTAAAGTCTTTCCTCTCATTGCATGAAGCCTGCCACCATTTCTTTCAAGCCCTAGACAGAGAGATGATAGAAACAATTGACGAAGATATGGTGTTGCAGTGTGTTGCGGGCTATAATGTGTCCCCACTAATGGCTTATCCCGAAATCTTAAGGACGCCACCTCAGAATGTGACCGTGTTCGGAGAAAAGGGTTTTAAAGGCATGATTAAGTTAACACAAGATCATTAGGGTAGTCCCAATCCTGTCTGAATGGTCGGTGTCCTATTAAGAGAATACTGGAGATACACATCAGATGCCAGGATCTGAGAATACAGAATGGTGCACAACCACAAACAGGGAGGAAGCATAGGAGACATCAGAACTGCCCACGGCGCGATGCACAGCTTCCAGCCTGGGAATGTCTGCTGCTTATGGCATCGCCTGCGGTGCCTCATTGTGGCAGCCCTAGACAGGGACACAGACCAGAAGGAAAATTCCAGACAAATGCCCAGCCATGCCCTGTAAGGGACAGGAAGCCCTAAAGTCACACCTGAGTACGGACAGAGCAGGAATTGATTCAAAAGATGTCCTGGGTCTTCACAGGCCCTCGTGTGAATTGGTATGTCTAAATTAGTACAGAGCTACAAATCTAGGAAATTCTCTTAAGAGTTTTCGTTCTAAATCTCCAGGACTTTGCCAGCACAGTGCACTTTGGGAATTGCTATTATTACTAGCATGTAAACTCCTATGGTAGCAGATCCGTTCAACAGAAACACACCAAGATGTTTTTCCCCCAGAACACAACAGTACACCAAAAATAATCCAGAAAAAACAGGTGAGATGTTTAATGCCTATCATCCTAGCACTCAGAAGGATGGGGCAGGAGAATGGCTGTGAGTAGGAGATCAGTCTGGACTACATGCTGAGTTCCATGTCAGTGAGTTACAGAATACAGTGGGTCATCTCAAATACTAAAAAAACTTGAGCTTTATATATTCTAATTTTTCCAATACATTTTTATCTAAATTTCTTTATTTTCATTTATGTGTATGCATATGTCTGTGTATCTGTCACATGTGTGTGGATGCCTGAGAAGGACAGGAGAGGACATCAGACTCTGCGGATCTGGAGTTACAAGTGGTTATGTGTCACCCAATGTGGGTGCAGGGAACCACATTGCTGTGCCCTGGAAGAGCAGCAAACACTCAACAGCTGAGCCATTTCTCCAGTCCCTAAATTTTCTAATGAGACCCAGATTTAACAAAACTCTTATGATTACCATTCTCTATTCAAGACCTAAAAACGAACAGCTGCATAGATTCCTTGGGCGCAACCAAGAAAAGGGTCAACCAAGGCGGTGTCCATGTGAACAACAAGCATCTGCCCCTGGCGAACCCAGGCAGCGAGGACTCAGCAGCAAGAGCTTTGAACCAGCATGAGGAGGGGAGGGAGCCGAGCTCCCACTTCTCAAAGGCTCTCCTCAAAGAATGACCCAATAAACACGTGAGTGGATGGGTACTGCGTAGTGTTGCGGAAAGTCTCTCTATTATTGTAGCCTGTTCCGTTTATTCTGACCTGCTCTATTTTACACCAGAATAACTTTGGAGCTGTCTAATACAGTTTGGCAGAAATATTTCCTGGGGGAATAAAAAGAAACCCAGCTGTTGCGATATCATTCTTTCTTTAATATAAGCTATCAAAGACTGGAAGGGGGAGGGAAGGAGTGTCTACTCTCATCAGGGAGTTGAAAAGATTTAAACCAGGAGAGCCAAGAGTAAGAAAAGACCTTGCTAAAGCCTGAGATGTATGCAAAGTCGAGAAAAATAGACCCACCACAAGGCCCTGTGCAGCATGGCAAGCCTTAAGGGAAGAAAGACAGGGCTTAATGAATCTACCTCATCGAAAGAAAATGGTCCCCCAAATTTCCATTCTGTTGCCATGACAACTAGTACTCCATCGTTGCCATAGTAACCAGCTGAAAAGCATTAGTCTAAAAACAAACTGTCTGATTGGGTGGCTGTCGGAATCCATTAGCCACCACACAACACCGAGAAGGCTGCTCTGCCATCACCCTGGCCTGTGTCTAGCTTCCAGTGTCTCAGCTTTCCCAGGAACTTCCCGCAGAACTACATGCTGGGAGGAGAACCCATTTCAACAAGTGTCTAATAATTGCACCTCAATGAATGCAAGACGATTTGTTGTCTAATATCCGAGACAGGCAGTGCTGCAAGAGAGCCACACCCTCTCTGATGCTCTTCTGCAATAACATCAAGGCACATACTCCTCACAGCCAAAGCCACTTACTGGTCACCGACAGAGAGCTGGCGTCTTTGCAAGGCGACGTACTGACAAGCTGAATGAAGGGGGAGTTTTGAAGGCTATATGAAGTTTGCATGAAGACATATAAACTGGCATATACAACATTAAAATGTCGTTTTCAGATTCATTTATTTATGTGTCTGAGTGTTTTGTGTGCATGTATCGATATGCACCACAAGCATGCCTGATGACCTCAAAGACCAGACGAGGTCATCAGATCCCTTGGAACTGGTGTCAAGGATGACTGTGAACCATCATGTGTGTACTGGACACCAAGCCATGTCCTCTGCGTGAGCAACAAGTGCTCTTAGCCACTGAATCATCCTTCCAGCCCCAATATCTTGTTTTATTTTTTGAAACAGGTTCTCACTATGCAGCCTGGGCTGGCCCAGACCTTGCTATGTGGTGTGGGACAATGGTCTGTATTCTGTCAATTATATTTTAAATAAACCCTGATTGGCCAGTAGCCAGGCAGGAAGCATAGGCGGGACAACCAGACGGGAAGTAGAGGCGGGTCAAGGAAAACAGGAAAATTGTGGGAAGAAGGAAGTCCTAGTCCGCAGTCGTGACCCAGACACAGAAGAAGTAAGATGTGACTGCCTCACTGACTAAGGTACTGAGCCACGTGGATAACATAGACAAGAATAATGGACTAGTATAAGTTATAAGAGTTAATAAGAAGCCTGAGATAATGAACCAATCAGTTTATAACTAATGAAGACCTCTGTGTGATTTCTTTGGAACTTAACAATTGTGGGAACCAGGCAAAACAGAAACCTCTGGCAACAGCTATGTAGACCAGGCTTGCTGCAGACTCAGAGATTCACTTGTCTCTGCTTCCTGGGTGCTGGAATTAAAGGTGTGCCTGACCATGTCAGGCCCTCAGTGTCTTATTTTAAAACCTGTGCTTGCTTAAAGCTGTTGTGCTTTTTAAAGACATTTTCCCCACCTGATAGTTTTCCTTGGTACTTGCTCAAAGCAAACAGTCCAGGTATTCATAGACATTCCTAGAATGGTCCTAGAAGCAGGAGATGCCTAGAATGTCCTGCTCCCATCCCAAGCCCCGCCGCCATCCTCAACCCTTCCTCTAGTTGGTAACACTTTTAATCGGCATGCACTTTTGGGAAAGATGTTTTAAAACGCCCAGATGTGGGCTCTCAGGAAATACGAATAGAGAAGCCACCAGCGGGCAGCACCAGCACCACTAAAGTAATGGGTATTAAAATGCAGCCTGGCACAAGGGTGAGGTCAGGAAGGGGCCTTGCCCTGACACTGCTTTTCAGATCACCCACAATTAAGTGTTTGCAATGCTTTTATGAATTCAGCAAACATTTCATAGCTCTGGCTGTAAGTGCTCAGTGTGCGTACATAGGTGGATGACAACAAGACTGCCCTTCACAGTAGGTCCTGAATGCCTGTATTCAAGATGGGACCGTTCTGTCATACAACGGAAATAGTGGGGTGCACCGACCCCAAGCAGAATTTGGTGCTGTTCTAGGTTCTGTGCTAACAGCACCAATATCAGCAAAAACAGGCTGAGACACTGGAAGCTTACAAGACAGAAAGGAAATAACTTGGGGATGAATGTCCATCCACTTATAATCAAAATGGAGGCTCTGATGCAAAGCCTGGGGGCCCCTTGTCTAAAGAGTCTGGACAATGCTGGGAGGGGCTGGCTGGGGAACCCTGACAAATGATGGCTGAGATTAAGGAGGCAGGGGAAAAGTAGAGTGGGTTATGATAGAAGATGGCGGGCTATGGCTCCTGCACCACCCGAAACCACGATCGGGCAAGGGTCTGGGAATTAAAAAACATACAGAGACACGGGTCACTCTTGATACAAGAATGCCAATCTTATTGTGTTCCAGGGCAGCTTATATGGGGCTCTCCTTGACTAACAGCCATGCCCTAGCTCTTGGGATTGTTCAACTGCAAGCCCACCAGAAACCACTCCCCTGCCATCAGGTACCCATGAGGGTCTCGTGCCCAGAGCAGCTGTAAGCACAGGAAAACAAGCTGTTTACTCCAGCAGGCAAGGGATCATAGAAAATTCAGGGTCTGAGAGTCTGCAGTCCCCAACAGCAGGTGAGGAAAAACATTCAAGACACAGGGAACAACATGGGCTGTGCTGATGATCCAAAGAGTCAGTGAACAATCATGAAAGGTGGCTGGGGTTGGACAGGGAGTGACGAGAATTTTATAGCCCCTGACAACACACTATAGTGTTCATTACAAAACATAACCTTCAGTCATTAAACCATGCACCAATGCATCGTGTACTATTTACTATGCTCCCCAATGAATTTAATATGATTTAAGTTTGAATATATAGATAGAAATAACGTGTTTGGGGTTGGGAATGTTAGTACATGAACCCTAATTGTAGATGAGATTCAAATGGAAGATTTTGATCCCACTAACAAAGCCTCAGTACCATATACAACAGGTGGGAAAGAGAAAGAAGTAGGACCCCGTTCCTGGTGGTGAATCACATACCGAGAAATGTGGGCAAATCATCCAGAGTATTTGGAAGTCGAGTCATGGGGTGAGCTTTATGGAAAACATCTGCACTGCACCCAGGGGGAGATTTCCCTTGGGGAGTAAAGCAGGCTACTTCACTGGGTCTCCTGAATTACCTGGCCAGGCACCGCTGCGACTACCGATGAGTGGAGGGAATTATTTGCAGATCTGTTCTGAGCCTCCAGAGGAAATTCAGTTCTTGCTTTTAAGAAAGAATTTTGTAATAGTTGTTCCCTGTCTTCTTAAACCCTCTCACAGGAGCAGAAGTAGGGGCACAGCTGGCACCAAGAGGACACTTGTTACTTGTTAGTGAGAATTTAGGACTTTTTATAGTGACGGGGACGTGCAAACGCCACTAAACTAGATCATTCAGGGAAACTCTCTGACCCGGAATATTAACAGACCCATGTGGTCTCTTCCAAGCCACTTAGAAATAAAAGGGCTCCTACCAATATTCATCATCAAGGCTGGCAATAATTACCTCTTTGCTGTCTCAACTCCACAGAGTAACAGAGCTGAAGGCTGACATGACATGGTAAGGTTGGGCCTAGCCTGAACCGAGACCTCAGAGCATCTATGGGTTCAGAGGTGACTTCGGTGCCAATGAAGGAGATCCCGAGCACAGGGCTCCGTAAGGAGATAGAGAGCCCTACTATGGGTCTGTATGCCAGAGTCTCGGGGATTTCAGGTGGGAAGGAACCTTATTCTCCATAGATCAACCTCTAAGCTATGTTATCACCATGCTTGTCCTGGGGAGGGGAGGGGAGAGGAAGGGAGAAGGAGAGAGGAAGAGGAGGCTTCTGAAAAGGTTAAATGGCTTTAGGGGAGAAATTCAATACTTACCCAGGTAAGTCCTATTAGGAGGGCTTCACATTAGGGGTACTCAATATTTAGAAGGTCTGATCAGGTATAAATAAGCTTAATTTTAGTATTTGTTCTGCCTTTACCATAACCCCATGATAATCCCATCAAAGACTTAGTTGAAATATCCAGAGATGCTCCTGGGATCCCCCAAGGTAAGAACCAGTGACCGAGTCACTTATACCATGTGATTGCCATGTGGCAGAAGGTTATCTTCCCTGGAAGGCCAATATGTAACCTGCCTCTTCTTCTATGTACGTTTTTGGATCAGAACAAAGGAAGGATACTAAGTGAATAAACAAAGCATTCCTTTATATGACCAAATGTCTATGCTAATGTCAACTTCCCAAATGGATCCAACCCAAAAAGGAAGTCCCTTCCCTTTTCCCTCCCTTCTTGTTAAATCATAAGTCATGCGTCACACCTCACAAGGTAACAAAGGAGAGGTTTGAAATCTCATAGCCTTTCAGGATCATGAATAGCTTAGAAGCCTGGAGTCCACTGTGAGAACCAACCACATTTTACCCCAGGGACCCCGATACAAAGTACAAAGCTGAATACCACAGTATTGGTGCAAAGTGGATGAACCGCTGAAGTGTAGTGCCGTTCTTCCCGTGGGTGACAACAGAAAACGACAGAAAAGGAGGTGTTTGGAGCCTAAGAAGGCAGAGGAGTTGATAGGTAACGACAGTTACGAGGTAAGATTTGGAGATTAGCAGTTCTCAAAGTCTAATCCTTGGGCCTGCCACATAGGTGATTCCGGGAGAAAGTTGCTGACCTGCCTACAAAATCCGGAACTGCTTTAGTGGGCAGCATTAAGGCGCGTGAGTCACATCCTCAACTTTGAGAATCAGTTCCCTAGGTTTAAGGTTCTCAGCCTGAGACTTGTGAACTTCAGGGAGGAAAAACTGTAGCCTGGGGGACACAGAGATGGCTGCTCTTCTAGAGAGCCATTCCAAGCAGCCACGTGGCAGCTCACAACCGTCTGTGACTCTGGTTCCAGGGGAGCAGACAGCCTCTTCAATCCTCCACTGGCACCAGGCATGCACATTCAGGTGCAGACATGCCTGCAGGCAGAACATTCATATACATATAACTTTTTGAAAATTAAACAAACGAAAAACCTACAGCCTCGTTTTCCTTTGCCGCTCACAAAAATTTAGTCCATTCTTCTATTGCAGAAGGCAGTACAAATATGATAATTGTTAGGACCGAGTGTTACATCCTGATAGCCACTGCATCAAGGCCAGGTATGGCCACTCACTCCTTTAACCCCAGCACCCACGATGCAGAGGTGGGAGGATCGATGTGAGTTCAAACCCAGCCTCGTCTACATAGCAGGTTGCAGGCTAGCCAGAGGTACACCTGAGACCCTGTCTCAGAAACAAACACATGCAGCGTCACAGATTTCAGAATACTTTAACAGGGACAGCGAGATGGACCAGCTGTAAAGGCGCCTGCTCCCAAGACTGACAACTTGAGTTTGTCCTTGGGCCCGCATAGTGTAAAGAGAAAAAGTGTGTGCATGCACATGTGTGTGTGAGTGTGTAAAGAGAGAATGTAAATTTTAAATAGATAAAATATTTTTTATAATCTTATGTCATAATTTATAATGTCATAGGTTTTAGTGTAAAGAATATATGTCTAGTCTAGAAGGATTCCAAAGAAAACTGAGCAAAGGCTTAGAGAAGGGAAAATACAGAGTAAGGCAGGAGTTCAGTGTGACCGAAACCTGAGACAAAGCAAGAAAACTGATCTTTCAAAGTGCACCCTACCCAGCAGGCTCTGCAGAGCCTCTGACTCGGATTTTTTTTCTTTATTTTTTTAGAAAAAAAAAAACCCTCAAAAAATAAAGCAAACATATAAATCACTAGGGTTGGAGAGATGGCTCAGTATTAAGACATATAGATTACTTTGTCAGGGTAGGAAAAGCCGCTGAAATTCAAAGAAACCGAAAGCAAGAGACCAGACTGAAGACAAGATTTCTAAGAAAGTTGAATGGATAAAAACTCAGCAGTTGGGGCTAGGGAGCCGGCTCAGTGGTGAAGGCCATGTGTGACTCACTCTCGGAGAGGACCCGAGTTCAGAGTCCAGCACCCATGCCTGGAACTCCAGCTCCAGAGCATCTGGGATCTGCCCCCTGCTCTGGCCTCCACAAACCCCTGTTCTCACGTGCACAAACGCACACCTGTACACCTCATTTTTCAAGTTAAAAAGTTAAAGAGGCCCTGCTGAGGGCTTACCATTGAGAGAGAAGAATCAAAACGACTACAAAGCTTCAGGGGTCCCCACGGATAAACAGGAAGGAGGTCAGCTGAAATGGTTCCGGGGGAGCATGGCGTTGAAAACACCCCAGTGTGACTGCAGCAAAGAGAAACGTTCCTGCGGAGGAATGTCCCCACAATGGGGTGGGGGGGGGGCAATTATCCTGAAGGTCCCTTGGGGGTTCCAATGAACCCCTGCAATTGCAGTATAAAACTCTGTGCTCACGGATATTGGGAAAGAGATGTACACTTTCAATACAAACTCGATGCACTTGGATTCCCACCTTTGTCTTGAAGACATGCTGTTTGCCCCTCCAAGTGCCACAAGCCAGGTGCCCCAGTCACTTTTCAGAGGGAAAAATACTTATTTGGGTTCACAGTCAGAGATTTTCGTCCATGGTCGGCCGGTTCCATTGTTTTGAGGCCAGAAAAATTAAAGCTGTTTCTCACTCTATGGCCATAAAAAGCAGAGAGAAAGGCCAGGGACCCACTGTTCCCCTCAAGTACTGGCCCCATGACCTAACTTGCTCTCTCTAAGTCTCTCTTCCTACTGCGGACACCGTAGGCTGAACGCCAAAACCATCTACCTTTGTAGAGCCGAACAATAGAAGAAGGTAAACCCTTGCATCTGAAAACTGGAAGAAGGAACATGCATCTCAAAATAAACCAAAAATGTCCGCGGGTGAAGAGAGGCGATTGCAGTATCCCAAATGGCCGAGTCTGCCGAGGGTTAACTACACAGGCACCAGCACAGGAAACAGTTTAGAATGTCTTGGTTATAACATTCCTTTAACCCTAGCACACTGGAGGACACTGGGTAAGACAATGGGACTGGAGAGATGGCTCAGCAATTAAGAGCATTTGTTGCTCTAGCAGAGGATCGAGGTCGGGTTCCTAGCTTCCACGTGGTGGTTCACAAGCACCTGTCACTCCAGTTCCAGCTCTGACATCCTCTTCTCACCTCTGAATGGGCCGGAAATGAATGTGGCGCGCACACATCACCAGAAACACCGTAACGTTCAGTGGAAGTCACAGTCCTGTTTCTTGCTCATTTCTTGGGCCAGTTGACTGAGTATCTGTTTCTACAAGGATGGTCCAGAAATCCTCACCGGAAACAGTGAAAATGGCCATTTTAAAGTAACTGCGGCTCAGCTGGCGTTCCGCCGTCTAGTGGGTGGGAGCTGGGTTGCTTTTATAGCGCCCTCTACTGGATACCACCAATATACTCTTATTCTCAGGCTCACTAAAAGATTCGCAATTACATTTATTTATTTATTTATTTATTTATTTATTTATTTTAATGGAAAACCTCTTAAAAGAGTTTGACTGCTTAAAGAGTTCGCCTACCCCTAAGAGAGGGGGGAGGGGAAGAGAGAGAAGGACAAGGAGAGAAGGAGGAAAGGAAGAAGAAGGAAAGAGGAGGAAAAAGAAAGAAGGAGGAGGAAGAGAAGAAACTCTACCAATCTCCAAAATACAAATAAAATACAAAAAAAACCCTCCCCCACAGGTTTCTCTGTGTAGTCCTGGCTGTCCTAGAACTTGCTTTGTAGACTAGGCTGGCTTTGAACTCACAGAGATCGGCCTGCCTCTGCCTCCCAAGAGCAGGGATTAAAGGCGTGCACAGCCACCCACCAGCTGCTCTGGAAGTACAACCCTTGGCCTGTAATCCCAGTAACTGAAACCTTGCTGGAGGCACACACACTGTAGGGCTCTCCGCACCCACTAAGTTATTCTCACGTTGTCTCTGCCCACAGGGGATTCTGATAGTGAACCAGTCATCCACAGGCAGGTTTCTTGAAACCTGAGAGTCACAGCTCAGGCAAAATGTGAAGGGAAGATTTAAGTGTAACAAGTCTGAGATCTGTTTCTTGCTGTAGTGGTTACAGGCCCTTCTAGCGTCTGGCTAGCTGGCTGGCTGGCTGCCAGAGTGCTGGGAGCAAGCTCTGCGTACTGATAGTCCCCCAGGGTTAGCACAGTTAAGGTCCCACAGTTACTGCTAGCTGAGTGAACACTGGAACACTGCAAAGGAGCAGTTCACACCCCATTCTCCTTCTGCTTTGGGCACAGCTAACACCGAGCCTAGAGAGCCACTGAGACCAGTGTGAGCCCAGAGGGATTGGAGTGTCCCTCATGGATACAGGTCAACCAGCTGCACGCCTGCAATCTCAGATCAAATCAGACTTTCAAACATGACCGCATTCTGGAACCACGCTACAGTTTCCAGACCAGCAAAAACGCACACTTATCCTTAGGGACAAAGTTAGCGAAAGGACGGTCTTCCTCCCGCTGGCAGGTCCCACTCTTTCTCTGCATTCGGGGCGCACTCAGGGCACGTAACTTACAAATACAGTTTAGTGGCTAGTCATCTACCGATCAAAGTTGTGGCCAAATTAGGTATGTTTTAAAGGTTAAACAGAGATATATTTTAGATAGATGTTCTCCATACACTACAGAGAACAATAGAACATGTATATTTTTTAAATAACGTAAGACTTTTCATGACAGTGAGGAACCGTGAAGCGTGCGCTCCAAGGCAGTTGCTGCCAGGACCCACTCTGAGCCAGTGTTCAGAACCCCGGCTCATGTGGAGAACAGGGTTACCAAAAAGGGCCACTATTTGCCTCCCTCTGTTCTTCAGCATTGATATCTTACAGATATTATATGGTTTTCAACTTAAAGCACCCCCAAAACAGGCCGTGTCATCCAAACCAGATTGAGTAACCAGGCGGATAAGTCACGGTGCGTCCACTAACAGACGCTGCGCGGGGTTGCACAATACCAAGGGAAGTCTCCACACAAAGGAGCTCATCCAGTCCGTTTCTTCTGACTCATTTCCTCTGGAGAACTTACTCAGAATAATTATATTGGTAACAGGAAGCCATCAGAAAAGCAAAAGAGGAACAGCAAAATCACTCTGCCTACAGGGCTTCTGCAGAGGGTCAGTCGCCCAGTGTGGCTTTTAAGTTCTCATTTAGAAAGGAAGGGAGGAAGCCCGGATCCTTAAGACTTTAAAGAAGGAAAAAAAATCAGAGACTAATTTAATGCTCTTATACACTAATTAGAAAAAAAAATCACTAGCTGGGTAGTGGTGATGCACGCCTTTAAACCCAGTACTCAGGAGGCAGAGGCAGGAGAATATCTGTGAGTTCGAGGCCAGCTTGGTCTACAGAGTGAGTTTCAGGACAGCCAGGGCTGTTACATAGAGAAACCTTATCTCAAAAGAAAGAAAGAAAAAAACCTAAAAAAAAAGAAGAAGAACTAATAGACTAAACATATCTGATATGGGAATCCCCTCAGTATGCTGTGAATATGTTTTATTGCCACTGGTTAATAAAGAAGCTGCTTCAGGAGAGAAATAGAGAGAGAGAGTAGGCGGAGTCAGAGAGACGCCACATAGCCAGCCGCCAGCACACCAGTACTGATAAACATCGAGCCTCATGGTAAAATATAAAATAATAGAAATGGGTTAAGATATACAAGCTAGCTAGCAATGCGCTTAAGTGATTGAACAAACAGTGTTTCAATTAATACAGTTTCTGTGTGATTATTTGGGGTCTGGGAAGCCTGAAACGAACAAGCAGTTTCCGTCTACTATAATCTTTAATTTTTAAAAAATATATCACAAAAATACACTGTTTTAGTTTGCTTTGTATTGCTATGATAAACACTGTGGCCAAAAGCACTTTGAAAAGGAAAGGTGCCAGTCCATCATCAAGGGAATTCAGGACCAGAGCTTGAGGCAGGAATGGAAGTGGAGACCGTGCAGGAATGTTGCTTACTGCTGGCTTTCAGGCTTGCCTTCAGTCACGTATCTAAGGCCCACCTCCCTAGGGATGGTACTGCCTACAGCAGTCTGGGCTCTCCTACATCATCAGGAGTTAAGAAAATACCCCACAGATATGCCCACAAGCCGATCTGACAGGGGCAGTTCCTTAGCTGAGGTTACCCCTTCCCAGGTGTGTCAAGTTGACAGCCTGTCACAGCTTGGAAAGATTTTTATCTGAATTAGATTTTACAGCTAACTTTATCTGTTAGATACAGTCCTGCTTTGCTGTAGCTGGCTAAAGGGTGTGGACTCATGACGGGTGGGACACCATTACACTCACCCCAATGGGGGCGACACGAACCTGCCCCGTTTTCTTGCCTTACTGAAAATGACCTACTAGTTGAGAAAATAAAACCAAAATAAAAAATGGTTAGTGTCGGATGTGGCTTTCCTCAAGCTGGAGCGAATCACTGGGGCATGCTCTGGCTCCCTGAAACACAAGGTGAAGAAGGCACAGGGCAAAAGAAGATCCGTGGAACACAGCAGGAGGGACGGGAAAGGAGGGGAGAGAGGAAAGCAAGGGAAACAGACAACAGCAAAGGGGGAAAAATAGCCAGAAGCAAGAAGGGAAAGTCATAATATTTACATAGACTATCTTGTGTCAAGATGGAAAATGACTCTGTTTTGTTTCAAATCTAAAGTTAAGCCTAAGATGGAAAAAAAAAAAAAACCCTGAGTAATGCTGAGAACAGGAGAAATAGTCTTCCTTGGGGAAGAGCCCAGTTGGTTATCCTATACAAGAGCTTAGTCCTGAAATCATATACATACAGGTAACATTATAGGGACTGAGCAGGTTGTATTTATATATTTAGGAGTGTGTGTGTGTGTGTGTGTGTGTGTGTGTAAGACCAATCCACACTGTGGATGTGAGAGAGGGCAAAGAAAGTACATAAGAGGTGTTGGAAGGAAGACAGTGAAGAGAAATTCTTTATTATAATTCCAAAAATTTTTAAAAATTAAAAACTGAAAAATCCCTTATAAGCGTAAAGATCTATTCCTTAAAGCAATTCACAGGTCTCTAAACATGCTAAGAACTATTTTTAAGACTGCTTTAGGACAGGGGCTACAGTGTCAGCCACCCAGTCCTCCCTACAATGTGGAACTAGGCTCGCTCTCCAGCACCAGTAAGATCAAACAGAGGCTGGGGACATAACACTGAGATCCTGAATTTGCCCAGTGCCCATAAGGCCATGATTCTGATTACAAGCAGTGTCAAAAGGGGGTACAAAAGTAAAAACAGGGCCTTAGGAGCTCAGTCCAGTGCTCCAATGTAGGTCTCTGTCTCTATCTCCACCCATTGCCAGATGAAGGTTCTATGGTGATATGCAAGATATTCATCAGTGTGGCTATGGGAGAAGGCCCCTGAAGAGCAGGAGAACATGAGTAAGGAAGTCAGGACCGCGTGGGACTGATCTAACGGGAGCTCACCAAGGCCAGCTGGACTGGGACTGAATGAGCATGTGATCAGACCGGACTCTCTTAATGTGGCTGATGATGAGGGCTGACTGAGAAGCCAATGATAATGACACCGGGTTTTGATCCTACTGCATGTACTGGCTTTTTGGGAGCCTACTCTGTTTGGATGCTCACCTTCCTAGACCTGGATGGAGAGCGGGAGGGCCTTGAACTTCCCACAGGGCAGGGCACCCTGACTTCTCTTAGGACAGGAGAGGGAAGGGAGGGGGAGAGGGGAGGGGAAGGGAAATGGGAGGATGGGAGGAGGTGGAAATTTTTAATAAAAAAAATGAAAGAAAAATGTAAGGCAAAAGAAATACAAAGATGTAACATTCAAAAAAAAGGTAAAAACAGTCAGAAATCAAATTGACTACATTCCAAGGTAACCCAATAGTTTAAGATGGTAGACATATATATTCCGGTTAATAAATTATAAATAATGAGAACATCCACACTTTGTAACCTCCGTCATTCAACCTATGTAGGAAGTAAGACACAGACACAGTCACAGAGAGCAATTTGAGCACACCTCTGTGTTACTGACAAAGCAGCCCAATAAAAGGGCAGTGGCGTAGATCTGAAATGCCACTATCAACCAACCATAAAAAACTAGGAACCACGAGCCATGAAGATCTGGACACACTGAGTGTCATCTAGGCATCCATCTGTCTGTCATGGGAGTTCAGGGGTTCCTCAGGCTCCATGAGAAGGAAGAGAACATGAGAATTTGCATTTAAGTCAGGGAAGAGTGGTTCCCCTTTTATTCATACCGTTTTCCCGTCCATTTCCAACATGACTTCACATACACGGCCTTCTCACACCCCACCCGAACCCTGGGAAAAGGCAGCCTATGTTTTCTTGGCCCCACTTTACAAAGTTGAGGCAGACACACCAAAGTAACAGACTCCCATGCTGCGGGCTAGACTTTAGCATATATATGTTAGATAATATATATATTATTATCTAACTAGGGGAGTGAGCAGGAGGGGAAGTCCCGGTTTTTTTGTTTTTTGTTTTCTCGAAAGGTAAATTTTCCAGTATACAAAGAGCCTTGGTTCCCCAGTTAACAATCTGGCTTCATTTGAACATATTCTCCCAAAAGACATCGTCAGAAACTAGGCTGGACCACATAAAAACAAAGCCAAAGCCACTAAGAGTTCATCTACTAACCAATGTCACCTTAAAACATGACACTCCTCAGGGGACCTCCAGACAAACTCAGTGTTGGATACATTTCCAGTTACCCAGAATTCATCAGGCTATGGTTTAGAAGTAACAGTCAGAAAGGCAGGTCAGGGAAAATGTGCACACTTCCTCTGCAATTGGCAAAGCAGGCACTACAGACCATCTCGGTCCTGCTTCCAGAGAGCGAATCCCAGGAACACATCACTTCTTGACTTGAACCAACATATGGGCAGCTTGTATCTGTGTGTATACGTGTATCACCGCTTCCCTGGAGGCCCCCGTCCTGCCTCTGGTCACCCCGACAGTGTAGCGCTTTCTCCTGCCATGACTTTTCAGCTGCAGTCTGGCTCAGACCCGTGTTCTACGGTGCCCAGGAATAGTAGAAGACTTCAGACCTACCTTGGGAAGCAGAGCAGGAAGAGGAGGACGCAGATTTATCCCCAGAGGCCATGCCTGTCAAACAAGTCAAAAAGTTGGCTCCCCAGAAGCACAAGAGCTTGGCCAAGGGGAAAATAAATGCTAGAAGAAAGGAGGCAGCAGGGAGGCCCTGGAAGGGGAAACCATCACACAGACCTAAGAAGCCGGTATCGAAGAAATGAAGAGCTCACCTTGGCACCTCCTGTGCCCAAGGGAGGATGCCCACCAGCTGTGCGCTGGTCCAGGTGTCTACACCTGAGTCTAAATGTAACGTGTGTGGGGGTCCCACAGGAACCCACAACCCAGCCCTCCTATCTCAGGAGGCTCTTGGAGAAGAACCCTTCAAACATGTACACAATAAGATTTGCTTGATCAGAAAATACAGAGAGAGATATATAATTATAAAATTTTATTGAGGAACTTCAAAATTAAAGTATCAGTACTCTTCTTTGAGGGTCCTCCTGTACTTCCTGACAGCACACAGGGACTTAGGAGTCTGTGCTGTCTCATTAATATTCATATCTGCTTTCTGTTCTTTGTAAATACCTCTTGTATTACTCAAAAATATGCTTAAAAATAAATATACAATTCAAATATGTATACATTTGACAATTTTAAGTATGATATATATGTGTGTGTGTTTTATTTACATTCCTCCATGGTCCACTGAAGTCTTTATTTTTTTAGGTACCTAGGGAGCCATATCATTAAGGCTAATGGTGGTTTTATCCAGAAAAAAAAATACATACCAAGAGTAATTTTTCAGGTTTTCGGCAAAACACAAGAGGAAGGAAAATGATTTGGTTCTTAATTCCAAATGCTTTCAATTTTTAAATGTAAGGTCACTATTATAAACATCTGTATTTGTATAGAACCTGGAGAAAATGCAAACTTTAAACTTTCTGTTTAAAGAAAACTGGCTTAATTAGCTTATGCGGAAGGGGGAGATCCAGAACACTAGCCAGTGACTCTCCTATGGGAGCCAGCACTCGCCCGGGCCTTGGAGGGTTCCACGGCTGCTGGTGTGGTCATCATGCTCTGTGGCCACCCCTTAGGACAGTGGCTCCACACGATCATGGCGAAAGCCTTGCTCTGACAGGACATTTACGCAGCTCTGAAGGACATACCCAGCAAGTATGAAGGACATAGCCGAAGGTGACAGCTCGATTCTTGGTGGTTTCTTTCCCTTCTGAATCAATAAGCTAGAAATTATCCCCACGTGGCTCCATCCGCTTCCTGTGAACACACACAGGAAGTGCACAGAGCAGCCTGTCCCCAGATGCATGGCACTGCATCTGAACATAATCGCAGAAGGCAATAAACCAGGTCCAGACGTGCTGATGGGCTGACTGGACTGGACCGTGAAGACAACTCATTTGTAGCAAGCACGAAGTATCAGGACCATCATTTTGACTTTATAAAAGCTGTGCTGTGCGAGAAACTAAAACATGGCTACAGACACATGGCTGCGAGCTTTCTAAACCTGAGAGTAAGCAGACATGAGAAAACACAGTTCGGTAAAGCAGCGACATCAAGCGTACCCGGGGTACCCGGGGTGGAGAAAGCCTGCATGAAGCCTTGGCTGACTCCAAAGAGAATAACACAAACGTTCTGAAGATAAGAGGAAGTGTGTGACAGCCACCTGAAAAGAGCCTGTGACTGGTTATTGCCATGAGGGTCAATACCAACCAACCAATCAGCTCCACTTCACCACCTGGTGAAAATTCCTCACCCAGATTCTAATTACAGTATAATACTAATTAGATTACTTGTAAAACTGGTTAATATGGGCGTTGATGAAGGTGAAACAGTCCCATCTGATGTCTGATCCTGGCTGCTCTTCAGACACACAGAGAGAATATGTTGAGAAGTGCGTTAGGGCACAATGTTCAGAATAACAACAAAAAATCTAGACAGATACACGACAGATTCGTTAACTATTCCAGCTACACGAGACAGGAAAACCAGGCCATGGGGATACACAGTAGCCATGGCACTTCCTAGACGACTCTTTGGAGATTCCGTTCTTGGTCTTCATTGCTTCTGAAGTGTGCGACATGATTCGGGCGGAGCTGTCTTTAGCTCAGGTCGGAAAGAAGCATGAGTGAACGTAAGTTCTAGTCACAAACCACTGCTGCCCTCAGAGCAGCTAAGAACACTGCATCCAGTCTGGAGAATCCTTGAGCAAGCTCCTGCTAACCTCTGGATCCAGGTTTCAGACTTGCAAACACTTTGGGGTTCTTAAGGGCAAGGGAGAGTTCATTGAGGAAGGAAATAAAATGGGAGTCTCTCTCGGATTTCTTTGACTCAAAAATGACAACGATGGTGAAGTGGGGCTCTGGGCGGGTCAGGAAGTAGGTGCTCTGGACTTTGTCGTCATAGAAGTGGACCACTTTCTCCAAGCTGTTCAGGTCGGATGTCCGGTCTGTCATGATCATTATGACATTGGGCCAGTGCATGACAGGCCTGTCACTGGGCAGAGACACTACGGCTGGGTACTGGTCCACTCCCTTGGGGGCCTCTCGGTAGGAATGTGGGTGATGGTAGCCATGACCCTGAAAGCTCTCTGAGCCTCGGTTGTCAAAAATTAAGGACACATTGGCAGCATCGTATTTCCTGATGAAACTGGAGATCTTTCCAAAGAGGTCTGGGTTAGCCTTTGCCGTCAGCGCTTTCATTTCTGAAGCGGTCGTCTGTCGACTCAGTGCCTCGTGGAAGTAAAAGCTAAACTTGGCCAGGAGCATGGTTTTGAGTTTCATCAACCAAAGGAAGAGGTGTGGGGGCTGAACGGCCTTCTGGGACTGCCCTCCGAACAGGTGCTTCTTGGTCTCCCGCTGCTTCTCAAAGGTCTGGCCCCAGCTCTGCAGCTTCGTGTGAGCGTTGTGCAAGGTCACCAGGGAAGGCAGGAACTTCCACTCGGAGATCTGGGCCTGTGCCCTCAGGAGATGGCTCAGAACACCCACTTCCAGCTGGAAACTGCTTTCCAGAGGGCTGAGGATAGGGTGGTGAAATCTAGAGGGGAGGGGATGGACAGAAATCAGTAGCAATGTTACTTCACAAGGAGAAACCTTCAAATTAACAAAACAGCAAGAGCATAAACCCAGACGAGACCGAGGGACAAGTGACGCTACGCTGGGCCAGCCTGGGCTCAGAGGGTCTAGGGTCGGTGAGTTTGTCTGTTGTTGTTTTTACAACTCGGACACAACTTGGGCAGTTCATCTTACTCTCCTAAGAAAATACCCTTTATTTTGTGGTTTTTCTTTTTAATGAAAATAACTAATTTCTTTCCAAATAAGGAGAAATTACATTGGCTGTAATATTTTATTTACTCTGAGAACTGTATGACTAACACTATCATCAAAACAAGGGATCCTCTTTTTGGGATGTGCAACTAAAAAACAATACTAAGACACCTGTCATCCACAGATAAACTATTTTACTGTCCACAGACCCACTCTACAGATGAACCTCTATCTGAAACTCAATAGACACAGGCATTTAAAAGAACACACATTTACCAGACAACTGTCATCCATTCGACTTCCCGATTCCCTTCATTGTTAACCATGATTCAAAACAAAATGGCAGCCACAGAGAAAAAAAAGCACAATGGGATGCGTGCAGTGAAAAGCAGAAAGGACGGTTGACTGGGCAAAAGGAGACCTCTAGAACGGGGGAGGGGCACAGGTCAACAGAGGGCAGTGGGGAAGGGTAACAAGTTCAAACAAGAAGAGTGACTCCTGCGTAAGAAGATGCCATGATGAAACCCATTATTTTGCAATCAAATCTAAAAAATTAATTGAAAAAAAAAAAGGTGGCCACAAATGAAGATCTAAAATCTTTTAAAAATCACTTTCCTCAAATCCACAGGGGGTATTTAAGACCTGAAGTGTTCTGGTCCTCATTGAAATTGAGTCACAAATTGAGTCCTAGCTACCGTGAAATGACGAGGGCACACCATTTTGGGGGGGCTACAGAGCTGGCTGGAGGGGAAGAGCACAGAGTGCTCTTGTAGAAGACTTGAGTTTAGGTCCCAACACCCACATCAGCTGCCTCACAACTACCTGTAACTAACTCCAGCCCCAGCGGATCCAATGCCCTCTTCTGGCCTCCACTGGCACTGCACTCACATGCACACACCCTCCCCACACGTTACATATAATGTAAAATAAATAAATTCCCACCTATACAAAGTCTCTTAAAACTTCCTGACCATGTGCTGCAGTGACATTTTATACTGTGACCAAGTACTGAGTACTCACACATGCAAATTTACTCCTTACTGTGCAGTGTATCATGATATTTTGTAATATATCTATATCATATGTCACATTTCTAGTTAGTAAATGAATTTATGAATATAAACCGCTGACTGTCATCTGTAAACACCGTTCCACTTCACAATAATACTGGAGGAGGGGCAACAAGATGTGGAAGGGCCTTAATTTTTCAGCAGAGGAGAATGGGCAACTTGAAAATGCTGAGGCAAGTTTCTCTTTTCCTCTCAGGTCTCCTCTGCAGGGTCACCGCCTTAGAGAAATCTGCTCCCAAGCCAGGGTAGGTCCCAGCCCTAGCCACTCTTGATTTTTTAGATTTACTTATTTAATTTTATGTGTGTGTTGTCTGCATTTGTGTGTGCCCCACCTGTATGCTCTGTGTCTGTAGCGGTCAGAAGACAGTGTCAGACTCCTTGAGTCTGGAGTTAAGAGGCTAGTACAAGAAAGACATCATGGAGGTGAGGGGAACTGAGTCCAGGTCCTCTGCAAGAGCAGTGTGCTCCTAACTACTGAGCCATCTCTCTAGCTCCTCAGCCACATTTCTTATGTAGCCAGAGCTCACTTACTTAGGCATGGTTCTGCCCACAGTTGGTTGGGCCTCCCATAGCAATCATTAGTCGTGACAATATCCCACAGACATGCCGGCATGCCAAACTGACCTGGACATCCCCCAATTCAGACCCCTCAGAAGACTCTGGGCTAACAGGACAGCATTGGTAGACAATCCTGCTGCAGATGCTCCTATACTTGTAACCCCATCAGCCCATCCTACCTTTAAAATAGTGCAAGTTAAAATATGTTGGATGCCCCTAGCCTACCAACCATTGTAGTTCATCCTGCAATAACTATAGCGTCAGCTGCGACACCCCATGACTGCTTGGCTGGCTGACAGTGAGGTTGCCCAATGTCACTAGAGCTCTACCTGGGAAACAATCAAAGTTCAAAGTTCCAAGCACAGTTTCTACTGAATGTTTATCACCTTTTCAGCACTGAAAAAAAATCATGAGTCAGGAATCACCTCTGATCTTCCTACCGCTTGCCCCTAGAAATCACATTTATAGCCCATGCTCTGCTTCAAAGGACATGAATTCTCACTACAAACCTCAGAGAGTGTGCACAGCGCGTCCACGACACCACAGAAGCACAATGTCCAACACATGTGAACAGCAAAGCTAGTTTTCAACCTCCAGGAAAGCGAGCATTCATACCATCGTCCGTCTGCCCAATGCAGATGGGAACTTTATGATGCACTATTTCCCAGCTTCCTCTCTGCCACGTGCCTCACAGCTACTCCCAGCTCAGTGGCTGTGATCCACAAACATACACCTAAGTCAAGGTAGTGAGCTTGGAAGTGTCTGAGACAGGAGACCGCCAACAGCTTGTGGAGAACACTGGCTCTAAGAGCATGGGAGGAGGGGAGGACAGGCAAGCAGGAAACAGGGGGGGTCCAGAGTGAGGGAGAGAAGGGGAAGGAACAGAGGGAGGAGGACAGGCAAGCAGGAAACCAGGGTCCAGAGCAGAGAAAGGTGCAAAATAGACATCTGTGCTAACGAGAAGCAAAACTCTAGAAATGCTACTTCCGTACTCTACAGACCTACAATGTGGAGTTCCAAAAGTATGCTGATTGCATCTATGACAGTCAGAAGTAAAAAAATAAAATCAATCTACACAAATACACATTTAAAAATGATGAAAATGGGAAATTTTATGTTGTGTCCATTTTACTATAACAGAAGAAATCTGCAGTCCTTTCTCACTTAAAGCCACTAGTTTGCTGCTACTTAGCTACCTCCCCACTGAGGGTATTCTAGTCTCCCTGGTCCATAGATCCTCTGTTCCTAGTTCCATGGGAGACAGTAATGAACATAGACATGGTAAAGTTTACCTTATAGGTTAGACACAGTAAGAAACTAATAATTAATAATGAGTTAATTATTATTCATTATTAACAATTAGCAATTATTAACAGTATAGAATCATTATTAAAATGATGCTGTCCCTCACTGATCTAGGTGTTCAGCAGCTTATACAATACGGACCTACTGGACAAGGACCACATCCACAGGGTGGCACACACACAGTGTGTGTTCATGTGTATACATGTTTGGATGCAAATACACAAGTGTGAACACTGAATGTCGAGGTCAGAACACAGGCTTGGGTGTCACCCTTCAGGAACATGGCCTCCCTGTTTTTAGAGAGATGAGTCTCTCAGTAGCCTAGAGGTAGCCAAGCAGGCCAGGCTAGCTGGCCAGTAAGCCACAGGGATCTGCCTGTCTCCACCTCCTCAGCAGTGGGATTCCAGGTGCACATGCCACTGTGCCTGAGTGTTTTTTTAATGTGGGTTCTGGAAATGGAACTCAGGTCCTCTGCAAGCACTGGACTGAATGAATTATCTCTCGAGCCCAGGCATGCAATTTAAAACTTGTTAATTTCTTGACTTGCTGAATTTCAGCTAGTGGATGACAAGCAGGAGAACCGCTCAAGGGGGACTACTGTGCAAAGATGGGGTCAGAGGGCTGCCCTGTAAGATCTTCCATAGTGAGAGGTGGTATTTGTAACACACACAGCAGAAACTCACACATTTAATACGAGAGACACAAAATACAGGGGATTGTTAGCCAGCCTTACAGAAGGAAAGAACACTGCCACGTGCTTGAGCAGGGATGACCTTTGAGGGCAGCACACCAGGCCAAATCATGTCAGTATGCAAGTTCCTTGGAACAAACTAACAGACCTACGATAAAGATGAGAACACGACACTGGGTGCTGAAAACTAAGCTCAGGTCTTGTGAGAGCATGAGAGCAGTGCATAACCGCTGAGCCCTCTATCTGGCCTCTGCAATTAACTTCAGGGCTGGAGAGTTGGCTCAGAGGTTAAGAGCACTGGCTTCTCTGCCACAAGACCCAAGTTCAATATCCAAGTTCAAATAATCGGACACTCTGCTTTGGTTTCCTGGCTACCCGGACCTAAATAATCACACAGAAACTATATTAATTACAACACTGTTTGGTCAACAGCTCAGGTGTATTTCTAGCTAGCTAGCTAGCTCTTATATTTTAAATTAAAACATTTCTATTCGTCTATGTCCTGCCATGTGGCTGTGGCCATGGCGTTACCTGATTTTCTATATGTCGTTTCCTAGGCGGCTGGCAGGTGACTGGCCTGACTCCACGTTGTTTTCTCCTCTATCTCTGCTTGGATTTCCTATCTTGCTATTCTGCCCTATTATAGGCCACAGGAGGTTCTTTATTACCCAATGGTAATAAGACATATTCACAGCACACTGAAGGGAAGCCCACATCAAATACCCACATGGTGGCTCAGTTGCATGGGAATTCATACCCTCTTCTTGCCCTGTAGGCACCAGGCATGCACATGGTGCACATGCATACTGCAGGCAAACCACCTCTAACACATACAAAAACATCCAGGAACTAAGCACGTAGGCATATACCCCAATCTTAGCACTGGGAGGGCTGAGGTAAGGCTGAAGGAAGAGGACGGAGATCTGAAGGCTAGCTATACAGTTTACACAGTGAAATTCTGCCTCGAATAGAA
This sequence comes from Microtus oregoni, assembly GCF_018167655.1. Lineage (NCBI taxonomy): Eukaryota > Metazoa > Chordata > Mammalia > Rodentia > Cricetidae > Microtus > Microtus oregoni. Next base: position 58,270,939 of record NW_024543060.1, on the reverse strand, counting down.
CACACACACAGGAGGTCATGTCTGTAAGCTCAGCACTTGGAAGCCTGAGGCAGGATTCATATGAGTGTGGAGAGAAGCTGGACTACACAAAACAAGATTACATCTTGACCAACTAAAACAAATCAAAAAGAGGGAGGGGACAAAACTAATCATAATGTCTGGGGCTCAAAGCACGCAAGCAGGCACAATGTGGGTTTATGGAGGAAACAACCCTTACTCCCCGGAGATGAGTGTAGGGAGTGGCTGTACTGTTACCTGACAAACAAACTCACTTACTGAATGCAAAAGTCAACAGAAATAAATTAATGTTTGGACCAAGTAGAGAGCATCTCAAATTTTATAAAAGCAACAATGAATACAGAACAGAACATAGGCTCTGCTTCAGTCTGCTAGGAAGGAGGGCACACGCTTGTCCTGAGAGAGGCCTCGGGTCCAACCTCTAGCTCTAAAAGCAAAAAGAAAGAAAAATATACGGGCTCTGAAGTCAGAGGGAGGTGAGTTCTGAGCCAACCGCTTCACTACTAAGTCTTCAAACAAGGAGTGCCACCTCCGCCTATGACTGAAGTCAGGTGACAGGTGAGAGTCACACAATGCAGGTCCCCGACAGCGGCTCAACAGGGGCCACTTCCCTGCACAGTAGAGGACTAGAGCCCTGTGCTGCACGCTGGCGCAGCCTTTGATCCCAGCATGTGGAGTCACAGGCAGACAGAGCTCTGAGTCTGAAGCTAGCCTGGTCTACATAGAGAGAACTTCTCTCCAAAAGCAAACACAGAAATAATACCTGATATAAATACTGCACCCTTTGACCTATAAGTTGCAAAATCAAATTATACTTTGTTAAGTAAATGACATTTTAATCTGGAAACAATTTAAAAACTGGATGGGTTTGCTTTGACTCTTTCCTTGATTTGGGGCCGTTCAGCTGAGCTTTAGGACTCTACTTGGAATCTGCCTGTTGAATCTCACTTGAAACCAGCTACTAACAGCTTCACCTCAGATTCAGCTCACCACCTTTCCTCTAAAGCACTCCAGCCCCTTTCTACGTGTCCATCCTGTCTGTGATGCCAGCACAGGGCACGGGGCCTCCAGGTCCTCTGTGGCAGGAACCACCTAGCACTCCTACCATCTGGCTGCCAAGACTGCTCCTACAGCCGCGGAGCGCCCACCACATGCTGGGCACCTACCCCAGCAGCCCACCTACCGCCCGCCCCTTCCCACCCTACACCCTGGTGGTACAGTAATTAGCCTAAGATAGAGATGAGAACACGACATTCCCCTGTTCACAACCTTTCATGGTTTCCACTATTCACCAAATTGGGCAACTTTCATCCTGAACACAACTATTTACTAATTTGCTCAGTGTTTTCAATTGAGTAGCTGCCGTACAGTGGCCACTGCTTTAGGATTTCAAGCAGGTGGCATCTTGTTCAGGAACCTTTTTTCAAAATCAAACCAATCTGAATTAATAAACCCTAATGTGTAATATCCTTCAAAGGACATCTTTCTAATCCAAGTAGTAGCTACTGTGCTGGACTCCAAGGAAGCCAAAATAAAACTAGGCCCTCCACTTTGGTGATGTTCTTAAATTCCTGCGATTCTTCGGAAATTGTTTCCAGGCCAAGCGGTGTGCAGTATATCACAAACAACTCCGTTTCTTTGTAAGGAGCAAGTTTCTTCAAATGTAACAGTTCCCAGTCAAGAAAAAAAAAGTGGCCGGGCAGTGGTGGCGCATGCCTTTAATCCCAGCACTCGGGAGGCAGAGGCAGGTGGATCTCTGTGAGTTCGAGGCCAGCCTGGTCTACAAGAGCTAGTTCCAGGACAGGAACCAAAAAGCTACAGAGAAACCCTGTCTCGAAAATCCAAAAAGAAAAAAAAAAGAAAAAAAAAGTAAGCTAAATTGGCCTCAAAATAATTTCTTACCTATCACAAAGAACTAAAGTTTGTCCTTCAACAGCAATGCATGCCTTCACTAAGATTTGAAACCAAAGCCACAAGAGAAGAAGATAGAAGTTCATTGTAAGAAGTGCGTAGTAATGACCACAAGAGAGTAACAGGGAGAACTCCCAGGTTATTACCCAAAAAAGAGCACTTATTTGACTAGTAGCCGCTCAATCACATTGCTCTCCATGCACCTGTGTGTGCGTGCAGGGTGTGTGTGTACATGTGCCTTGGTGCAAAAGCCAGAGACAATATCGGGCGCCCTGCTCTATCATTCTCTGCCTTGTCCCTTGGACATGGGATGTCCTGCTGAACATCAGTAGTCTTCCTGTCTACGACAGCCACAGCACTGGTGTACGGTGTGTGCGGTGTCTTCCTGTCTACGACAGCCACAGCATTGGTGTACGGTGTGTGCGGTGTCTTCCCGTCTACGACAGCCACAGCACTGGTGTACAGTATGTGCGGTGTCTTCCTGTCTACGACAGCCATAGCACTGGTATACAGTGCATGCAGTGGGCCCCAGCTGTCTACATGGGTGCTGGTGATCAGAACTGGCGCTCTTACCCATGGAGCCATTTCTCTGGCCCCAAAGTAACAGTTCTACTGTGAGAATCCTGTATTTCCTGAAAACATACAGAGGGGGCTGTTCAGCACGGTTAACTGAACCCTAAAGTGACAAACGGCTGCCTGCTGTTTAATGAGCACATGGAAAATAGGGTACAGGAACCTTCCTGAGAGTTAGGGAACACATGAACTGGAGAGATGGCTCGGAGGTTAGCAGCACCGACTGCTCTTCCAGAAGTCCTGAGTTCAATTCCCAGCACCCACATGGTGGCTCACAACCATCTGTAATGAGATCTGATGCTCTCTTCTGGTGTGCAGGCAGAACATGCAGACAGAACACTGCACATATAATATATAAATAAATGTTTAAAAAAAGAGCGAGGGGAAATCCAGAGCCTGTGGGCTGACAGACTCTCACACTCTCCACACTCACCTGGAGCTGTACTTCTTGAGGATGGTATCCAAAATACCGACCAGCTCTTCCGTGTTGATGAACTTCTGCGTGCTGAGGGCGTACATCTTCTCATAGAAGTCTGCGATCTCCATCCGGGCCTGAACAAAGAAACAGAGCTGCTCTGACAGGTGGGGCAGCAGCTCCTCCACATGAGGAGCCGTTCCACTCGGGGCACCTCGGCCTGTGGCCACCTTCTTCAGCTCGTTATGCAAGGACGTGTAGATGGTGCGGATGGAGTCCTTCCTGCTGAAGAACGACTGGCCTCCTGGGAAGCAGACAGCATAAGCACGTGACAGGTGAGGAAGGGAGCAGAAGGACCTGGCACCTCCCAGCCCCCACATGGAAAGGGCTAGAACCTGTGGAACTCAGCGAGCTTGGACTGAGGATTGGGGCGCGGACACCCAAGTCAGCACCTCACTGAGGAACAAGTCAAAACTGAGCACTTGCTACAAATTCATCTCACTCATGTATCAACTCCCCTCTACTCCACTCCACGGACATTCAAAACTTCTTTAGAATCATTACCCTGAATCTTTTTTTAAAAAGCTCTCCTTTTTTATAGATACTTTTTTAAAAAGGAGAACACACAAGGATTATCAAACACTTCCATTGTTTCCTCTTCAGAGGTGCAATTGTCTTGAATCTTATCTTTCAGGCTGTGCCAGGAAATGAGAATGAATGCTCACACATCTTTTTAAAAAAGAACACACACTGGGATCTTGAGGCAGGGGACTGCAGCGCTCTTGACAAGGCTGACAATGCAGGCTTCAGAATAAGCACCACACTGTGAATTATTAAGGCCAAGAACCAATTATAAGTAACCGCTGCTCTGCCGCCAAGGAAACCTGCGCAGGCATCAGAGAGGCTACATTGTTGCTGATGGTTGAAAAGGACCAAACAGCAGAGGCATCGTTTACCTACTTGTGACTTTGTATATGACTAACTATGTTTCTTAAGCATTAGATCCCCCATCAAAGAGACAAAAGCGAGACTAGTAAAATGAAAAGAAACAGGGAGAGCTGACAGGGCAATCTCTACAAATGCACAAAAGCCTCAGAGGCTTTTGTTACGTTCAGAGCGCTTTCGTGAAATGAAGTTATTGCTATTATAAATCTATTAAGATTGAAAGTTAGAAGGAATTTGAAAAATATCCGCTTAATTATTTTTTCAGGATTTTTTTTTTTTACTTCGCTTCTTGGCTTATGTTTCAAGAAACGAACCTTACACCCCTTGTTACCCAGATGATCCAGGTTTTAACACCAAAAGTCTGATCTCCCAGGAAAACCTTCATCCAGATGTTTTGTTGATCTCATTATTGTCTAAGCTGGAAATGAACCGACTGACACCGTGACACAGGGCGCAGCTCTACATCTAAAGGCCCCTGATCTGGGAGCTCTACTTCATTCCGATCCCTAACTCTATAGAAATATTTTCTCTCATTAGCATGGGGTATGGCTATACTAACAGCGGGGATAGTTCTCAGAAGTCTGTCCTCCGTGTCTGTATTCTGATTTTATAGTGATCGGTATAGAACAGTCCTCTGTGCCCATGTCTAGAACAAACATCCCCTACATTAGGAAGGTAGTAAAAATGTCATACAGAGATGGTTATGACAGCATACACCTATAACCCCAGACCTCAAGAGACAGAGGCAGGAGGATCCAAAATTCAAAGATCCTCAGCCACAAAGTGAGTTACAGGTCAGGCTGCACAATGGGAGATTCTCTGTAAATGAAACTGCAGTATCAGAAAGCATCATGCAAAAGCCAAAAGCTTTACAAATCTAAAGGACAACTTCTAGTTCTCACTGCCAAACTTAAATGCTGTGTGATATTCAAACCACCTAGCTCTTCTGAGCTTTAAATGCTGTTACCGTCACCATAAAACCAGAATTGTTGAAAAGACAGAAGAGGCAGCACTTTGAACAGGCCTGGAAGGAAGAATATACTCAGTCTTGCTGGTCCCTTTCTTTCCACTTTATAATGGAGCTTGGGAAATTCTATGGTAAATTACTATTTAACAGGCAGATAGGTGACCTTGACTCTACACCCGCTATTTAAAAAAAAAAGGTGGACATAGCAAAATTTGAACTTTGCACCGAAAAAGTAAAGCCTACCCTCATCTGAACACAGGGGAACAGAAATACAGCATAAACGCAAACAATACCTTTCCAGGTCTACCCACACCAGTCACCAGCAGGGAAATACTCCAATTCCAGCTCTTTTCTCAAAGCTTTTGGCAAAACAACCCCATCTCTTGACTCCCTACCCTCTAATACCCAATAAGGATTAGCCTTCCTTCTTCCTGGGGAGCAACAGAAACACCCAACTCATTTACCTTTCTAGCACTTTCAATTTATAAATTAGGATGCTTCAGGGTTTTTTCCAGAATGTTCTAGTTATCAACGGCCATTATTTTTTCCAAGATTTCAACCTTTTATCTCATATGAAATTTAAAGCATAAAGAACATGTTAACCATGCTGGGCGGTGGTGGCACACACCTTTAATCCCAGCACTCGGGAGGCAGAGGCAAGCAGATCTGTGTGAGTTTGAGGCCAGCCTGGTCTAACAGAGTGAGTTCCAGGACAGGCTCCATAGCTACAAGTTTTCTGAGAAACCCTGTCTCAAAAAAAAAGAAAAGAAAAAGAAAAAGAAAGAAAAGAAAAAAAGAAAAAAAAGAAAGAAAAGAAAGAAGAAAACCATGTCAAGCATCCTGAGCACTGTCAAACTTTGTTAAACGTCCTTAAACTCCCATTCTCGAGTGGCAGGGAGGTAGACAGTCTCAATCCTTCACTGTGTCCACTCAGCACATTTTAATCACTGTTCTTTTCCCAAAATTTTTCTGGCCTCAAAGCAAAGATAAGAGTCATGCCCAGTTTTTCAGGACTGATCCACGACAGTGACAGAAGACTCCCCTCAGGTTTGTCCTTTGGTTAAAGGCCCATGCTTGCATTTTAAATCAGGACCAGCAGCTGGAACTTCAGACAGAGGTCAAAGACTTTTTTTTTCTTGCAGGCGAGGTCTCACTTTGTAGCCCAAGCTGACCTTGAATTCTCCACACTCCTGCCTCAGAGTGCAGGGATTACAAGCACGTTGTACCTCACACGACACCGGTTTAGACTCACTCGCTATTCGCTAACCCAGTAGATCTTACAGAAAGAATGAAGAGGTAAGATACATCAACCACCTTGCTACAGTGGTCGCTTCATAAGGTATATCAAGACATCAAGTTGGAGAGCCTGAGACTATATACAATTTTTACTTGTCTATTATACCTTCAAAAAAATGTAAAGACTTATCAGACCATGCTTCTTTTTGTTTTGTCTTTCGAGGCAGGGTCTCACTATGCAACCCCAGGTGGCTTGGAACTTTAAATGAGGTGGCCTCAAACTCACCTGTGCCTGACTCCTGAGGGCGGACTAAAGACATGTATCACCACATTCCCAAACCATGTTTCAGATTTTTAGAGTACGCATAATTGTTTCACTTTGCTTAACAAAGAAAACCATATGAACATGGTACATGATTACAGAACATGGTACTGCTTTAAATAACATTTTTTCCGTTCTCTGATCATCATAAAGTCCAATCGCAATCACATTTGCATCACTATATAAATTCAAACATGTTAAAGTTTAAATTTTGAAACAACTATCACTTGAGTGTGTAAGTCAGTAAGTATTTAAACTGACATCTTCAGAACATTATTAGATGAACCCTAGAGTCCCCAGGCATGTTTCACAGTGTGAACTGGTATGTAGTCAGTCAACCTCAAGCCAGGTCCCTGCGGCTCACCTACAAGACAGCTGAGGTTCAAGCAGAACTCAGCACTTTACATAATAAGGGTCACTTCATGGCAGCCAACCAATGACAGTAAAGGACTTCTAAATGTTCAGAGCCGATGTGCCCAGCTCTCTTTATACAGAAACCTGGTGAATATGATTTAAACTTAGTGCAGACTTTATTTGTTTATTTTTGCTGGGATCCACAAATGGACTTCAGGAAACCCAGTTGTTCTCTTATTCTCTCCTTCCGGTTATAAATATACATATATTTGGGGGGGGGGGGCGTAACTTGGCAACTTTCAATACATTCGTATGGATGACCTCAAACAACAACAAAAAGTTAACAATCAGGACATTTGAGTCAATATTCACTTTTTATAGGTAGGGAAGCCTAAAACAACCCACACTGCCAGAATATTATGTACTTTCAGTGTTACAGCTAAAATACATATCATATACATATCATATACATACACAAAAATAAAGTATATAAATTATACTACATGTGCAAGTTTTAAATAAATTATATGTATACATCTGATCTGATAACTCGAGGCAGGTGTTCAAGTTTGAGATCTATCACCTACAGTTACAAATGCATGCACAATTCACTACACTGTAGAAAACGGAATTGTAAGACGGCACACCAACCGCACATTTGTGTGAGGTAACACTGTAGAGAGAAAACTAAAGAGGGTGAAATCCCTGGGTACTTTCTGCCAATAAATCATCACACTAAGTTACAAGTTATCTGGAAAGCTACGTAAATTATAATCTCAGGAAGCCCTTTCCCTTGAGTGCTTACCAAGCGTTCAGTTAAGATCCCTGGCAACAGAAAGGGATTAACTCTGTGTAACTGGCGCTCACTCTCACCTTAGTAATCTTTTATGGCGTGGATGTGTGCCTTCTATTCATGAAAGGACCTTGAACTTTTAATAAGTAACACGTCAAAAAGCCGAAGTGCTAAATCTAGCCCAATCCTCTGGAAGGCAGCTATCATTTTCCATTATTATTATAAATAATACTTTGAATGCATAGCCCTTGGCTTTTATGTATTACTTCCTTATCAACTGATACCAATTGTTTCTTGGGATGATCAGTTAAGAGTTCCTGCCGTCTTGTTTTCAGGATTAAGATTTACTTGAGGACGAGCAGTGTTTCCTGCCCAGGATCCACTTACTCCTTCCTTTCCTAAATATGCACTGAGGTACTACGAAGAGGGGACAGGACGCCACTTGTGTCAGAGGCCCGACAAAAGTCGTATTTATTAACATAACTAGGTTCCATGGCCTGGTTTTACTCCTCAGTCCACAGTGTCACTAGTTAGAACGGGGGACGCAGAACTTGGTTAACTTGTCATTTATGAAACCGATCCATGCACGCACGGTTCAATAAACCCAAGGGGTTTGGGGCATGCCTAGCAAATAGCATCCACCCAGTCCACCGAGGCAGCAGCGGCGGCGCAGGGAGGTGGGCGGGGCTTGCGGCAGCCGCGGGAGGGGGAGGGGACGGTGGGAGGAGACCTGGGCAGAGCGGAGCCCGCGGCTGGGAGTGACAGGGCACCCGGGCCGCGGCCGACCGGGGAGCGCACCCCCTTTCCTTCCTCCTCAAGGGGCGGGGGCGGGACGGAGGTACCTAGTTTCTGCCCCAGGTAGGTGAGGCTGTGATAGACCTTCTCGGCCGCGGCCAGATGCGCCAAGGCCGCCAGCAGCGACAGCCAGCTGCCCCCCGCGCTCTTGTTGGCCTCTCGTTCCTTCTCCACATTGTCCTTGGCCTTGTCGTAAGAGAAGATGCCGAGGTGAGAGAAGAACGTCTCCAGCACCGCCTGTTCCACCGGCACCGGGGCGGCTAGCGGGATAGACTCCCCCATGCGACCTGCGCGCCAGCCTCCACCCACGTGGCTCCGCTCACACTTCCGGGTTCCGAGGGGACGCGCCTGCGCTGTCGCGTACGTGCGCGCGCCGGGGGCGGGGCCGGCGAGCTGTCCGGCGGCGGGTTGCTCGGGGACCTCGCGGAGGGTGGAGGAGGCTCCCTAGCTTGGCAGACAAGAGACCCGCTACCGAGCCTGAGGCTGTCACTTCCAGGCCCCGTGAGGTCTCCTGCACCCCTGTCCCCTTTGAGATCCTTTAGCGCGGATGACGTCACGCGGGCTTGACGTCAGCTCTTGCGTGGACATCGGAGTCCGAGGCCTGATCAGCGTTTACACCGATGGAGGTGGTTAGGTGGAAGCCTGACTGTTGATGACTAGTCGCCTAGTTTTCATCCCTACACACGCCATCAGCTAACACCCGTCCCTGCCAGATCTGTCTGTGTGGGCCCGCCTCCAGGGCTACACGGCACCCTTCACCTTGCCCATCCCTCTCAAAACAATGTGAAGCTTCCTGGTGGGGTCCTCAGAGTCAAGGATAAATTCACATAAACCGGTGCAATTTGTCGTGCAGGTTCTTCACAATTTCATATGACATGTTAGGACCTGCAGCTCAGTTCACGTATGTTTGTGTCTGCTATCTTAAAATGCCGCCCATGACCCACTCAGTGTTTTTTTTTCTTTGCATATTTTGTATTTTAAATATACGTGCTTATTTTACACAAGTCACACTGAGTGTAGGTGTGTGTGTGTTTATATGTCTCTGTCCTATCAGTGATGAGCTGACTTGGGCCGAGACTAGAGTCTACCTGCCATTGTAACTGTTCGTAATGGAAATGGGGATGTTTGTTGGACAGTTGAAAGAACTGCCTATCTTCAGGTTTTCTCCCCAAACTACAGCTGTTATGTCATCACTACCTATGTTTTTTTATATTATTATTAATAACAATTACTAATTATTTTCATTGTCTTTGTTTGTGTTTGTTTTGGCTACTTGAGGCATGGTCACACTGTAGCCCTGACTGGCCTGGAAATCTCTTTGTAGACCAGACTGGCCTTGAACTCACAGAGATCGGCTTGCTCTTCCTTAGAACTGCAGGGATTAAAGGCTTGGCCACCATACCCAGCTCATTGGTACCTTTTAACCAGTAACTAATCTAGTTTCATAGACTGTGCATTTGTTTTCTGTCCTCAAGAATGTGCTTGGATAAGTCCAAGCCTTTTAATTGTCTATAAGGCAGGGCTTTATGCTTGACAAAAAGGTAGCTATGGTTAAGGGAGGAACAATCATTTTTTGAGGACTCGGGGAAGCTTCCCAAGAATGTGCTATTCATGAAGAATGGATGAAAATTAAAAGTCAGAGTGTGGTACTGACACCCGCGCCAACAGACAGTGACAGTGTTCATTCCCAGCATTCCCCGAGAACACAAGAAGTCCTCAGGTCAGTGTTCTCAACCTGTGGGTCGCAACCCCTTTGGGGGTCAAATGACCCTTTCATAGGGGTCACATATCAAATATCCTGCATATCAGATATTTACATTACAATTCATAACAGTAACAAAATTACAGTTATGAAGTAGCAACGAGATAATTTTATGGTGGAGTCATCACAACATGAGGAACTGTACTAAAATGTCGCAGCCTTAGGAAGGTTGCGAACCACTGCCTAGATGATAAAGGCAATGTTATAGTCACTGGGGGAAAGAAACTTAGGGAATAGTGAAGGACACATGATTAAATGGGAAAGACTGTCTACTTGCTTCCTGTAACAAAGTGTACATTTAAAAACCATAAACTAGGAAAAGTAAGCATTACTAGGTCTAAAGAAAGAAAATCTTGCAACTATAAATGCATTGGAATAACTTATAAAGAATCAAATTGACTTGCGGTACAGAAAAGTTAATATATTGAAATTAAATATACAAACTAGTGAGCTTCACGCTGACATTTCGTGCATGCATATATTGTGCATTGGCTGTGTCCACCTCCCCTTTCCTCTCTCTTGCCCTCCCCTCCCTAACTCCCTCCCCTTGCACCCTTTCACTCCTAACGGTTCCTCTTCTCACCCTGAGAAAAACAGTGTGCAGGATATGCCAGACAAAGGGCTAATGTTTTAAGTTTTAGTGGACTGAGACCGCTCTCTAGCCAGTAAAAAGAAGAGGCGCTAGATGGCCACACAGGCAGGAGCACTTGCTGCCAAACCTGAGGCCCTGAGTCAAATCCCGGGAACCTACCTGTTACAAGGAAAGTACTTAGTCCCACAATTGTCCTCTGATTTCCACCTGAGCATACACGTACACCCACACACAAAACAAATACATGTCTGAAAGGCTAGGAATGTGCTCACTTAAGAGAAATATAAAACACAATTTTTATGCCCAGCTTCACCCATCAAAGAAATGCAAGCTAAACTACTATATTCATTTGTGGACTATGAAATTAATAAATGAACCTCCTTTTTGATGAAGGGTCTATGTAGACAAAGTTGGCCTTGAATAATCCTATGGCTCTGCCTACTGAGTGTTAGGGTTACAGACAGGAATTACGATGCCCAGACCCGAAGTAAGATTAAAACACTAGTATGTGTTTTTGTAGGAGTGTATGTTCACATGAGTGTGTGCATGTGGTTTGAGTGCACATGTGTGTATTTGCATGTAGAGACCAAATATAATTTAAGGTGTCTTCCTTAATTTCCCCTACCTTATCCTTTGATCCAGGGTCTCTCACTCAACCTAGAGCACACAGATTGGTTAGACTAGTGTGGTGGTTTGAATAGGTTATGGCCCCCAGAGACTCATGTGTTTGAATGCTTGACCCATAGGGAGTTGCACTGTTAAAAGGTGTGGCCTCGTTGGAGGAAGTCTGTCATTGTGGAAGCAGGCTTTGAGGTCTCCTGTGTTCAAGCTACACCCAGTACACAGTTCCTTTTGCTGCCTGTGGATCAAGATGTAGAATTCTCAGCTACTTCTCCAGCACCATGTCTGCTTGCATACCACCATGTCCAACCATGATGATAATGGACTAAACCTCTGAAACTGTAAGCTAGCCCCAATTAAATGTTTTTCTTTATGAGTTGCCATGATCATGGTGTTTCTTCACAGCAATCAAAACCCTAACTGCTGTGGAACAATGATATGTACCCTGTCACTTGTATTTTAAATAAACACTGATTGGCCAGTAGCCAGGCAGAAAGTAGAGACAGCGTGACCAGGCAGGAAGTAGAGGTGGGGTAATGAGAATTCAGGGAAGAGAAAACGTCAGTCTGCAGTCATCACCCAGCCGCAGAGGAAGCCAGACACAGAGCAAGCAAGACATGACCGCCTTGCCAAAAAGGATACCAAGCCACGTGGCTAACACAGACAGAAAGTATGGGCTAATGTAAGTTATAAGAATTAGTTAATAAGAAGCCTGAGCTAATGGGCCAATCAGTTTATAATTAATGTAGACCTCTGTGTGATTCTTTGGGACTTAAGGGCTGCCAGACTGTGTGGGACAGAAACTTCAGACAACAGCCTGAAGCTAGCTAGCTAATAAGTTCCAGGGATCCACCTGGCCTCCCTCACCCAGAGCCTGGGTTAAAGAGATTTGCTTCCAAGCCCAGCTTTGATGTGGGATCTGAATTCAGGTTCTTATGCTGGCACTGCAGTCCCTTTATTGAGTGAGCTATCCCCCCAACATCTCCCAACCGCTGAACCAATCTTCAAGTGCTGACCAGTGTACTGCGAGTGTATTCTGTGAATGTGTGCACTGTGGGTGTGGATATAACTTGGTGTTTCTGTTAAACAGATCTCTCCATATGCAGGTGTACATGCAATACAGTGTTGTTGATAGACACCACCATGTGATGCAGTCTATCCATATGAAGGCTTACACACAATACGATGCTGACAATAGCCACCACCGTGTTGCAGGATCCATCAATATGAAGGTGTGTACACTCAATACAATGCTGACGATAGCCACCATTGTGTGCACTAGACCAGCGTCCACAGAACATTACTCATAATGGGATGTTTCCACCCTTTATCCAACATCTTCATTTCTCCCAACCTCTAAATACTTGCAATCACCATTCTCCTGCTTCTTTGAGTTCAGCTTTTTTAGATTCTACATGAAATGAGATCATAGAGTATTCACCTTCCTATGGCTGGCTTATATTACTTGGCATATCCTCTTCAGGTTACCACACAAATGAACGGTTTCCTGCACAATTTCCCATCATGGTTGTAGCAGTCTCTATTTCCTCCAACAAGGCACAAGAGTTCCCTCTTCTCCCTGCTCTCAATACTCATTATCACTTGTCATATTTATAATAGGAGCTCATAACATAGGAGGCAACATTTTATTTTTTTTAATTTTTATTTTGTGTATGTGAGTGTTTTTATATTTTACTTATTTTATGGGGGTTTACTTATATGTATGTCTGAGTACCATGTCCATGTCTGGTTACACAAAAGCCAGAAAAGGGCATTTGATTCCCTGGAACTGGACTTACACAAGCTGGTCAAACTTGGGTCCTCTACAGGAGAAGTAAGTGCTCTTAAGTACTGAACCATCTCTCCAACCCACATTTCATGACCTTGATTTGCCTTTGCCTAGTTAGTGCTGAGCACATTTATATGTACTTGTTGGGCATTTGTCTTCTTTGAAAAAAATGTCTTTGAGTTCTCTTCCCCACATTCCAACCCTTCTTTGATACGGGCTCTTACTAGGTAACTTAGGCGTGGGACAGCTCCATGAAATCGTCCTGTTGGCACAGAAGTCTCACTCACCACACTTAGCTCCTTTGCCCATTTTTAAATTAGATTGGTTTTTGATGTTAATTGCATGAACATTTATATATTTTAGTTATTAATCTCATATCAGAGCAGACACGTGGCTTGCATATATTTTTAAGGGATACTTTTTGTTTTCCTGATTGTTTCATTGGCTGTGCAGAGGCTTTTGAGTTTGACAAAGTCTTGTTTATTTTCACTATTATTCTCCATACTTTAATGTCCTCACTCAAACAAAAGCATTGACTTCCTGTTTCCTCCAACGAGTTTTACATGTGTGTCTTTAACCGATTTCAATTTTGAATGCGCTGTTAGATAAAGCTATGGTTTTGTTTAGATCTTCAGTTTTTCCAGCACCATTTACTGAAGACATTATTGTTCGCATCTCTGCACGCTTATGTTCTTAACAAAGACGATAGACTTTGATAGACGACAGCCTCCTACTATTATTTGCAGTATGAGGCAGTTAACACAGACTCACGACATGTCGAGGTGCAAAGAGTAAGTGACTGCGGGATGCTCAGCCAGAAGTGGACAACTGCATCACATCGCTTCCCGCCTAGGCGCAGGGAACAGTGCAGACAAGGGGACAGAAAGAGAAGAGCTAGAAAATGGGGAGGAGAGACGGCTGAAAAATCGTGTTTTCTGGACAGCTGTGGCTGTCCGCCTGAGCTCTTCACAAGATCAAGCCTGTCCGCATTCCAACATGGATGGAGACAGAGGCCCATGAGGCGCTCTTGGCAGTCAAACACTACCAGGAGAGGGAAAGTCATGTGAACCATGTTTCTTATGCTCCGGTGAATAGTCTTACCACTGTGCGCATGAAGTTAAAAATAAATAAATTAAAAGAATGTGAAGTCAGGAGGTGATTGTGGAGGGCAGAGTTCAGGATGAGTTGGAAGAAGAATTAGGGGTCGATACTATCTAAATACACTGTCTGCATGTGTGAAATTACCAAAGAATAATTCCTTTTAAGATTAATGACCAGGCATTCAGGGAATTGTTTCTGGTCTTTCTGTTGCCTTCCTTTGCTCTGTGTTTGCCCTCATGGCAGTACTATGCAAACAAAAGGCTATATATAGATAGCTCTGTAATATAAATTGAAAGAAAAATGCAAGCCCCATCAAAATCCCAACACAATTCTTCACAGACCTCGAAAGAACAATACTCAACTTCATATGGAAAAACAAAAAACCCAGGATAGCCAAAACAAGCCTGTACAAGAAAGGAACTACCAGAGGCATCACCATCCTTGACATCAAGTTCTATTATAGAGCTACAGTAATGAAAACAGCTTGGTACTGGCATAAAAACAGACAGGTGGACCAATGGAATTGAATCAAAGACTCGGCTATTAATCCACACACCTATGAACACCTGATTTTTGACAAAGAAGCTAAAATTATACAATGGAAAAAAGAAAACATCTTTAGTAAATGATGCTGGCATAACTGTCTATGTTCTGTAAAGTTGGGGTTGGCCAGCTCTCCTTGCTTTGTGCGAATGTTATAAGAAAATATGTAGACTTTTTTTTTAGTTTAAATTCCTTTAATCTTAATGCTGAAAGACACAGTCATAGGTTTCAGTGTGCATTATTAGCTGAAACAAAGCCATAAAATAACTGCTGGTTAGATCATATGCTTTGATAAAAGCTTTGAGATGAAAATTCCTAGAAAACAATCTAAAGTTCAAAAGGACACATTTGTATTTTGGCTTAGGCCAAAAATACAAAGCAGACCAATTGCTACTACGTCACGTACCTTCCTTGCTAGGGTTGGGTGAAAATATGTAGACTTAATGATAAGTTAATAACATATTAAACATTAAAGTAAGGCAAGAAGTTACCTTTATTGATTGCACATTTGGCCCATAAACCAAATATTCTAATGTCATCAATAAATGTTAAATATCTATTGCTGCATATAAAATAATTTCAAAATTTAATGACTAAAGACGATAAAAAATATTTATTATCTCTCACAATTTTAGTGAATCAGGGAAATTAAGATTGGCTCCATTTAGCAGCTCTGACTCAGCCCCTTTTGTCCTGCAGTTGGGTGTGGGATTACCCTCTGTATGCTGTGAATGCCATCAGTTAATAAAGAAACTGTCTAAGGCCTGTGTTAGGGTAGAGTAGAGCTAGGCGGGTGTGGGGGGGGGCGGGACTAAACTGAATGCTGGGAGAAAAAAGACTGAGTCAGGGAGAAGCCAGGTAGCCCGGAGAAAAGCCATGTAGTCCCGCTGGAGACACCAGAACTTTACCCTGTAAGCCATAGCCTCGTGGTGATACACAGATTAATAGAAATGGTTAAATTAATATGTAAGAGTTAGCCAATAAGAATGCAGAGCTAATGGTCCAAGCAGTGATTTGATTAATATAGTTTCTGTGTGGTTATTTCAGGAGCCTGGGTAGCCAGGAAACAAACAAGCAGACTCTTAGAACAGTTGGGTGTTGGCACAAGTCAGCTGAGAACCTGAGTGGAGATGGAGAATCTCCTTCCAAAGTGACAGCCACATGCTGGTGGGCTAGCACAGACTGTCACCACAGGGGCCTCTCCACAGAGCTGCCTGAATCCCTCCAGGGCCTGGCAACTGACTCATCCTGGAGCAATTGATGGATACAGTAGACCAAGGCATGAGTCACAGTGCTTCGTATCACTTGTGCTTGGAAGTCACCTCTCCAACATATTTAGGGCCAGCTTGAATTTAATCTGCGCAAGGATCATTGGGGTCATCCTGGAGACTGGCTGGCACAAACGGCTATGTGTTAACATAGAGAATTACCAGTCATCTTAAACATATCACAAGATAGAAGCCCCTAATGGCCTCTGCTGTGTTGTTTTATTGCTAAAAATGTTGCTTCTGCATTTCAACCAAAATCTCTCCTGCTAAGTCTAAAAGAACAATTCGGCTCAGAAGTGTTGACTCACTGTTGCCCCTTATGGGATTCTGAGAATTCCATTAGGGATAGGGAGTGCAGTGCCCTAACCGCTTTATGCAGAGAGAATCATTTTGGCTGAAAGGGGACATTAAAAGTGGGGTTAGTCAAACTCCCAGCATGGCTAAGGGAACCCCTCCCCCCACACCTCCAGGTCCACACCTATCAGAGGAATTATGGACAGTTGATGGCGCTGACAAATGGACCGTTCTTCTCTGAGAATGTGGCTCCTGGGAGGCTGCTCAGGTCCCAGTGCACACATCATGCATGCGTGGGCAACACTAACCCGACTCAGGGAGTTATAACTTAAAAAGACATAAAGTTGGGAGGGAAATGGAGTATTGGGTACTTGGGGGAGCTGGAGGTAGGCAGTGGTGGATGGGTAAGACCAGCATACACTGTATTAATATAGAAACTTTCAATTAATTTTAATTTTTAAATGGGGTTAGACATTCAGTCTTTGGCTTTAGGAGCATAACATGATTTTATAATTGCATGATTATATATTTCATTATGACTTAAATTTTATGGCATTTGGGTTTACTTCCCTTTTCCTGATCAGTTTCTGAATAGAATACCATCAATCGTGAGACTGTGGTTGATGCAGCCCTTACAAGTGCTTCAGGCTTCACTAATACTCCTCCAAGTCAATACGGATGTGGTCAGTGCCCTCTGAATTCGGGGAAATGGAGACTCTGAAAGTGTAAGTACCTTGTCCAAAGTGCACAAAGAAAGGAACTGGAAAGCCAAGAGTACAAATGGAGACCAGTCTCTCCAGTGAGATGTGGCAGCCTGCCGCAGAAACCCAGCACCCAGCAGAGGCAGGATGCTGGCTCTGAGTTTGCCCTACAGGCAGCCTCAACCTCAGCAATAAGAGACTTTCAGATTGTCATTCTGGCCTTTTTAGGTTGTCTGTGCCAGCACCTCTCTTACTGTATCGGGAGTGTGGTTGAAGCAGATTTGTGTCAAGAAGCCTTCCCTGGCTTATGAGCAGGGACCAAACTCTTCATGTACAACAACTTCTTCTGTTGCCCCTTCAGGTAGTTCACTGAAGTTATTACGCAGTTGGCGATGAATTAGATAGCTCTTTGGCACCTAACTTCCAACTGAACTCCTTCTACTTTTCTATGTAAATAAATTAGCATCTGTTTAACAACACACACACAGTCTTTTATGTTTAATTAGCTCTTCCAATTTTGTTTTCCTACACATCTAATTATAATGAGCTTCTGGAGTCAAGGCTGGGGAATTACAAAGTCATGGGCTGAGGAACTAATCCCAGTTCAAGAAAGGAGGACTATTTCAGTTCTCTTCTCGGCCCATTACCGAGCACTGATTTTCAGCTGCATTGCCCCGGGTAAGCAGCCAGTGACACCAGGTGGTTGTTTGTCTAAGCAAATGAAAGTAAAACTGTCTTAGTTAGGGGTACTATTTCTGTGAGGAAACACCATGACCAAAGCGAGCCGGAGAAGACAGGGTTTATCTGGCTTACTCATCTCCATCTAGATCTAAAGGAAGTCAGGGAAAGAACCTGGAGGCGTGCCTGGCAGTGGTGCACTCGGGAGGCAGAGACAGGTGGATCTCGGTGAGTTCAAGGCCAGCCTGGTTTACAGAGATAGTTCCATGAGAGGCTAAAAATGCTACAGAGAAACCCTGTCTCGAAAAACAAAACAAAACAAAGAAAAAAGGAAAAGAACCTGGAGGCCGGAGCAGATGCAGAGGCCATGGAGGGGCGCTGCTTACTGGCTTTCTTCACTAGGCTTGCTCAGCCTGGTTTCTTATAGAACCCAGGACCACCGGCCCAGGAATGACACCACCCACCACATGCCCAGCCCTCCCCCATCAGTCACTAATTAAGAAAATGGCCTTATATACTTGCCTACAGCCCCATCTTATAGAGGCATTTTATAATTGAAATTGCCTCCTCTCAGATGACTTTAGCTTGTGTAAAGTTGCAAAAAAAAAAAAACTATCCAATATTAGAATTTTCCTCACTCATTTGTATTTTCACATTCCAGATGTTGATAACCACCCAATAGGTACCGTACTGCACAGACAGCAGAGGCATAGAAACTTGCTATCACAGAGCGCCCTACTGGACAGTACTGGAGAGAAACAATGTCGGAAGGAAGACTTCCACAAGTCATAACAAAACAAAATGAACAGCAAGGCACATGTGTTGTTTTAAATCCTGTTTCACATTTTCATTCTTCTCAATAGTAGCTACACTTACATTTTCTTCTTTAAATTATATATGGTTATTAAGTAGTCAGTACATTTGCCTCTGGGTATTTTGTATTTGTGATTCTAAATGTACATAGAAGGAGCAAAGCTCAATAGTAGAACATTTGTCTAACGCTCAGGGTCTGGGTGCATCCCCAACACCGAAAGCTCAATAGTAGAACATTTGTCTAACGTGCAGGGTCTGGGTGCATTCCCAACACCGAAAGCAAATAAAAAGCTGCACACGATGTATCATAGGTAAATTTATTGGGTACTTAATGAATTCAATGAGGATGCTAGGTGCTTTATTTGAATTACTTTGTTTAATCTTTAGAGCAATTCTTTGCTCATTATAATAAATTCAAAACAATATAAATAAAACATAAAGAGAAAAGCCACCACCCTTAATTCCAAACCCAGAGATAATCATTGTTAACATTGCCAGCGGGTGCCATGGTATTCTGCCCAGATCCCACAACTCTTGGTATCTTAGGGTTTTATTGCTGTGAAGAGACACCGTGACCATGGTAACTCTAATAAACGAAAACATTTACTTGGAGTGGCTCACTTATAGTTCAGAATTTCAGTCCATTATCATGGTGGGGAGCATGGCCACATGAAGGCAGACATGGTGCTGGAGTAACAGCTGAGAGGCCTACGTCTTGCAGGCAAACGGAAATGGTCTGAAAGTCATTCTGCGGGAAGCTTGAGCAAAAGAGACCTCAAAGTGCGCCCCACTCTTCCTCCAACAACACTGCACCGAGGTCACACCTCCTAATGGCACCACTCCTTCTGGGGGCCATTTTCTTTCAAACCTCTAAAACCCTGGACATCTGACTGCAGTCACATTCTACCTATGACATTCTAAGGTTTAGCTGGAGAGTTTGCATCTCTCGATTCTCCAGAGGTTTACATGGTCAGATGGTCACAGCCTACACTTTCTAGTTTTCAATGTTGTGATAAGATACATGACTGAGCAAGTTAAAGCAGGGGTTCTCAACCTGTGGGTCATGACCCCTTGGGGGTCAAGTGACCTTTCCACAAGGGTCTCCTGAGACCACTGGAAAACACAGATATATACATTACAATTCATAACAGTAGCAAAATTACAGTTATGAAGTAGCAATAAAAACAATGTTATGATCGGGGTCATCACAACATGAGGAGCTGTATTAAAGGGTTACAGCATTAGGAAGGGTGAGATCCACTGGCTTTAAAGGCTTATTTTAGTTCACTGTTTCAGAGGATTCTGTCCATCACGGTAGAGGGGCAGAGCAGAGCAGTTCATTATGGTAGCCAGGAGAAAGAGAGAGGAGAGAAAGACTTAGAAACACAAAGAAACAGACTGGGGTGCAGGGTGCAACAGAGAGACAGACAGACACACAGAAACAAAAAGAGAGAGGATATCGAGACAGAGAGAATGCCTTAACTGTTAGATTTTTCTCCTTTCCCCCTTTATTCTATTCAGGTCCCCAGGCTATGGCGCCCGTGGTGCTGCCCACCCTCAAGGTGGGTTTTCCAGCATCTTTGGAAATCCCCGAGCACTCTTTAGACCCTTTGCTAATTTAGGCATGTCTTAGTACAGTCAAGTTGTCAAGATAAAGCATCATGGTGAGGATGCGGATACACTGGAACATTCCACTGCTGGTGGAATATAAAATGGCACAGTCCTTTTGGAAAACAATGCAGATTCCTCAAAAATAAAAACAGAACTATTATATGATTCAGCAGTTCTGCGTCTGGGTGCACATATAGGAGAGTTGACGAGTTCTGGAAAGAGATTCATCCACTTTAGTTATTTTCCTTGCTGTCTCACCAAACCATTTGGCCAAGCTAGAGAAGGGAACGATTGTTCTGGCTTACGGTTTGAAGGGACAGAAGGCAGAGAGCACACAGTAGCAGGCAGAGGAGGTACGGTGGCCGTCCGGAGCAGGTCAGCGGCATGATAGGCAATGACTAGGAAATGGAACCCAGCTTTAAACCCTCAGCCTTCCCTCAGCGATCCACTATCCCATCTCCTGTTGGTTCCACACCTTCCAAAAGAACATCATCAACTAAGGGTCAAGTGTTCAAGCACATAAACCCACTGGGGACACATCCAAAGCGCAGCATTCTGCCCCTAGGCTCGTAGGGTCATGGCCATCACATGCTGCAAAATACATTCATAGCTGCTTCCAGTGTCTCCCTAGCTAACTAACAGTCCAACCCTGTTCAGAAGTCCAAAGTCTCTTCTGAGACTCAAAACAATCTCCTAACTGTAAAATAAAATAAAATACTTGCAGCATATAATGGCACAGAGTAAACTTTCTCATCCCAAAGGGAAGAATGAGGACACCGCCAGGAAAGCCGGAGCTAAAGCGACACTAACGTCCGATAAGACAAACATCAAGGCCTACAGCCCTGTTGAGCATCTGGAACTCCTGATGAAAACATCTGGGCTCCCGAGGGCAGGACTACCCCTGTCCCTCCAGCTCTGCTGCCCGTGACACACGTAGCTTCATTCCGAGACTGCAATGACCTTTAGTGGATGTCTTCTAGTCCCGGCACCTCCACCAGTACCCAGGCAGAGGCCGGAAGTGTACATGAGGTGCCTTTGTATTCTCCACCGGAGTCTTTGAGACAGTCCCTCACTGAACCCGCAGCTCACTGAGTCAGCCTGGGATCTGCCTACCTTTGCCTCCTCACCAATCAAATCACAGATTAGCAGCGCGCTGCTGGGGCTTTCAGACAGTTCTTGATTCCCGATTCCGTCTGGGATCATTACGCTTCCACAGCAAACACGTTGCCAATTGAGCCATCTTCCCAGCGTTCTTTAAATAACTAGACTGCACGTCAGAGTTGGGTAGGCGTAGGGCAGCTTCTTATTTACTGGATTTTGTTGTCGCCTTTGATCAGCCTGGGATCCTGTCCTAGGACTGGCTAATGTGCGCTCTAATCTGGTAACCACATCAACCATAACTTCAGTGTAAAGAATTTGGGAGCCTTTAACTTTTTTTTACATATATATATATATATATATATATATATATATATATTTCTTCATACTGCCAACACTCTCTCTCTCTCAAGGGGCAGCAAACCAAAATCTACAATGTTTCAGGTTTTCTGCATGGTTTCTCAGTTTTTATACTTTTATTTAGAAAGAAGAAGATGAGGAGGAGGAAAAAGAAGAAAGAGGAAGATGAAGGAAGGAAGAGGAGATTAAATCATTTGTGGCACACAAAACCTAAAATATTTTCTATCTGGGCCCTTGATAAAGAAAGTTTGCCATTCTTCTGGTCCCTGCAAATGGTATTAATTATTCATGGCACATTTTATATTTTGAGGGAAAAAAATCTGTCAGTATATTTGTCAAAAGAATCAGGTGCAGTAGACCATTCTTGGGGGGGGGGGGGGGGGAGAAGCCAAATGCAATGCCTCAGGAGCTTGCGAAATCATTAGAAAGCTAAAGGCATTCTTTAGCAGACCCTGAGTCTGGACTCCTGGAACAAGTCCCCAGGGGAGCTGCGGTAATTAGGCTAGCAGGCGGGAGGTGCAGCCACAGGGCTCTCTAGCTCAAGGACATACTCCAAGGGTAATGGAGTCAGTGCTGTCCTCCACCTAACATTCAACACCCACAGAGTTGGTTCCTAGATGCTGCAGTGCTCCTACAGGGAAGTCGAATGTGCCCAACCTACGTCTGTCTGACTGTGGAGACAAAACAGATGGCAGTGACCTGAGATCCACCGTCAAGTGCATCTAATTGCAGAAGCTGAACTCTGATGATGATGATGGAAGATGTGCTTCCTCTTTTTTTTTTTTTTTTTTTTTTTTTTTTTTTTTTTTTACATTGTGCAGCTTAAGAAAGCAGCCAGAAGATGGAATGGAGCCTGACAGCCAGGGCCGGTTCAGAGTACCAACACAACTGAGTTGTAGCTGTATGTTCTTTTCATCCATGACTTTATCCCTTTGAGAAAGGCCCCCTCTTACTCCCTTTCCTCCTTCCATCTTTTATTGAATTGGTTGCCTTCGGTGAGCTTCCGCAGCTCTGACTCTAGCCCTTCCGCAGCCTGTCATTCCTTCTCACCATAGCCTTGGTTCTTGCTATCCCATAAGACTGCTTCCTGACCTGGGCAAGCTCTGCAAAGAGAAGTTCAGTCTTATTGTTGTCTAGGTAATTGGTATATATGGAGAATGGTAAATAGTTCTGATATTACAATCTGTCTGTGCTGGCTAGTTATACGTCAACTTAGATGTCATCGGCTGACGTCATCTGAAAGGAGGGAGTCTCGATTAAGACAATATTTCCATAGATGAGCCTATAGGCAGCTCTATAGGACATTTTCTTATTTAGTGATTGTTGTAGGCGAGCCCAGTCCATTGTTGGTCGTGCCATCCCTGGGCTGGTGACCCTGGGTTCTATAAGAAAGCAGGCTGAGCAAGCCATGAGGAGCAAGCCAGTAAGCAGCATCCCTCCATGGCCTCTGCATCAGCTCCTGCCTCCAGGTTCCTGCCCTGTTCAAGACAATAGCTAGGGTATCCACCTCTGTTATTGAGCGAGTCACTCTGTGACCCTGGAGAAACGCCGACCCTTCTAAGGCTCATCTTCTCAGAGAACAACCCTCAGCTGTGTGAATTTGACTTCATTTCTGTTTTCATGACCTACCTCTATTTTCCCGGAACTGTGATAATTTTGTTTTTCTTTATGTCCATATATGAATATATACATATTATAACATACTCTTTGGCTGTTTCCATCTATTAAAGGATATCTCGGCTGGTTCCATTTTTAGCTACTGTGGCCATCACAAGAGTCAGCACCTATGTGTGGATCTCTGTGGAACACTGACCGAGAGTCCTCTGGTGGACACTGTCTTTATTTCCTTTAGGAACCTCCACACTGTCTTCCATGTGGCTGGAGCAGTTAGAGTCCCACAAACACGGCTAAGGGTTTTTTCCATCATAGCCACTCTGACTGAGCTGAGAGAAAAATCTCAACATTTAAATTTACATTTCCCTGGTGGCTTAAGAGATAGAACATTTTTTCAAATACTGATTGATTTTTTTTTCCTCTGAGACCTGCCTGTCTGATTGAATGGCCCTTTGGTTAAATGAATGGTTCGCTGGGTTTTGTGTCTTTGTTTTTATTTTAGTCTTCTTTATATAGTTTAGGTATTCTCCCCTCTCTGTCTAGCTAGTAGTTTTTATCCTGTCCTCTAGGCCACCTCTTCACTGTTGTGATTGTTACCAGGACAGAGGCTTCTTCATGTTTTATTAATCTCATTAGTCAGTTCCTAGGACTGTTTTCTGTGCTGCTGGGTTCGTTTCCAGAAAGTCCTGCCTGTGCCCATTTTGAAGAACTTTCTTTACATTTTTTTCCTCTTATGGCTTGCGAGTTCCGAGTCTTATATGGAGATCTCTAACTTGAGAACCGTGCCTCCAGTTCTGTCCCTCTCCATGTGGAAATCCAGCTTCCCAGCACTGTGTGTTGACAAGATTGTTTTTCTTCCAATGCATTTTTTTTTCTTTTTGATAATTAGGTCAAATATTAGGAGGCTGTACCTGTGAGGGGTGGGGGTTATTTCTGGGTCCCCTATTCTATGCCATTGCCCTATATTCTGTAGTATCTGGGTTTTGTTTTTATTTGTTTGTTTTATTTTTGAGATAAGGTCTCACTCTGTAGTCTAGATTGGCCTAAAACTGTGTGGCCCAATCTTCACCTGTCCTCGTGGCAATCCTCCTGCCTCAGTTACCCACATGCTGGAATTACAGGTGTAAGGCAGTGTGCCTGGCAGATAGTTTCCTCATGTCTTCTATGGTACTCTGTATAGAAAATAACAAGGTCACAGTGTGTGTGTGTGTGTGTGTGTGTGTGTGTGTGTGATATTATATAAATATACATGAACATCTGGCCAAGGAAAAATATCTTCCTTCGCAAGAATTTGTATTTTTTGTCATGTGTTACCTTCCTTTGGGGAAACAAACAAACAAAACCACCAAGAAACCAGCTCTAACCAGTTCCTTCAGTACCTTCATCATAGACACAGGCCAATTTTTAAAACCCAAAGAGTTACTCTGTGACTGAAGGCAGAAAGGCTTCTTGGGTGAAAATTATGCCAAGAGCATGTAAAAGGGCCTCAGCCTGTAGAGATAGACTCGGCGGGGAGTTTCCTACAGAGAGCCAGTTCCCATCCTCATCCCGAGCTCCTTCAGAGCGATTCGAGAGTCCTTGAATTATCCCAAACTGTCATAAATCTGCAAAGAAGACACTCAGCAGTGGGATCAACCCCAGACTGTGCAGGGTCAGCGTGCATGTGTCCACACGCTTTAAGTTCAGTTTTGTCAAGAACATGAACGCAGAGTGTTGCACGGTCCATGAACCGGATGTAAGAGCCATTCTTCTCTGCTTCTGATGTAGCTCTCAGTGATGGAGTTTGCTTAGCAGGGGGAAGGCCTCGAGTTCAATCTGCATCTCTACATAACAATGCAATAAAAAGTGCCACTTTTCTTTACTGTGAAAGCGTTATTTATATATTAAAACACAGGGAGGTCTGTAACCTGTTCAGACGTTCATCTTTGCATTTCTTAGTAGCTATCACCATGGTAACAAGGCAGTTTGACAAGGATGCCATCCCAACATAGAAGACACAAAGTAGAGAAGTGAACAGCCAATCACGAACTGTCTTATTCCTTTACCTGCTCCTGTTGGGCCTATATCATTAGCTGTCATTCTCCAACACTCCTCCTTATACCACTGAGAACAGCGAGAGTCATCTGAGCCAAAACTTGGCTTTTAAAAATGGTTCCTTGTGGAATATTACTTTAACTATGTAAAGATGTGTTATATTTGCTTATGTTGTGAACTATTACTTTACCTATGTAAGGGTGTGTTACATTTGTTTATTGAAGGGTCTAAGAATAAGGGTCCAAGAATAAGGGTCCATTAATAAATATAAAAATGTAGATTCCAAAAGTAAGAATGTAGAAATAAAGAAATATAAAGTTGTTAGCCTAGGAGAATGAGAGCAGACTGTTGGCAGTTTTCTCAGCAGCTTGAGGATTAACTATTAACAGTGGGTTATTCCGCTTTACAACCCATAGCTCTATTTACAAAGCCAAAGCATCTCTCTGCAAACTGAGAGTCTAACACCCCCGCCATCCTTGATTAGCACGGATATGAGCTGATTTAAGTTTTAGGAGATAGATACATAACCTCTGGGTTATACACTATCCCTGCTATGTGAAACCGGCAGCATCAAAGGGCACAGGGCTTCAGTAAAGACCACCTGGGAGTAACAAGGAAGACAATAAATTAAGAACAAACACTAGTTTAACTGAAAAACTCTGTTAATGAAGATTATAAAGTAAGGCAATCTGTATCTGAGTTTCACCTTGAGATTGTAAAAATTCCTTTGTTCAGATCTAATGCCTGGTGCCCCTAGTATAAAAAGGTGGGTTCAGAAACCGGCCTTTGCCACAGCCTTACAGAATCCATCTCTGGCTGTGGTCTCAGCTAGCTGATAAACTTTTTGTGTCCCATGGAGACATTTTATTTTATTTTTTTCCTGGATTCTGGTTTCTGGAACAAAGTTCACTTCTGGTTTATTAGACTTTGCTGGTCTGTCTCCATCTTTGCACAACCCCCCCCCCAGACCCAACATTTATGTTGCAAAATATTACTTTATTTATGTAAAGGTGTGTTACTTTTGTTTACGCTGCATTTGTGTAATGATGTAGAGATGCGTTGCTGTTCTACCCTGCCTGCCTAAGGCACCTGATTGGTCTAATAAAAAGCTCAATGGCCAGTAGCTAGGCAGAGGAGGGACAGGCGGGACTGGCGGGCAGAGTGATTGAGTAAGAAGAGAAATCTAGGCTCAAGAGAGAGAGGAGAAAATAAAAGAGAAAGAAAGGGAGATGCCTGGGCCAGGCAGGCAGTCATCAGACAGACAGACACAGAGAAAACAGGAAAAGTAGAACGTACAGAATGGAGGGTAAACATAAATGAAGAGAAATGGGTTAAATTAAGTTATGAGGACGAGCAGGACAAGCCTAAGATAAGGCCGAGCATGTATAACTAATATTGTCTCCGTGTCTTTATTTGGGAAGTGGTTGGCAGCCCAAAGAAAGCCTGCTACAGTCAGTACATTTAACTAGGGGTCAGACCACGGCTGTTTTCCTAGGTAGGCAAGCCCGGATGGATTTTAGACTGAGGGGCTACGAGAATGACTGATCAGAAACTAAACGATTAGGAAGCTAACACCCCAGCGGTAAGTAGGAGAGTCAGTGCTTCCCATTGGTCAGCCTGTCCCAGAGCTCTGTGTCAGGGTTTGTGATGACGGATTCATTTATCGTCCCCAGAGTGTTCCGTGTTGGCCCAGGCACAAGGAGTTCCGCTAGGTCATCAAACTGAGGAAGCCTGGCCTGCCCCAGCTTCTGCCTTCCACCCTAGTAACACTTAGCCTGGGGTGTATGCTTTTTCATTTTCCTGGAGTTGATGCTCATCACACCCTCCCGGATGCGTTTTCCGGTTTCACTTTAATCGTAGTATAACTGCCCCGCACCCCACTTCTACTTCTAACATTCTCTTACTTAGCATTTCTTTTTTAAAGAACTTCAATACAGACACAGCCTCTTCAGTAGCCCGCACGGCCTTCTTTGCCACTTTAAATCCGGGTTCTTCCCATCTCTGCTGCCCCTCGGGGCCTGCCACAGCCCAGCTGGTAGACCGACATTCTAGCCAAGCTCAAGGCTGAGTGCAGCTGCAAGGATTTGGCCTTGGAATTTCTGAGCCGCAGCTTCTGCTGCTGAAGACCAAATTTGACCTATCTAGTGCATCAGCCACCAAGATCATTGCTAAATTTTCACCCTCTCTGGGGCAAAATGAGCCTGCCCCGCCTCTCGCGGAATGAATCGCAGAAGTCGCTGTCTCTCAGATAAGGACTTGGGTCAGGTCCTCGGAAACCTGCTAAGGAATCTGACCTAGTTCGTTGAAACAAGAATCTAATTTGAACATAAAATTGCTGATAGATGTGTCTCTATCATCCTCAGAATCCTTCCTGAACCCCTGCAAGAAAAGGAGGTGTGTTTCCTTTCACATTCACCAAGTCAGTATGAAAGCTAGGACATGCATACATAATGTGACTTGATTTTACCTCAGGGATGTTGGGAGTCTGGGTGGAGATGTCCAGGGACAAGTACTGAAAGTATAGCTCTCAGGCATCTCTTGTGGGTTCTCACTCACTCATGTCGGGTACAGAGCCAGGCACAAATGTTCTGTGACTATTTGTTGGGTGAAAGAAGGAATGAAAAGCTCATCACAGTCTGACCCTGTTCCCTTACAGTCGTGGTTCCTGCTGCCTTCCTTCCCAAACACATTAATTTATATCCCAGCCAAACACCCGTTGTTTCCTAAAAACCGCTTGGCCTTTGCTGTCATGATGCCCGCTTCCTGGAATGTTCTTCTCTCTCACCCCAGGACCTAGACTATGAATGTGTTAATGTGCGTGGTGGTTGAATAAGAACAGCCCCCATATGCTCATATATCGTGATGAGCTTCTCTAACGGGCCCAAGCATTGCAAACGCGCGGCTCGCTAGCAGGTCTTGCCCACCCTCTCCTCTTTTCATTGCTAAACCGTTAAATTACATTCCTAAAGCCAGTCAACAACGTCTGCTTCCTTATTTGGTCACTTCCTTATGCCTGACTAAAACACCAACTTCAGGCAATCAAAATTCATTATTTGGCTACACTGGCTAGCAGTTTCAACCAGGACTTACCAACTCATCCTAGCAGAGACTGCCCCCTTTTTTCTCCTTAAAACCCACTCCTGCAGAGCCTCCTGCTGCTGTTTTTGCTCAATCCAGAGCCAAGTGAGACCCCCATCTCTATGACCACCCCTACCTGCCTGTGCCTCTTGGGTAATAAATCTCCTTTGTGCCAGGAATTTGGTGTCTGGGTGTGTCTTGTGCCAACTCTGAGGCCCCTTCACATTTGAGTGCTTAGTCATCAAGAAGAGGCTCTGTAGGCAGACCACAAGCAGCTCTGTTCTGCTGGCTGCTTCCCAGAAGAACATATAATATTAATTACATATTATAACATATAGTATTAATATAATATTAATTGATAATATTAATTAAATATTATAACATAATATTAATTACAACTGTTTGATAGCTCAGGTTTATTACTAACTAACTCTTACAGCTTAAATTAACCCATTTCTATTCATCTCTGTGCTGCCCTGAGGCTCATGGCTTTTACCTCTTCTGTGTTACGTCCAAATCCGCGGGGTCCCCACAAAAGCCAACAAAGGAGACCAAGTCCTATATATGTAAAAGCAAAGAGCCCTTATTTTAATCAGTTTGCAAATTTGGTCTCTCTGCATGTCCAACGTACTGGAATATCCAGAGAGCTCTGAGTTCAATTAGAACTGGTTTTTTATAGTAGTAAAGGTGGGGGTGAGGGGTTTCTGAGGTTCAGGTCCTCTGATTGCCTGACATCTGTCTAGGGGTGTCCTGTTAAGGTACGCTGTCAGGTGATTCTTTCTTCAACTGTTGGAATGCCAGGCATTTCCTTTGAATGATCTGCTCTTGGGTTGGGGTCAGGCAATCTCCCCTGTGGTTCCTCTTGCAGCCAGGCGTTGTCTCAGAGTAAACTACTGAGCCTCCAGACTCGATTTAAATTCATCAATGGCCAGAGTCCCAGGTGATAATGGTTGGAAGTAAAGAACTTCCTTTGGGTGACCTGTCCAGACTTAGATCATCATGGCTGGTCCCCACATTCTCTGCATGTCCTGCTTCCTCTCCAGCTGGCTTGAGACTCTTCTCATTCTACCCTCCTTCTTCCCAGCACTCCCTCTGCCCTGGAAATCCTGCCTAGCCATTGGCCAATCAGCTTCTTATTAACAATGAGAGTGACACATTTTCACAGTGCACAGAGGATTGTTCCACAGCAAGGCCCTACATAGAAGAACTAGGAGGTATGGACATATTAAAGCAGGCATGGCCTTGCTGGAGTAGGTGTGTCCCTGGGGCTGGGTTTTGAGGTTTCAGAAGCCCAAGCCAAGTCCAGCGTCACTTTGCTGCCTGTGGATCCAGAGATAAAACTCTCAGCTACCTCTCCAGCAACATGTTTGCCTACATGCTGACATGCCCCCTGCCATCATGACAATGGACTAAACCTCTGAACTGTAAGCCAGCCCCAACTAAATGTTTTCTTTTATGAGTTGCCGTGGTCATGGTGTCTCCTCATAGCGATAGAACACTGACCAAGACGGCCTGTTTTAAGCCTCATTGGCAGTGTGACCTCCTTGTGAACATGTTTCTGACTGAAGGAGATATGAATGCCTCCTTCTTAGTGTATAATGCTGAAATCTGGCCACTACCTCATAGCAGTTATTACATATTTATTATGAAAGGCCTGGATAAATCCAGGTATCCCCAAAGAAAGCCCTGGATAAATCCAGCCCCCCCCCCAGCAGGAAGAAAATAGCCAAAAATCTAAGCAGGAAGAGAAGAATCAGAAATCCAGGATTAGCCAGATCAATGACTGTGTTTCAGGAACTAGCTGAAGATAAAGTTAGATTGTAATCTTGAGAATAATATTGAGAAACAGAGTTTCCCCCTTGTGATTTTCATTGGTATTTTTGGAATAATGTGTTTCAGGAACTAGCTGATTATGAACCTTGAGTGATCTTGAGAGGCAGGGGAGTTGTCCCCTTGTGATTTTCTGTGACACCCTCCCTGCCCCTTTCGGATTACTGGGCTGTGGTTTCTTCCTATAAAAACCCCTTCTCTTGGTCTCTGGGGTAGAACTCTTCCCCTGCGGGGTCAAGCTCTTCCCCTGCGTGGGTTATGAGTCTCGGCCCCAGTGCACTGGTTCCCGTCTCATCTCATCGATTAAAGCCTCCTGTGATTGCAGCAAGGATGGTCTCTCGTGAGTTACTGGGGGGGGGGGGGGGATCGTGTTATCCCGAGACTTGAGTGAGAGTCTCCCCACACCGGGGGTCTTTCAATTACACATGTCACTTTATAGTTCAGTCACTTTGTGACTAACTTCTTCCCCTCGGGACACTGTGAGCTTCATGAAGCAGGCAATAGGCCTGGTCTCTCTACACTTAGTGCTCCATAAGTAGCTATGGGAGTGCTCATATCCATCTATGACCCAGCAAATACACGCTTGCTCCTATTTTATGTTAGAACCCTAAGTGTTGTTTTCATAGGTAGATGTTATTTAAGCCCCTGAATTGGATTGGAAATAAGGCTTTGTCAACATTTTCTTTCCAATTAACTCTGCAGAAGATGGCACACTCGCTCATCAGGACGCTCCCTCTGGGCTGTGAATGATCTCAGATTTTCTTCTTTAGTAGCATCATTAGCCCCATTAAAATTCTTACTTTGTGTACCTCAGAGAAAAATCTCAGTATGTTTTCTTAAGTATGGATGATTCATTAAATTTGGAATCTTCTGAATATTTCAGCCCTGTCCATCTTTCCCTCATTACAGAAGGTAGGCGTTTCCATTTATTCACCATTTACATATGAACCAAAGTCCGCCAGACTCTTAGGGCCCTGTTTTCTGCATGATGATACATCTCTTTCTAGAAATCCTTCTGCCTGACGTTGATAAAACCAAAGAGTCTTGTCTGGTTTTTCCTTTTCTCAGTTAGCTAGCACTACCTGGGCCACACACACACACACACACTCACGCATGCATGCACACACACATGCACACACACACACACACCCACTCACGCATGCACACACACATGCACACACAAAGAGATGGGACACAAAATACCATAGAATTCAGAGCCTAGATGAGTTACTGAAAAGCAGGAAAATCACAGCTTCTTTCTTAAATGGCCTAGCATTCTGTAACGGTTCCTGTTTTGGAATCAGAGTCTTGTGTATTCCAGACTGGTCTTGTGTGGTTGAGGGTGACTTTGAACCTCCGATCCTCTGGCCTCCACCGCCTGAGTGCTGAGAGCACAGGCCACTTAGATGAGTTTATGGGGATCAAAACCAGATCTTCTTGCAAACTAAGAAAGCTCTCTACACATTGAGCCGTACCTCCTCAGTCCTTCCATGGCTAATCTTGATTGCCAGCTTGACAAGATCTGGAATCCACGAAGCAGTTTGTCGTGGTGAACTTTACTAGTCAACTTGAAATACCTGGGGAAAGGGAACTCCAATTGAAGAATTGCCAGCCACAGATTGCCTGGGGATGTGTTTATGGGACATTTTCCTGGCTGATGACTGACGGAGAAGAGCCCAGTCCATTGTGGGCAGTACTATCTCTATGTAAGTATAGAAGAGAGCAGGCTGAGCATGAGCCAGAGGAAAGCAAGCCAGCAAGCAGCTGTTCCTCCACGGCCTCTGCTTCAGCTCCTGCCTCCGGGTTCCTGCCTCCGGGTTCCTGCCTCCGGGTTCCTGCCTCCGGGTTCCTGCCTCCGGATTCCTGACTGGCTTCCTTTGATGGTGGACTATAAGGTGAGAGATAAAATAAGCCCTTTCCTCCCCACATTGCTTTTGACTGTGGCATTTGTTGTAGCAAATGGGAAGCAAACCAGGACATCAACACATCTCTGGAAGGTCTGGAAGGTCGTTTCTAGGAAGGATGAACTAAGTGATGACAGCCTCTCCCATAGCAGGAGTGGCACCTTCCAATGACCCATGTGTAAAGAGAGAAGAGGAAAAGCAGAGATTCTTCACCTGCTCACCTTCACCTCTTGCTGGTGTGCGCATATATCTATTGCTGCTGCTGCTGTTGCTGCTGCTGCTGCCACGCTGACACCACACCCTATTTTCTTTGGCCTTCTAACATGAACTGAAAACAAATGGCTTTCCAGAGATCCACGAGGCCTTCAGTACCAGAGCCAGCCTCATGAACTGAGCAGCTGCAGAACCTCAGGGTTCTCAGCCTCTCTAATATTCAGAGAGTCATTGTTGGCCTACCTAGCTCTTAATAAACATGGCAATCTCAAAAATCCCATAGGTTTAGATGTAGCATTAGGTAGTTTGAATTGTCAACTTGATACAATCTAGAATTACCTTGGAAGGGGGTCAGTGAGATGGGCCTGTGAAGGAACTTTTTAAAAATTGTATAACATGAGGTGGAAAAACCTACTCTGAATCTGGGTAGAGAAGAACCAGTTTGTGAGTCAGGGCCTCAGCTGAATGAAAAGGAATGAGTCCGCTGAGCACAAACCAACTGCCTTCCTTCTTCTGCTCTCGATGGTGATGTAATGTGGCTAACTGTTCCACCATGACCTCCCCTCAAGGACGGACTGTCACCTGGGATTGTGAGCTAAATTCAACCCTGTCTTAGTTACCTTTCTTTTGCTCTAAAGAGAACCTGCCAGGGACCAACCACAACAAAAATACCTCTCACCAGGGTAAAGCCGTGGGGATTAGAAATACAGTATTGAATATGAAGATGCAAATGAAAATAATAAAATGATAAAGCAAAGAAATATATAGGATAGTATCAGGAGGGAATTTTCATGAGTACTAAAAATTCTCCCACATTTAATCTCCAACTGCTTAAAATACCCTTTGTTATAATTCAGCCATAATAAGGCTGACACTTGCGGGTTCCAGGGCCACACACGTGCGGACAAGCCTCAGGCATGACCCACCTTTGGCTCATAATTTCAGGCCTCCACAGACACCATGACCAAGGCAACTGACAAAAGAAAGCATGTCATGTGGGGTTCACGGTTCCAGAGAGTTAGAGCCCATGACCATCACGGTGGGAAAGTGTGGCAGCAGGCAAATAGACATGACGCTAGCTAAGAGTGCACATCTGATCCACAGGTATGAGGAGAGAGAGAGAGAGAGAGAGAGAGAGAGAGAGAGAGAGAAGAGAAGAGGAGAGGAGAGGAGAGGGAGGAGAGAGAGGAAGAGAGAGAGAGGAGAGAGGAGGAGAGAGAGAGAGAGAGAGAGAGAGAGAAGAGGAGAGGAGAGGAGAGAGAGGAGAGGAGAGAGAGAGAAGAGAGAGAGAGGAGAGAGAGAGGAGAGAGAGAGAAGAGAGAGAGAGGAGAGAGAGAGGAGAGAGAGAGAGAGAGGAGAGAGAGAGAGAGAGAGAGAGAGGAGGAGAGAGAGAGAGAAGAGAGAGGAGGAGAGAGAGAGGAGAGGGGGGAGAGAGAGAGAGAGAGAGAGCGCTAACTGGAATGGCATGAACTTTTGAAACCTCAAAACCCACCCCCATTATACAACTCCTTTAACATGGCCACATCTCCTAATCCTTCTCAAACAGTCTCAGCACCTGGCAAAACCAAGGATTCAAACCTACGAGACTACAGGGCCATTTTCATTCAAAACACCATGAATTCTTTCTCACCCAAGCTGCTTTGAAGATGGTATTCCTTATTAAAAGGGAATTTGTTGTAGGAGGCTGCTTGTTCGTTCCTGGCCGCCCAGACTCGAAATAACCACTCAGAAACTATATTATTTAAATCACTGCTTGGCCAATCACTTAAGTGTATTGCTAGCTAGCTCTTACAACTATAATTAATCCTTTTCAATTATTTTATATTTTACCATGATGCTCATGGCCTACCGGTAATGTTACAGCTGACAGCTCATGTCTTTCCCATCTGGTGGCTACATGGTGTCTCCTGACTCCACTTTCTTCCTCCCAGCATTCAGCTCAGTCTTCCCCACCTAGCTCTATTCTACCCTATCACAGGCCAAAACAGCTTCTTTATTCATTAACCAATAAAAGCAACACATATTTAAAAGGACTTTTATGAATTTATGAAGGCTCATGGTTCTGGTTCAAGGTCAACATCCCATCTGGTGATGACCTTCTTAGAATGCAGAATCCCAAGATGGGTTAGGGTACCTATCACATAGCAGGAGACCCAGGGAGCATATGCATATGTGTATTGGTTGGCCTCTCCCTGTTAAGGCAGTATGGAGTCACGGGGACTCTAGTCTGGTGGTTAATCCTAATCTTGCTTTCAAACACTTTAATTGAATTAAGTTTTAATCTCAGTACCTAATGGTGGAGATTAAACTGCAACAAGAGTTTCAGAGAAGACAAACCATATTCAAACCATTCCAGAGAGCTCGCTCCCTCTTAATACCTTGTGGGATAGGGGAACCAACTGTGTGACCTCTACGAGACACCGGGGTGGGTTGTGGCGAGAAATAGAAGTGTGTTGCTTATAAGTTGGGGTGATGGTATTCTGTTAACAGTGTCCCAAACAGGGAGAGACACTAATGAAGGAGTCTAGAGTGAGATTGGCAAAATGACTGCTTGTCTCGGACTAAGTCAAGGCCCTCACAATCTAGTGATGATGTACCAACCGGATAGGACAGTGTGTCAGGGGTATCAGAATTTGTAGGCTAAATTCCTGGCTTTTATTGAAGCCACCAGGTCGATGACTCTTCACTATTGCATCTGCCCCTCAGCTCTAGGATATGCAAGTCCCCTCATCAGTAGACCCCAGGGAGAAAGTCCTTCTGGATATAGCCATTAAGATAAATGACGGAATCTATTAGAAAGCTTGAGAAAGTTCATCTGTTATCGTCTACAAATGTGTCTACAACAAAGGCTGGCAAACTCCTGGCAGGAAGACCAACTGATTCATGCCTTGGGTTGTTTTGTAAGAGCTTCATAAGATTGTGCAAACATCAGTTTCATAACATTGCAACACACACCCTGGAACCCCACTACCATGGTAGTCACCCTTCCCCAGTCCCACATGGCCCTAGGCAACTGGTTATCTACTTTTTATCTTTATGGATTCACTTTCTTGGGTTATTTTGTATAGTCTGTGACCTTCTGTGGCTGACTTCTTTCTTTCAGCATGTTTTCAGGATTTACCCATGCTGTAGAGAGTCAACATTTCATTCCTTTCTGTACGCCAAATATAGATCCATCATATAAATAATAGCTCATTTCCTTTATCCAGTTATCAGCTTACGCACCTGTGGGTTCTTTCCATTTGGGGTTAGAGGGAATAATGTTGCTATGGATATTCATGGGCAAGCTTTCGGATACATTTTCATTTCTCTCACCTCTACTCCTAGGAGGAAAACTGCTAGAATACTTGCTAACTCTGTACCTCACCATTTGAGAATCTTCCAAACCCTTTTTAAGCATCTGTGACATTTTCCATTGTTACCAGTAACGTAAATTTTTTTTTTTTTTGGTGATTCCTGATAGCATTTGTTATTATCTGTCTTTTTCAGTAGAGCCAACTAAAGGGGTGAGAGATGTGTCTCCATGCTATAATTTGAATCTTAAATGCTCTCCAAGGGTCCATATGGCCTTAACCTTCAGCATGGTGTATTGTGTATTAGGAAAATAGGACTTGGTAAGACATCTTGCAGCCATGGAGGTGCACCCTTGAAAGGCATTGCAGGATCTGGGTACCCCTTCATTGTCATTTTCTTCCTGGCATGAGATGGACTTCACTTCATGGCTCCAACATGGCGTGATGCCTCACTACATGCCTGAAACAATGGGGTCAACCAAGCCAGGACTAGTACCTCCAAAACCACTAGCTGACTTATTCTGCCATGATGATGCTTTCTTTCTGTATGGAGTGATACCAAGACAGTTTTAGATTATCCAAGAGAAAATATTTAACACTTTTAAAAGTTTATTTGTTGTTAAAAATCCAAAAAATGAATTGTTAAATGTCTAGCTATGTACTTACACACACACACATATAAAATATATATTTAAAACATTAATTCTATGAGTTCTCAAACATTATTTAGGACAAAGCTAAGTTGATAAATTAGAAAATTACTGAAGTAAATAGATTAGAAAATATTAGTTAAAGAACTGAATGATAAGGCAAGAATTTTGACTGTTGTGCTCAACTAATTCACCATAGAAAACTCACTAGAACATTTGTCCCCGACAAGAGACACTTGGTTTTATTTATTTTTGTATCCCCCAACCATCCAGCAAACTCACAATCGACGCTTATTGAAGTGATTTTTCTCTGGGGCGGAAAAAGTATTTTTAGTAAGACCTTTCAAACTCATGATTAACCTTTGAGGCTTCAGACAGACAACTTAATATTATCCCCACCACTTGTCAGTTCTGAGAACAGATGGTAAAGCTCCACTTTTTGACATGTCCACTGTGAGAAGTTGCCCCAGTTGGGACTTAATATAAAGTTATGCTAATAATACAAACCTCTGAAGGAAGGAGGGTGAGGCTGCCGGGATATGCTTGTTCAACAAAATGATCCCAGTTTGCTTCAGTCTGGGTGATGCTTTGATTCTTGGATCTGATCAGGATCTCTCTCTCTCTCTCTCTCTCTCTCTCTCTCTCTCTCTCTCTCTCACACACACACACACACACATACACACACATTCATATACACATAAATACACACACATGCACATATATATACACACACATACATACACACATATACATACATAGCACATACATACACACACATATACACACACACACACACACTTGCTATCCAAATACTTCATTTTTTTTTAAAAAAGAGAAACCATTCTCAGTCTCCTAAAAAAAATCACTATTTTACACCATCTCTCTCTTACTGTTCACACTGCACTATCTGAAGTCATCTTGGCAGCTGGGCTCAGTCTTGAAACCTGGCATTCATCGAAGACTCGTGTTGTTATGTAGCAACGCCATCCACAGAGTCAGCCAATTGTGTCATATGGTTACAAAACTGTCCTCATCTTCCAGATCCCCTCTTCTAGACCCTTCCAGAAGTTTGCTCCTCCTACCCTGGAATGACCTTACATTCTCTCAGACAAAATCAGAGCCTGATGAAAATGACATCTTCCGCTTTATTTCCTCTCTGTAGCTGGAGTTTAGAGTAGTGTGTGGTGATGCAGAGAACAGGGGATGCACTGAAGTCTAGGACACAGTGAATGATCAGAATAACATGTCTGAACCTGGTGAGACACCCAGAGTCTCTCTCCTGTGAACGAGCTGTGTTCTCCGAGGAAAGTCTGCATGGCTCCATCACTCCCTCCTATGATGACACAGGTCTTTCTTGATCTTAAAAGCCTTGGGCCAAATGCTGGATGATGGTGTTGCACACCTCTAATTCCAGCACCCAGGAGGCAGAGACAGAGGCAGGCGAATCTCTGTGCGTTTGGGGCTAGCTTGGTCTACAGACCGAGTTCCAGGACAGGCAGGACTATTACACAAAGAACACAGAGAAACCCTGTCTCAAAACAACAACAACAAAAAGTCTTGGGCCAGAATTCATTCATGACTAATGCATAAAACCTCACGTACATTTGATGATACTAACCATAACCATAACAGGATGCTTTTGAAAGTGAAAGAGTGCCAAGAGACAAGGCCTAAGCCAGACCCACACAAGCCAGCCATCCCGTTGGATCACCATGCCTCAAACATGGATCTCCCTCCTGCTATTGATAGAGACTCTCGAGTGATGGTTCCTGGATCACAACGTGAAAGCCTGAGGGGATTGTTTTTATGTTGTCTGAGGCAAGGTCTCACTACTGGCCTCAAATTCATGAAATAATCCGGATGATCCTAATCTTCTGATCCTCCTGCCTCTAATTCCTGAGTGCTGGGATTGTTGGTATATACCACCATACCCAGTCTTGGGTGGTGTTGAGGACTGAACCCAGGAATCTGTGCATGCTAGGTGAGCACCCTATCAACTGAGCTACATTCATATGACCTGGCTATGTGCCCCAAAGAATTGAAAACAAGACTTCAAAAAACTTAACTACAAAATGTTCGTGCATGTAGAAAAATGTATCAGCATTCACGGTACACAGCTGGTGGAAACAACAAAATCATCTTTCAAAGGATGAATAAGAGAACGTATACAGACATATACATATAGATTATACATATATGCCATATACATACAGCAGAATAGTATTCAGCATTTAGAAAGGGAATGCTGCTAGATACTACAGTATGGATTTTGAGATTATTATGCCAAGTAAAATAAACTAGTGTCAAAACAACAAAGACTGCATGATTCCACTTACATAAGCTCATTAGTAACTTTGTCTTGTTGCTAAAACAAAATACTCAACAAGAAACAAGAAAAGGGTCAGCCAGTCTGTGATACACACCTTTAATCCCAGCACTGGGGAGGCAGAAACAGGCAGATCTCTGAGTTCGATGCCAGCCTGGTCTGCCGAGTGAGTCAAGGGACAGCCAGGGCTACGCAGACAAACCCTGTCTCAAAGAAACCTGAATGGGGTAATTTTAGCATATAGTTTGAAAGAATAGGTCGTCATGGAAACAAGCTTCAGTTGCTCATCGTATCACAGCTACCGCCAGGCATCAGTGAGCAGTAAACGCTTATACTCAGTTCACTTTCTCCCGTGAGCACCGGGACCTCCGCCCAGGGAATAGTGGGCTGATCCTCTCACCTCAGTTGGTCCAATCAAGATAATTCTCCATGGGCATTCAAGATCTTATCAAATTGACAACTGAGATCAACCATCACAACTTTACTCAACTCAGTACATCTCCTGACATCATGACCTCCTACTTTCTCCTTGTACCCAAAGTCTCGGGTTTGTCTCCTGATGTATATTGTAATCCAGTTTCAAAAGTCTCATCATCTTGATCAGTAAAGTAACCAAAATGGTCACATTAGACTATGGCGGCCCGGGCAGGAGATTAGTTGCTGTTTGGTCATACAAGATGAAATGTCCTAGAAGACATGTGCACAAGTTAACAATAGCAAAACTCTTCAGCATTTGCCAAGGGTGAATGAACACATTTTATCGTATATGTTTGAGGTATATACATTGTATCGTATATGTTTGAGGCATATACATTATATCGTATATGTTTGAGGTATATACATTGTATTATAAGAAGCGTATAAAATGAATTCCATAGTAAATCAAACTAACCTGCCTAAGATGATGATGGTTTTTTTATGATTTAAAAATTGCTCTGCTGTGGGACAATGGCCTGTACCTTGTCAATTGTATTTTAATAAAACACTGATTGGCCAGTAGCCAGGCAGAAAGTATAGGTGGGGAGACCAGGCAGAAAGTAGAGGCAGGGCAATGAGAACAGGAGAATTCTGGGAAAAGGAAAGACTCAGTCTGCAGTCATCTTCCAGACGCAGAGGATGCAAGATGTGACGCCTCTCCAAAAAACATACCAAGCCACGTGGCTAACACAGACAAGAATAATGGGTTAATGTAAGATGTAAGAATTAATTAATAAGAAGCCTGAGCTACTAGGCCAACCAGTTTATAATTAATGTAGGCCTCTGTATGTTTATTCAGGACGAAAACGATGTGGGACCTGGTGGGGCTGAAACCTCAGTCAACATTGCTCTATTGTTAGACCATAGTTTTGCCCTGATTTCTTTTTCTTCCTAACCCACCTGCGCCCTCTGCTGGCTGTAGCTGCTAATGGAAGCCAACTGCCATGTTCCTTTTGTAAGTCCCAAGACCTTAGACACAAATACTCCTTGATGGAATCACCTTTCAGACCATAAAACTCAGCAGGTAGACAGCACCGCCTGCCAAAACAAGAACAAAAACCTAATCCATCAAAGTCCATAGTTCTGGGAA
Organism: Microtus oregoni; assembly: GCF_018167655.1. Classification (NCBI taxonomy): domain Eukaryota; kingdom Metazoa; phylum Chordata; class Mammalia; order Rodentia; family Cricetidae; genus Microtus; species Microtus oregoni. The sequence continues at coordinate 58,230,870 of NW_024543060.1, read as the reverse complement.
AGTCCCTAAATATATTAACCTTGCTTTTTGGCTTCTGAAGTTCCACTCTGGCTAACTGCTCTTGCTAACTGAAGTGTGACAATCCAGAATACAGTTTTTATACTTAAAGCTCGCCCTGAGAAAGACTCAGGGCTGCACTGGGATCTGAAACACCAGGCTGCAGTTGGGTAATAAAGACTTTCTATTGACTTAAACCTGTGTCCGAGCAGTCTTTTCTGGCAGATACCCTGTAACAATACCTGACGTGGAAGTCCTTCTGTATATGTGTTGCTTTTATTGGTTAATGAATAAAGAAACTGCTTTGAGCCTATAGCAGGGCAGAACAAAGCTAGGCGAGGAAACCTAAACTGAATGCTGGGATAAAAAAGATGGAGTCAGAAGTCATGTAGCCCCTCTGCCCCAAGACAAACACCAGCGGGAACCTTGCCAGTAAGCCACAGCCATGTGGCAAGACACAGATTAAGAGAAATGGGTTAAATTAGATGTAAGAGTTAGCCCATAAGAAGCTAGAGCTAATAGGCCAAGCAGTGATTTAATTAATACAGTTTCTGTGTGGTTAGTTTGGGGCTGAGCAGCCAGGAACAAACAAGCTCTCTCCCACTACAAATAACAGTATCATTCCCAAGTGTGTTTGCATGTCAGCACTATGGAGGGCAGTGGGATTCCCTGCAGAAACATAAGCAGTGGTAGATAGTGCAGCCCATCAAAACCCATTAAGCAGTACTCAAATGTTACTGTTCTTAAGGTTGTTTTCAGGACCGGGGATCAAACCCAAGGTCTTGGGCTTGCTAGGCTAGTAGTCAACCACTGAGCTATGTTCCCAGCCCTTGAGGTAGGTTTGATAGCAATACCATATCACTTGCTTTACACCACCCTCTTCCGCTGCTCTCCTTGCTAGCAATAATGACCGTATCTGCAGTCACTGCTACCACCAAGGTTAATCTGCCCTCATCACCCCAGAAGTAGAAAGAATGGAGGCAGGGGGTGGTGGGTAGAGGAAGCCAAGAGGCCCTCTGCCTTTTCCAGAATCTTGGGCAGTCATTTGGCAAGCCATGCCTTCTTTTCTCTTAATCACCCATTGTCCCCTGACCTTTCTATCATTAAACACAATTTCCTATAAGCAACAAGAGAGGAAAGGGATACCAGAGGTGGGAAAGGGGAAGGAAAATCTTTCAATGTAAAGTTTCCTCACATCAAGAAGTTCCCAGACCTATGGCAAATAAACACCCAAATGTTGGGAACTGCAGGCCCTTAGACCTTAAATTTTCTGTGACTCCTTGCCTTCCAGGGTAAACAGTTTGTTTTCCTGTGTTTACAGCTGCTCTGAGCATGGGGACCATCATGAGTTCCTGATGGCAGAGAGTGGTTTTTGTTGGACTTGCAGCTGAAAAGTCCAAAAGCTAGGGAGTGGCCATTAGTCAAAGAGAATCCTATATAAGCTGCCTGAAACACAATAAAAGGGGCATTCTTGTTTCAAGGAAGACCCCTGTCTCTGCCTCTGTGTGTGTGTGTGTGTGTGTTTCAATCTCCAGCCCCTTGCCTGACTCGTGAACCATCCCTGTTCAGGCGGTACAGTACAGATGGACTGTACACCTAACAACACCTGTTCCCAGCTTTGTAACACTGTCCCACAAGTGCCTTCTAGAAGCTGGAATGTGAAGCTTCTAGAGAAGAGGCAATTTAGTTGACCTGGTGGACATTGGCTGCTAATGTGGTCAGTTATCATTCATAATGTGATTTCTGGGGCCCCTCTTTGTTAAGGGGCAGTTATGACACCGATTCCAGTATCTAAACATTTTTAAAATCAAGGGACAATTGATTTTAAAGCTATGTAAAGATGTTATCAAATCTACCCAAACAGTAAAAGGAGATCTTATGATTTTAGTAACTTAGGAAGAATCTGGGGGAGCTTGTGGGAGAGCTTGTGGGGGAGCTTGTGGCCAGCTGAAGCCCTTGGGTTGGTAGGTGTGGTCTGATGGTGGTGAATTGTTTAATTTGGAATTACTAGAACATTGCTAGAAGGTTTACTTCTGAGGAGCAACAGATGAAGTTGTTCATGACTGTTTTGTCTATTGCTATGTAATAAATCACTTATCGGCTTAAAACCACACTTCGTTGTATTTCAGAATTCTATGAATTGGCCAAACAGTCTACAGGTCTCTTTTGAGGCCGTCACAAGTGTGGCAGCTGATACAGTATCCTTGCTGGTCTCTGCCCATGGTGCCATCTCCCATCTTTCTGGCATGGTGACTCATACTCTAAAAGGCAGAGGCAGCAGCTGAGAGACTTTAAAAACTAGACTGGGGAGGGGGGCTGGAGAGATGGCTCAGGGGTTAGGAGCACCAGCTGGTCTCACAGAGGACCCAAATTCAATCCTCAGCACCCACATGGTGGCTCACAATCACCTGCACCTCCAGGGGCACCCAGCAGGTCCTTCTGTGCTCCTCAAGTACTGTACTTGTATGCACAGACATAAACAGAGAGGCACATTAAAAAACAAAACAAACAAACCCCCTAGGCTCTGCAGTCATGAACATCACTTCTCCAAGTAATTAGTCAAAATATCACAGATCCATTCTCCCAAAATATATAGAGTCCAACTCTTTTTTTCCCCGGTGTTTGTGTGCCTGTGTGTGTATATGTGTGTGGTGTGTTGTGTAGTGTGCACACATATATACAGGCACACTCACTCATGAGCATGAATGGAGACAAAAGGAGGATGTCAGGTATTCTGCTCCATTACCCTTGACCTTATTCCCTTGAGACAGGATCTCTCACTGAACCTGGGGATAGACTGGCAGCCAGGAAGCCCCAGAAATCCTCCATCGCCCATATAAAAAAAGCCAGCATGGTGGTGCATATGTCTGTAACCTGTCTTTTTATATGGGTGATGGAGATTTGAACTCAGGTCCTCATGCTTGTGCACCAAACACTTAACCCACCGAGCCATCTCCCCACCCCAAGCTCCAACTCTTGGAGCAGGGAGCAGCGAGTAACGGTAGAGACTGGTGACATTATTTAGTCACTGATGAAGAACATATATTACACTGATCTTAGAAACCAACTATAATGAAGTGTTTGGTAATTATAATTAGTGTTTTCTTATTTCATTCATTCTACGCACGGAAGGCACGGCAAGTCAGGCAATGTTGTAGGCACTGGGAATGTATGAAAGAGTGGGGGAGAGTCTGACCCTCGTGGAGTTTAAATTCTTATATTGTAAAGAACAGACAAAGTGATAAACTATGTTGAAATGCAATGTAGTGGGTGGGAGGCACTTTAGAGTGAGCAAAGTCCTCTTTGAAGTGGCATTTGAAGGCCAAGGGACAAGTTTGTTAGCACAGATTCCCAGGGTTGGAAAGAGTTTGGGGTGTTCATCTGAAGGACCAGGAAAGAAGGGAACAGGGAGGGAGAATGATATGGATTGTCAGAGGCAGTCAGCTGACCAGGCTTCCAAAGGCAGTGAAGGCCATGCAGGGACTTTGATTTATTCTTGAGCAGTAGAAACTAACATATGGGTTTTTAACCAGAAATTTTACTGATTCCTTGCTGGTCAGTTGACTCCACTTCCACTCCAGAGAGAAGATTCCAGGGCTTAAGAATGTAAACTGAATGGGGCTGGAGAGATGGCTCAGTGGTTAAGAGCACTGATTGCTCTTCCAGAGGTCCTGAGTTCAATTCCCAGGATCCACAGGGCATCTCACAACTGTGTGTAACTCCAAGATCTGACACCCTCACACAGACATGCATGCAAGCAAAACACCAATGTGCATGAAATAAAAATAAATTATATATACTAAAGAAATGAATGTAAACTGCTACAAATGAGAGTGGTGACCCCAGCTGAGAAGTTAGCAGGTCAGGAATGTGTTCTGAAGGAACTATTCTAACTGCTGCTGCGGCTGGATCGCATTAAGGAAAACATCTGTCAGGAACTTCTGAAGAGTGATGTGAGGTGAATGGGAGAAGGGGAAATACTGGGAGAAGAAAGATTTTTATTTTGGGATAAAGTGTGCTATGCCTGCTCAACAGTTTGTAATTGAGCTTCATGACTTGATTCACAGTTTATCCAAACCTGTGTGAGAATAAGCTGTTACAAGTGCTATACAACCTGGAAAATTAGAAAAAATTATATACATTTAAACACAAAGACCCTAAGCAAGTTAGCATTTCCATTAATATAATAACCTCCATCTTTTAGGGTTTTCTACTTCTATATGGGATTGAAGCTCTCAACAATTTTGGACCTCCAAATGGCAAGGCCATGTGTTTCAGTTTCATATAAACTAACCAGAGAAATGGATACTTGAATGAACATTCATACTTACAGAGACTCTTTAAAGGGTTTCATATTGTCTTAGAATTGATTATAGAGAGTCTCTGAACGAGTTTAACCTACCAAGACCTTTCATCGGGTGAGTAGGTAGACAGTTCTGTTCAGAGCAGCTGGACTCCAGCACAAGTTATGCGACCCTGATTTTTAGCCAAGGACTCAAGCCGCCTTCGCCACAAGGAACGAACACTTCCGATCCAACACACATACAGAAACACAGGAGTGCACGGTTTGATTGGATGGGGAAACACACTGCATCATTACAGAGTGTTAACTCTCATACACAGAGACGTGCCAGGGATGGCCCAGTGGTTAAAAGCTCTTGCTGTTCTTCCAGAGAACCAGGGTTCAGTGTCCAGCACTCACACCAGGCAGCTCACAACTCTGTGACCCCAGCCCAAGCGATCCAATGCTACCCTCTCTGGTCTCTACAGACCCACACATAAAAACAAACAGTGTGTGTTCAGAGGCAGGTGTGGCTCCACACTCGCCGTGCCAGCTCATCCGTGGCCACAGAGAGCGCTCAAGGCCTGCCTGGCTATGTGGGACCCTGTTTGAGTAAACTAACAGAAGTGTTGTTTACAGGCAACATTAGCGAGCAGCTGGAGACCATCCAGCCTCATCCTGCTGCACAGCAGAGGAACAGAAGGAGCCAGACAAGGCCGAGGAAGAGGACCTGCAGGCTGAAGTTAAATAGCTGGTTATGGGGTCAGAACTAGGAATGCGCTTTGCTGGTGTTCGGGTGTCTGCACTGGCCTGCCCTTGAGGTCCTGACAGGATTCACCCTCAGGTGCAGGCACTAAAAGCACTTCCGGTGCACGTTCGCTATCTTCCCTTTTTCTAAAAGGTGAACCTTGCCCGCCTCCCATCAATTTCTCTCTCTCTCTCTCTTCTCTTCTGCTGCTCCTGGCCCCAGAGGCTGATACCCCCCATCCCTACCCATTTTTCTTTTCTATTTCTCCCAATAAAAACCCCTCCATGTGAGCTCTGTCACATGGCATCTTTCTCTTTTTAAATTACAATAAGATTCCTGATTGAAGGTTTCATTTCTTACTTTTTTTTGCAAAAGTACAATACCAAAGACTTTTAAAAAGTCAATATAAAAAATGAAATCTCACACAAATAAAGCTAACAATTTATTATAAATAATCTGCAAACAAAAATATTTTTATCAATGTGTCAAAACATTATTTTGAACCAAACAGTATACCAGGGTTTCGCAAGTTGAAAACTCAGTACCGCCTTTGTGTGTTTCCGAAAAGTCTTACAATGGTTCTGCCTCTGTGTATTAAATATTGCGCTGGCAATAAAACAAGCACATAAGAGCTTGTAAATGATGGGAACCTGTGATGCTGGCAAATTAAGTCATTACCGGATCTGCAAGGATGACCTGTGGGGAGTGGAGCGAAGTGAGGAGGAGGCTGCCACCGCTGGGAGCAGGGGCACACAGCCTTGTTACCTCCAAGGGACGGAACAAGTAAGAAGGTTCCCTCCTCACCCACCCACAGCCTCTCAGCGGAGCAATTTGGGAAGCTCAAAGTGTCTCTGCGTGCACATTTTTAACACAAAGTCTCGTAATTAGAAGACAATTTTTTTTGTAGTGCTGCGCATTGAACCCAGGGCCTCCCACACATTAGGCAAGTGCCCTTACATTGGCAGAAAGAAGAAGTCTATGTTTACATAGAATGTTTACAAAACCGTAGAAGTATTAAATCTAAGAAATGTCTTAGACCATCAATTAAAAGTCATACAAATGTAATAATATAAAAATGGTCACTGTAAAATAATTTATTTAAATATTGCTGGACAAATTAATGACGAGATCCTAAGTCTCCTCAACAGGGTCCCCAGCTGTGGTTCCACTGCCCACTGCAAGCAGAGCTGCCCAAAGGGCGATTTCTTTGGAGGCAGACTTTCCTCAAGTGGTCACATGCTGAACAGAAAGCCCAGTTCTGGTGTTCCCAGATGTCCAAACACAACAGCACATAGGGAGCATTTGGGACGCAGGTAATGTACGGCCACACAGTGTGGCCGAGGGCTTTCATAAGTGGTTGCGAGAGTTATAAAGTTCAAGAGTAGCCTCTCTTCCACAGGGCCCCACAGGATGGCTCAGACTGCCCCCCGGGCAGGAAGCAGGCTATGCCAAAGCAAGTCGGGCCTGGTTCCCGTTGTCTTTTGTGTGCCTGCGGCTGCTCTCCTGCCCATTGCTGCCTGGATACTTTTGCCACAGAACATTTCCAGGTGGAGGAGAAGGCGCTGTGCCATTGCGGGGCACTTCTATTGGGCTCACTGTGTGGTCTGTACTTCCCACAACCATCTTGCTGTGGGTGTTCTGGTGGCTTCTACCAAGCTCCCTTATTGCACCAATGGATCTATTGTGCACACTCAGTCTCTATGTTTCTGTGCCCTGTATTGGGTTCATGTCTGTAAGAAACCTTTCATTATGGAGAAACACACCACTCTACATAAAGATTTAGACGGAGTTGTAGTGCTTTGTTTTTTGTTTCATTTTTCCTGTGCTGGTGCTGAACCCACATCTCCACAGATGCTAGGCGTGGAGGATGCTATCATGGAGCTGTACGATCTCAGCCTAGTCATGGTTGCTTAGAAAGTAAGACCTCCTAGAGAGGGGCTAGTGGACATTTAACTAAAATCTTTACAAGACCCGGGGAGAGCGACATATTGAATAAACCGAAAGGCTGTTTCTCATAAAGATTGACTTCAATGAACACTTTATACTTTATCTCCTCTAAAATTTTGCATATTGTTTCTGTTCAATCAACTGTAGAACTTCACGGCAGAGTTGAGTGGTGGGCTCCGTAATAGGGTACCATCCAGGAAGCCTCTTTTCCAAGGCTGGCACGTGAATGAAGTACCTGCAACCACAGAGAAACAAAACACCTGTGAAAATGAGGATTTTCACATCGGTCCATCCAGTGTGTTCACACTCACTGCACAAGGTTGAGGGTGGGGGTGGGGGGTGGGGAGACTTAGCCATGAGACTCAGCGTGTCAGACTTCCAACCTCCTGACTCAAGACTTAGAAGATCTCCGCTGTGTGTGCACTTCACTGAGCATAGGTACTTTACTTGAGAAAGGAACTCATGATGCATCCGCCATGTAGGCAGTGACCAGGAAAGATAAGACAGGACAGGACTGTCCTCAACAATGTGTGAGCATTCTGATGCTGGATTCCTCAGACAGTGCACAGAAAAGAATAAGGCACGGACGTCAAGCCAAGATAACCCATCGGGACCAATCAAGAGGAAAGAGCAGGGCTTATCTCCCGCATCCTCTATAAGCAGAGGCTTCTACATAAGAATATATAGACAGCCTTCAGCCATCTCCGTGGGTAGCATCAAATGGTCCTCAGCCCCCAGTGAATAACAGAATTGCCAGGGGGAGCTTAAAAAAAACTGTCACTGCCCAGACTATGCCCCAGGTGAACCAAAACAGGAGCACAGCTGGGCTGATGTTATTCATAACTACCCAGATGACTGTAATGCAAGGTAAACGGAAAAACCACTAGATTAAAACAGAAACTACAAAACTGAATGTCCATGAGTAACGTAAGCAGTGGGGTGAGAGGAGTAAGGGGGGATGGGGAGATGGTAGCCAAAGGGCGCACAATCCTCCTGACAGGGCCTGCTGGGAGCTCCAGTCAGCTATTGCTATCCAGGAGTATGACACCGTATTTGCCAGTTGTTCTGGTAGTTTCTCAAGTTTATAACTACAGCTTTTATAGTTAGGCTGGGCATGATGACACATGCCTATGATTACAGCCCTCACGTTAGAGCAAGAGGCTTGCCATGAGTTCAAAGCCAACTTAAGCTACATAGTGAGTTCCAGACTGGCCTGGGCTACACCACGAGACCGTGTCTCCAAATGGGAAAAACAAGTTGGGGTGGGGAGTTTTTATTCATGCTACAACACGAACAAACCTTGGAAACATGATGGATGAAAGATCTGAGACCAAAGGTTGTCAGGAAGAGCGTGTAGGTGAGTGGTTGCCAGCAGCGGGGGAAGGGGAAGGGATGTATCTGCTTAACGGGTACTTTCAGATAATGACAACGTTCAGTGATGATGGTTGCAAAATACTGTGAAACGTACTCAAAGCGGCCAAATTATATGCTCGAAAGGGGTAAATTTCACGCTATGTCAGTTTTTCCTAATGAGAAGGAAAGAGAAGTTAGGAACCAGGAGAGGGAGGGTGCTGGGGCCGACTTGTGGGATCAGCTTGGAGCCAAATAAATCCTTTTATGGTATCCAGAGTGGACCTTCTGGTGTAATGCCACATGCAGGGAACACAGAGTCTACACAGAGGGCTGACTTTACCCCTTTTGAGGTCAATATAAAGCCATAATGTAAGCCTCCACATCTTTTGATGTCTCCCTCTGAACCGAGGGTGGAGCCACGCTGGCTGCACCCTTCTCATTTATGGGAAAAACTACCTTAGTTTTCTTGAATACATGTTCGACCAGGGGTAGTGTCAAGTGCCCCTGGCCTTGCTAGCCGTGGTGTAGAAGTGGAAACCCCGAGGGACAGCAGAGCAGGCTGCTGGACTGACAGAACCAAACCTGCTACTTCTGCTTACTGTTGTGTTACTGGGGATAATAAAGAGTAAATGGAACAAATCAACAACAGACTCCCCAGTGTTTGTTTACTGTCCCCCTTTACTGACTGGTCACCCCCAACGTGCGTGCAGCAGCTGACTTCAACTTCCGGTTCACAGTTTATCATCCCCTTTCTCTAGGGTTTGTTACCCCAAAACAAGTTATGCTTCTGTGCAATGCAGGCCGCACACAGCAAGGCAACGAGTGGCAAGTAGTTTCTGGGCTGGGGACACTCCTCAGATGGCATTCTGAGACCTGTACACAATGTCACCTTACCTGTGGCCAAATAAAGGACTGCTGAAAACAGAAGTGGAATTTTCCATCACCGTTTACCTAACGATCAGGTCCTGTCGTAAGCGTCCGTGAAAAGGCGCCATGAGCATTTTGGTTTGGCCGTGCTTTTTTTTCCTCACCTGAACTCTTCGCTGTGGTCATTCCTGATGTACTCGGCGAGAGTCTTGCTGTACTGCAGGCAGCTCTTGAGGATGTAAAATTGCTGGTACAACAGAACCGCTTGGCAGGGACTCAGCAGCTGGAGCGAGGCTGAAAGCCCGCTCACCACCCGCTTCACAATACTGGCCACAAACGCCATCTAGATGAGGAGAAGGCAGTTAGACGTGGGCAGGGGGCCACCCACACGCGTCCCACTTCAGCTGTTAGCCTCATCGACAGGTCTAGGCTGATGCCCTTGCCATCCTTCCTCCCAGGCTTCTGGGCTAGTTCCCACTGGCATGCTCTCAGTACCAGATCACGGACCCACCAGTGACTACACTTTTAATTTCTTTAGCATTTTTATATTTTTGTTTTAATTTTTAAATTACATTTTTTACTTATTTAGGGGTGGCATGCTATGCATGCTTGCCAAGGTGTGCATGCAGAAGCTGGCTGACAGCTTGCTTAAGTCGATTCTCTCCTACGTATGAGTCCCGGGGATTCAACTCAGGTTGGCAGCAAGTGCTTCTTACCCGCTGAGCCACCTCCTCAATTCACGGCACCTTGGTTTTACTAGGTAAGATAATCAGGGCTGGCTGAACAAATAGGTACATCCGCTGACCCCACCCCCTCAGGAGGTACATCTGATGACCCCACCCCCTCAGGAGTTTCCTGTTCAGAGCTGGCTTAATACCTTTCACGTGTCCGTGTCCCCTTGCCTCAGGGCACCCTACGTCCTGCCGGGCTTCACAGTCACACACTGGCCTAGTACTTGACTTGGTTCCTTGAAGACTGAGTGAGAGGCTTCGCCATTGTTTGAGACCCTTAGGACCTCAGTCAGATATAGATCCTACGACCACTGCCTAAGATAAGTACGGGTCTTTCATATTGCACATAGAAATATGAAGAAGTAAACACTATGGTGCTCCTTGAGTAGATCTGAGCCCGGCCGAGCTCTGTGCACTGCTGAAGGAGCCAACACCGTGTCTTCATCACTTTGGCCAGTAGGCTATTCTATTGATACTGTACACTGCGGCCCTGGCCAGCTTTGCATAAACGTGCCGTAGGGATCCGACAAGAGAATACGGGTTCTTCAGGACCGGCTCTGAAAAGTAGTTCACAGCTGGGAATGGGTCAGCAGGCATACGCTCATGTGTGGAAAGAGAACACATTCTTCATGACTAGTACTCCTCTCGCTACCTTACCTGCGTATGTGTGCGTGTGTGTGTATGTGATTTGTATGTGCCCGTGCACACATGTGCATGTGGGTGTGCAGGCCACTACACATGTGTGGAACTCAGGAGACGACTCATGGAACTTGTTCTCTTCTCTACCACACTGGGATCAGGGCACACACTCAGTTTCTTAGGCTTGTCAACAATCACCCCTACCCACTGAGCCGTCTCACCAGCCCCAAGCGCTGCTTTTTGAAGAGATTTCCAGTAAACCATACGTTGGTTGGCTGAACGCATGAATGAGTAGAGGGAAACCGAGCTTGGGGAAGTGGGGAGAGACGGAGGATGGAGGCTGTACAAAAATTAGCTCATGCGATATTTTGTAGAGCATGTGGCACTCTAGACATATCGCTGTCCTCTGTCCTCGTGTCCCGTGGAGAAAGCCATTGTCGCAGTCATGACAGACTACATCTATAACAAACCTCAAATTACCAGGGCTCGGTACAGAACAGAAAAGCTCTGTTGCTTGTTCACACCACACAGCCCTTACAGGTCAGTAGGGTGCCCTGTTCACCGTCACTGGGGAGCACCAGTGGAGGACTAGCCAGCATTCCAGAAGTAAAAGTGACCCAGGGAAGCAGGCTGGACAAGCTATACAACTTCTGCCCAGAAGTGACTCAGGCCAAAGTAATCGAGTGGAGAGTGACGCCCACTCCTACCTTGTGCCTAGTGGAAAGTGTGCCGGAAGACAAAGCCACCGACAGCTACCGTAGGACAGAACCAGGCGACAACAGAGACCAATGCAATCTGCAACAGTGACAAGCTCAAGGGGTGGAGACTCAGGCTACGGTGTCTACTGTGACTGTATCTGGAATCTGACCCAGTTAGAAGGTTGGAGACCTGCCTTCCCGCTCCAGGAATTGGCGCTGAGGACTCACAGATGAGTGGGGGTTAACCAGGTGGGAAAGGAGAGGGAGAGGATTTCAGACCCAGACGCTACAGCTCATGTTTCCATGTGTTAGAAAATTCGTTCCTTTAAGCTGCGAGCAGGTGAGGCTATACAAGATTGTCAGATCACGGGCTCTTGCCCTCGAGAATGGAATGACGCAACTGTGCACATGGACAGCCAGTGAGAGAACGTGTTGTTTCAAGAGGTTGCTATAAAAGTGACTTCAGCAAAACCAAAAACCAACCAGACAGAGGCAGGAGGATGGTGACTGGAGGCCAGCCTCAGCAGCATAGCAAGACACCTTCTCAAAAATACCCAAATGACTTTGCCTCACACCCCACTGTGCTCTCTGGCCCTTCGGCTTTCAGACATGGAGAGACACAGCAAGATCCTCTCGAGATATAGTTCTTCCATCTTGAACCAGCCAGCCTCCAAAACCATGAGCCAAATGAACCTCTGCCCTTGATAAATTACCCACTCCGCTACAACAAAGACCAACACAGAGGGAGGAGGAGGGCTGGCCCTTGAGTTGGAGATGCCGTGGCAGGATGAAGGCAGGACCAGCTGAAGCAGCAAAGCTCTAAGATGCCCACCCTGCAGGCCTGGGAAGGAGGTTGGCAAAGGGAAAAGCTGCTGAGAGATCATCTAGCTAACAGAAAGGCAGGGCAATCACATTTTTTTGTGCTAAATAGCTCCCTCTGGCTGCAACCTAGTAAAATAACAGACATGGACCATTTGGACATGAATGGAATCTTAAAGGAGATCCGAGTTGGGACCAGGATGGAGGCTGCAGGGATAGAGAGCACAGCCAATCCCAAGAGTTCTGTTTGTGTTTCTACTTATGGCAAATGTCAATCTTGTCACTTAAATTCTAACACTTCATTTATTATACATACCTTCAAAGTTTTGGGTTTTTTGTTTTAATAAAAATAAAGCTAATCTTTAGCCATAATTTAATACCTCTAATATATTTAATTCAAACATAAAAACATTTCCTTTTCATTAAATAATAAAATCAACAAGTTTATCTTTTGCTTCTGCTCTGTAGACTCAAGTAAATCACAGGACAATGTCTGTGTTTAATTAATGAAGCACAAAGCATCCAGTAAGTTGGGCCTTTTCTGCTCAATACTCACTGTGGGAGGACAGCTCTGTAGAAAAGACATCATCCAGGTAATAGCAAACTTTGTGGATCCCAATCCAAGATTTCCCTAGAGACTCAAGGAAACAAGTTACAGACATGACGTCTAAATCACAGCTAAAGGATTCTCCCTCCCAAATGTGTTTGTACCCGAATCAATCAAATCTTTCAAATCAGTTACTGTGAAATCACCTAGAATAGCACTGAAGAGCGAAGGCAGCATCACTGAGGCCAACCAGTTTTAGAGACCATCCCCCCAAATGTTACACTGTTAAATGTTATAACATAATCAAGTTAGAATTAAAATTAGAATACACGCTGTACCTGCTGAAAGACAAGAAGAATCTCATAGAGCAGGGCTGTAGCCGTATCTGTATACTCCAGGGTGAGCTTCTGTAACTAGAAGTTTCAATAATCATCAGCGCGCTGCCAGAGGCTGAGCCAGTCATCAGTACACTACCATTGGCTCAGCCAAAAAAGTCATTTCCCTTTAGATCCTTGAAAAAGGATTTCTGATTTAAATTTTTATTTGTGATGTCCGCTTTCCATTCCACTTGGTTCAGCCATTCCCAGAAAGGTGGCTTTCAAACTTGGGCTGGCTGGCTCAGGCACGTTATTCCAGACACGAAAGAGCCGAGGCACAGAGGTCACAAGTTCAAGGCCTATTTGGGCAACTTAGTGAGACCCTGTCTCAAAATGAAAAGTTAGTAGCTTAGTGGTAGAATGCTTTCCTCACGTGTTCACTCCCAGCACGACCAAAACCAAAGCCATTTGTGTAAACAGACAACACATTTAACAACGTGGAACACACCAAGGCCCAGACAAAGCCACGAAAATCCTGCACACTGGGGTCCACATCAGCAGTCAGATCAACAACCTTACTTCCTTTCAGGGTGTGAACGTGCTCCTTGGGCTTGATGCAGGAGGTTTTCTAAGGGATTTAGGCTTGTGCCCAGTTTGAACTTCTGTTCCTTCTGGGGAATGGGTATATATGGGGCTCAGAGAACTCTGTCCACAAGATCTCCAGGCAGCTGAGAGGGTCCATAAGTCACTCTGGGCCTGAGAACGGCCTGTGGACATGCTCCAGGCCTCAACTCTGCCCTCATACAGTGTGCAGGATGAACTCTAGTCTACTGTCTCCCTTCCTTTTACATCTGGTGACCAAAATCTGCATAGTCTCCTGATGGCCACGCTGGCTGCCCAGTGCAGAAGATCTAAGGTTCTGCAAACACAACACCCATGCCCATCCAGACTAACAAACCCAACCAAGCTCAGTTCCTCCCTGTTGAAGATGGTCTTCTTGCTGTTACTCATGTCTGACTCTTCGGACAGATTCTAAAAGCTGTCTTCTAGTCTCCACACTTTATTTTAATGTCAAGTGTCAGCTCAAATTCCCAAAATATTCTGGAATCTACCCTCTTCGTGAGATGACGTCTCCCTTCCTCTTTGTGTATTTATTCAGCAAATACGCATCAGGCACTGTGCTAGACGCTGGAGAGCCCCGCCTCTCTCGTGGAATACAGCCTACTGAAGAAACAGGCACCAAGCTAGCAATTAGTAAGTTAATGCATAGACATAAACTGAGTCAAAGGTCCAAAAGAAAAACACAGAAAGTTATGACAGCTCTGAAGAGGACTAGTCTCTTCTAGGGCTCAGGGAAGGCTTCCCTCTTCTTTTGTTTTTAAGCCTTCTGGTGGTGCCAGCAATTGGGAGGTAGAAGCAGGTGGATTTCTGTGAGTTCAAGACCAGACTGTTCTACAGATAGAGCTCCAGAACAGCTAGGGCTATTACAGAGAGAAATCCTGTCTCAAAAAGCCACACACACACACACACACACACACACACACATTTTTATATTATATAAATATACTCATATTTTATACAAATATATTAATAGACATAAATATATTTCGTGTGTGTGAAAGTTTTGCCTGCATGTATGTATGTACCCATGTAGGCCAGAAGAGAACTAGAGTTACACCCGGTTGAGAGCTGCCATGTGGGTGCTTAGAATTGAACTTGGCCCCTCTCCAAGAGTAGCAGGCACTCTTTAACTGTTGAACTGTCATCTCTCTCTGTTCCAGGGCTTCCTGCTGACTTCTGTTATCCCTCAGCTAGGCTGCACTCTACCCATCCTCCTCCCCCTCCTTTACCTCTCAAGTGCTGGATTTCCAGGCATGTGTCACCACACCCTGTATGTGTGGTGTGTAGGAAGCCACTGCACACGGTATATAGTAGCACCATGTATATAGTAGCTCTACTTGTACGCATTTCGCTTCTCACCGAGTCTCCAATCTCCTCATTCGCTCAACCATCTCAAGGTGTGTAGCAGGTGTCCCCATGCAGGCACGGCACGCCTCACCGACACCTGTCCCACTCACAGCTCATGAACTATTTTGATGGCAAATGCTTGTGAATTTGTGAAAACTGTGTAAATGTGCTTTGTTTAGTCTTTGGACCTCTGCCTAGCCTTGTTTGCTTCTAATAGGCAATCAGTGAATGCATGCCGCGGGGATACACCTTCCAACACAGCTCCAGCTGTGTGCTTAAGAACCGGCAAACCATATCCCACCCTTAAAAAAAAATCAATTGATTGTGAGCTGGTATCTTCTCTTGGAAATACACTTTCGATACAGTTCGGTATTTCTAATGATTTCCTAAAACGGAAGAAAAGAGGTGGCTCTCACTGCGTGAGCACTATTTGAACACTACTCACTTGTTAGGAGGAAATACAGTCCACGTAGACCTTAAAATTTGGAAGACATTCTTTAGGAGTTTTGTTTCTTTGTTTTATGGTCAGATTTCTACTATGGAATTACAGGTATTTGAATAATATACAGAGAGACATTTGGGCAGATGCATGGCATTTTAAAATAGTATTTTTTTCCTTAGTTTATAGACCTGAAAACATAAAATAGATACACTAATATTGGCCAAATGGCTCAGATTTCAGGTCACTAACGAAGCACGTCCTCTTTAATATGCACATTTCTGTATTCTACAGCATCATATTCCGTGTTAATATGTAAGGAACAAGAGTCCCTGCAGTTACATTCAGTCGACCCCAAATTCTCATCTCACCTGAGCATCAAAAGACATTTCGGCTGGAGTTGAGTCAGACTGTAGCTGGGTGTTAGACCGGGAGCAAGACTTTGGAACCGTAGGCTTGCTAATTAAAATTACTAAGAGATTAAACAATGTTCCCCTAAAAAAAAAAAAAGAAAAACCATTAATGGATAAAGTTCTTAAAGGAAAGCAGTGAGGTCAAACTTAGAAACACTTTGTTTTTTCTTTTCAATTTTTTGAAACAGTGTCTCTGTGTAGCCCTTGCTTTGTAGACCAGGCTGTGCTCGAACTCACAGAGATCCCCCTGCCTCTGCTAGTGCTAGGATGAAAGGCCTGCGCCACTGCCATCTGGCTATATTTACGGATTATTAGTTCTAAGCAACACTGCAGACAAAATAGATGCTAAAATTGAAGTAAGTAACTGGTAAAGTAAGTCCATTAGAACCACAAACACAGGAACCACTCAGACAGAGAAAAAGAGATGGTGAGAAGAGATGAAGCGGCAAGTGTTGGGAAGCACTGGAGGGCCGGCAAGTGGACAGTGTCATAGAAGCGGGCGAGTGGAGGAAACCAGACAGATGAAAAGGGAAGCCGCGAGCAGGTTACAGTGGGGACAGAGTAAGACGCTGGACCAGAAGACTGTCATCTCAGATCCCCTTAGGCAGTGTTTCACCACAAATGACACATTCTTATTTATGCACACACAGTATATGTAGTTCAAATATTTAATGATTTAAATATACTGACTACTGGGGCCAGAGGGATGGCTCCGCAGTTAAGAGCATGTATTGCCCTTGCCGAGGTCCCAGGCTTGATCCCAGCATCCATACGGTGACTCACGACCGTCTGTAGCTCCCGTTCCAGGGGCTCCCAGGACACCTGAATTCCTGTGCACCTACCCACACATATACACATAACTGAAAGATGGACATTGGATCTCTTCACTACAGGACTTCTCAGATGTGTTGCTTTGTCAATGGAAAGCATGTATCTCTGGGGCAACGAAAAGTACTACATAGTTCTTTTTAAATTAAAAAAAATAAAAATATCATATATTTTGATGGATTCAGCAATGTATTACTGCATATATTTACCATATTTTATAGTGTATATGTATATATGTGGGTCTGTATATATGCATATATGTGGGTCTGTATATATTATATATGTGGGTCTGTATATATGCACATATGTGGGTCTGTATATATGAATATGTGTGGGTCTGTATCTATGCATATGTGTGGGTCTGTATCTATGCATATGTGTGGGTCTGTATATATGCACATATGTGGGTCTGTATATATGCATATGTGTGGGTCTGTATATATGCACATATGTGTGGGTCTGTATATATGCATATGTGTGGGTCTGTATATATGCACATATGTGTGGGTCTGTATATATGCACATATGTGTGGATCTGTATATATGCATATATGTGGGTCTGTATATATGTATATATGTGGGTCTGTATATATGCATATATATGGATCTGTATATATGCATATATGTGGGTCTGTATATATGCATATATGTGGGTCTGTATATATGCATATATGTGGATCTGTGTATATATGTGTATATATATATGTGTATATATGTATATATATGTGGATCTGTGTATATATGCACATATGTGGGTCTGTGAGGTCAACCTCGGGTTTTGCTCCTCCAAAACCATCCACTTTGTTTCTGGAGACAGTCTCTCACAGGGATCTGGCTCACCAATTAGGCTATTCAGACTGACCAGCAATCCCCAGCCTATCTCCACCACCCTAGTGTTGGTTTTGTGAACAATGCTACCATACCTGGCTTGTCACATGGCTGCTGGGGATCCAACTCTGGTCCTTGTGCTCACATGGAAGCACTGTCTACTGAGCAGTGAGGTGCTTGAGCGGATGCTCAGTGAGTGGGTGACGTTCCAAGTGAGTGTGCATTGTTGACATGGGCGTGGCCAGGTCAAGGGTCAGTGCCTCAGGACCAGGGGAAACTAGCAAAACTAGGGAGCACAGATTTCCCTCCTCAGGGATGTTTACAGCCTGAGACTGCTCTACTACAGAGGCCTCCAACAGAGACTAGCTAACTCCTCCCTGTGCCATACATAATAACCTTGATGAGATTCTGGGCTGTTGAGTGTGATAGGTGCTCTCCATCATAGTCAGCACAGGCCACTGACCCCAGCTTTTCTGTATGTGTGTTTATACTTTCTTCATTCCCTTGCCACCTCCTCAGTCAGGTCAAGTCCCAGTAGCACCGGACATGGCATTGAACTATGTCCCCAATCAATAATGTGAAATACTTCCTAAAACGCTCATTTGACCCAAAGTTTGACTCCAGAGCCTCTCTTTTTTTTTTTTTTAAATCAGAGCATTTTAAGGGTCTTCTGCACCATCAAGCACCATTAGCGAATTAAAAGCTAAACATTAGTTAATAAAACCAGTTTACAGCTGAGGGCCTTTCCTTTCAAATGCACTGTAACTGTCCACTAACAAACAAATCACATACCTGTTACTACACGGTTGACAGTACATGGGAGCTAGTTACTTAACAATAAGAAAAGGTCACAATTCGAATTATGTATCCTAAAGAGTTGAGTCTAAGATTATCTTCAAATGCCAAGTGCAGTCACGTGTGGCTGAAATGGGGCTGAAAGCAGGCCACTGGACGATGAGCTAAACCGAGCCCAGGCGGATCGCCTGGACCCAGAAATCCAAAACCGTCTTGGGCAGCACAGTAAGATGTCACTGAAAAATTAAAAAGGTGTGGAAGGAAGCTGGGCAGTCACTTGGGCAGAGGCAGGGGGCTTACAAAGCTCAAGGTCATCCTCAGCTGTAGTGTCAGGACCAATCCAAACTCCATGAGACCCTGTCTTAAAGAAGCAAAAATCAAGGAAAGGAGAGACGTAAAGAGGTGGGGGCAGGGGAGGAAAGAGGAGGAAGACCAGCTGAAAAATAGGACATGTACAGGAGAGACAATAAATGATCTCACAGCAGCAAATCCCAAAGAAGGGAAAAACACACACAATAACATCACCAACAAAGAAACCTAAAATAACAGAAGCTACCAATCACTGGTCATTAATATCCCTTAATATAAACAGACTCAACTCACCTATAAAAAGACACAGGCTAACAGATTGGATACAAAAACAGACTCCATCCTTCTGTTGCATATAAGAAACACACCTCAACCTCAAAGACGGACATCACCTTAGAGAAAAGGGTTGGGAAAATTTTTTCCAATCAAATGGACTTAAGAAACAAGCTGGTATAGCTATCCTAATATATAACAAAATAGGCTTCAAATTAAAATCAATCAAAAGAGACAAAGAGAACATTTCATATTAGTCACAGGAAAAATTCATCAAGAGGAAATCTCAATAATTAACATCTATGCCCCAAATACAAGGACACACTCATATGTAAAAGAAACACTTCTAAACCTTAAATCATACATTAAACCCCACACTAATAGTGGGAGACTTCAACACCCCACGCTCACCACTGGACAGGCCTGTCAGACAGAAAATTAGCAGAGAAATAAGGAAACTAACAGATGTTATGACTCAAATGGACTTAAGAGACATCAAAGAATATTCCATCCAAACATAAAAGAATATACCTTCTTCTCAGCACTTCATGGAACCTTCTCAAAAATTGACCACATACTAGGTAACAAAGAAAACCTCAACAAATACAAAAAAAATGGAATAACCACATTTATCTTATCGAATCACTGTGACTTAAAATTAGAATTCAACAGCAACACTAATTTCAGAAAGTCCACAAACACATGGAAATTAAACAATGCTCACCTGAATCACCAATGTGTCAAGGAAGAAATAAAGGAAGAAATTAAAGACTTCCTAAAATTCAATGAAAATGACTACACAACATACCCAAGTTTATGGGACACAATGAAAGCAGTGTTAAGAGGAAAGTTCAAAACACCAAATGCCTACATAAAGAAGCTGGAAAAATCCCACACTAATGAGTTAACAGAACACCTGAAAACTTTAGAACAAAAAGAAACAAACTCACTCAGGAGGACTAGATGGCAGGAAATAATCAAATAGAGAGCTAAAATCAACAAAATAGAAACAAAGAAAACAATACAAAGAATCAATAAGACAAAGAATTGGTTCTTCAAGAAATTCAACAAATAGACAAACCTTTATTCAAACTAACCAAAAGGCAGAGAGAGAACATTCAAATTAACAAAATCAAAGACAAAAAGGGGGACATAACAACAGACGCGGAGGAAATCCAGAGAATCATTGGGCCATATTTCAAAAACCTGTACTCCACAAATTTGGAAAATTTAAAGGAAAAGGACAATTTTCTGGATAAATATCACTTACCAATATTAAATCAAGACCAGATAAGCAAATTAAATAGACCTATAACTGCTAAAGAAATAGAAACAGTCATCAAAACCTACAGTCTGAGCCCTAGAGGGCATGGAGACAGGAGGGCCAGTTGACAGTCGTCCTCAGCTACTGGTGTCACACCAGTGTAGGCACGTGAGAAAATCAGAAAATCACTTTTGTGACTTTCCTGATCAAAAGAACGATCCTTTTTTATTTCTGTTACTCCTCTGTGAGTTTGTGTTGGTGTGTGTTGTACGTGCACTGGTGTGTTTGGGTGTGTTCCTGTGTTCCTGCATGTGGTGGGCAGAGGAGGGAGTCGGCTGTCTTATAGTCTACCACCTCCTTCTCTCTTACTCCTTCAAACATGGTCTCTCAAGGAACGTGGAGCTAGGCTGTCGGCAGGCCACAGACCTTCCCTTCTCTTCCTCCCCCCCCCCCCCCCCCGCACTGGGGCGACAGGGAAGCACAGCCTTGCTGGGCCTTTTATGTCAGTTCTGGGGATTTGTACCCAGGTTCCCACACTGTCCCAGCAAGCACTCTTATCCAGTAAGCATCACCTCAGCTCCCAGAACATCCTTTTGAAAGCTTTCTCTAGATGCGGCCTTTGGAATGGCACTCTGTTCTCTGCTCTATTCAGTTATAGCCCTTTATTTTCACTAACAGTCTCTTTTCAGATCTAAGAGAAAGAACTCTAACGTTCCAGGTCACTTGCTGTGATAATATAGAAATCCGACCAGGATAATACCAAGATACAAAAGAACATGGCTCATGTCACGACTGTAGCAAGGTGGGTTGTTGAACTAACGAAGTTTCCACTCTGGGAAAGAGAAAGAGGAAATGCAAAATGAACACTCCTTCTTTATTTCCTTAAATGGAATTTAATTTGAAATCCACCCCTTCTAACAACTGACTTAATTTAAAACTCTCTGGGACAATGGTTCTGGTCAAACTGTAGCTTCATCCAGAATAGAGACTCCGAGGATTGACAGCAGGCCTAAAACCATCCCAACAATTGAATGGGTTTATTATTCAATTATTATTATTATTAATAATAACATATGGATTTTAGATCTATTACACTCTATTTTAGAATGCAGATGTCGGAGGTCAAATGGTCTGTGATACTGTGGAAGGTGGCATTCTAATATGGTCTCCAACACTCCTATCCCACAGGAGCATAGAGATCCTACATGACCCCCTCCCTATGTGTGGGCATGACCTGCGACTGTGGCTATCATTCATGACTGTAAATTGTAAGTAGGAAGGTCTCTTCACACATAAACTAGGACCCACCATTAGTTGATGTTTTCGTCAGTCCAGCAGAAATGAGCCCGGGTGGGAGTGATCCAGTCAGCAGAAGCCTGCAGAAGTGGGCCTTCCCGGAACTCACAGACAGAGCCTGCCAACTATGGCTGCCCTCTCCGCCACCACTTCCCTGAGTTGAGGGGGGAACTGAATCCAGTCAAAACGACAAAGGAAATGTTTGAACTCAGGAGCCCAGGACCCCGCTTACTGCCCAGAGTCCTGATCCACAGAGATGTGACAGAAAACTTAAACGTTTAGCTCGCTATGCTTCTGCAACTTATTACATGGCAATGGATTTAATACTATCACCTTACACCTTTGTCCTCAAGATAATCCTATGCATATCAAAGGTGCCTAAAATTAATATTATCACCACACTCTCCTGTAGGTACTGAACACATAATGAAGGTTAGCTAGGAAAATAACTAGTCATGTCTGGGAAAAAGGTTTGCTAAAGCTGATAGGGTCAAACCAAGATAGAACAATTAAAGGCCTTTTAAAAAAGTAGGACAGAGAAAAGCAGAAACCAATAGAATGTAAGCACGAGTGTTATAGGCCTTGCTTAATCATGAGGACACAGGCAGTATGAAAAAGATGGCAGGCAGGGGCTGGAGACAGCTCAGAAGTGGAGCCTACAGCGCTTGGAGAGGACCTGGGTTGGGTTCCCAGCACCCATGGCAGTCAGATCACAACCACCTGGAGCTCCAGTTCTCAGAGACCAGATGCCCTCTCTCTGGCTCTGTGGGCTACTGCATACATGCGTACATAAACTCACACGTAGGCACAGATACTCTGTGGGCTACTGCATACATGCGTACATAAACTTACACGTAGGCACAGATATAAAATCAAATTTTAAAAACCAGAAAAACACACAGTAGGCTCTGCCAGGCAAGCCCCACTCCCTCACACTCCATGGGCACCCAGTTCCCCTGGGATCTGACTTCTCTGAGCCACCAAACCAGTGTTCCTCTCTCATCAGAGAAGTTTCCTTTTACAGGCGACGGTAGCCAATACAGAGATCCCCAACTGCTCAAGCTGCGGGTGAGGTGACTGTGGAGTGCTTGGTCCTAAGTGGGCATCTATTCGCAATCATGCCTGCTCCTTCCACTGTTTGAGAATCATTGCAGAAGAGGGGGCAGAAAGAGGCAAACGCTGGGAAGAGAGGCTTCAAAACTGTTTTTTTTTTTCTGGACATGGCAGGGCCACTACACACATGAACTCAGGGCAGCTGGGGCTGCCGCCCAGGACTTGCATAAGAGCGAGCCAGTCAAAACCTAACAAGGATGAAGGAGGGCTCCCCAAGCTCCACCCAGGTGAGGCATTCTTGGCAGCTGATGGTGAGTGGGGGAGGGAGGTTTCAGTTTTCTTCTGGATGTGGTCATAATAGGCCCATGCTCCAGTGGATGGCCCTATACTCTTGCATATATATACCAACAGCACCAATCAGACTCAGCGGTTTAAAATAAAAGAGCTCAGGAAGTTATGAGGGACGTGGGGATGGGGACATGAGAGGCATCAGGAGGGATGACCAAAACACACTGTATACAGTATGAGTGAATAGATAAAATGTTTTTAACATGGCAGAATAACAAAGGAGGAGGAAATTGGGACCTGGCTGACCCTGTTGAGGAAAGTCTCACTACCTGCTCTAGACTGCTATGTGAGAACGGTTTATGTTTCTACATACCTTTGGACACATATTTCTTATTTATTCCTCTAATGGTTTCATGAATGTTTTAATGATTTTTAGCCATTTTCACTTCCCGTTCCCCTCTCTCAGTCCCTTCTCTGGCTCCCTTCACTCCCCTCCCTTACTCCCCTCCCACGCTAAAACCCTTTCCCCAACAAATTCCTCTCTACCTTCACGTTATTGTACATGTGTGCATGTGTGTGTTCGTGCATGCCTGTGTGAGTGCATGTTTGTGCGTGTGCATGCGTGTGTGTGTGTGTATGCATGTGTGCATATTCACTGAGTTAAATAGGGTTGTTTGCATACGCATGGAGGAGAGTTTTTTACTGGGTCAAGGGAAACTTATCAGTTAGGCCACATTTAAATATCTTTCCTCAGCATTTCACCCTCCACATTAATAAAACTTACAAGTCATTCATGAAAGTCACAGACACAGTCGTGTGCTACACGGCAATGCTACTGTCATCAGTGACAGCATGGTATGGAATTATGGTCTCGTGAATATGTAATTAATAATATACAATATCATATAATAATAATTAACAACATATGATATATATTGATTTTTTAACCTTCCTATTGTGTGGCAGAACTACAGCCATCCTAGCCCTATCCTTCCTACACAGCATTGTGCACATGGCAGCAGGGCTATTGATAAACACGCTGTGCTGCATGTCTTATAAAAATATAGCACAACATTATGGTAGTACACAATGCTTGGTGTTTCTAACAGTGGTGTTACGGGTTCAGGGATTTACTACTATGCCTTCAGTCATTATTTTAGAGTGTGTGTCTACATGTGTACTACAAGAGTGTGTGCTGGGGCAGGAGAGAGACCTCAGCATTAGAAGCATCGGCTGGTCCTCCAGAGAGATGCAGGTTCAATTTTCAGCATCCCCAGGGTAACTCTGGTCCCAGGAGATCTGACACCCTCTTCTGGCCTCTGCCAGTACTGTGCACACATGGCATGCTGACATCTATGTAGGCAAGCAAACCACTCAACATAAAATGGAAATGAAGAGTTTACAAAGTGACGCCAGCGACAGCCTTCATATAGCTCAAGCATCTGGTTACTGAATTCACTCGCATCATGTTCCCTTGGCTCGACTGAATCACTTGTTTAATTTATGAAGGCCTTAGGGCAATATGCAATATAGTATGAATATATGTACACATATATATCCTATATATTTTATATTGTGTGCATACATATATATGTGTTATATATACATATATTACATACATTACACCATATAGCCTAGGTGTCTAGTAGGCTGTACCATCTAAATTTCTGTAAGTAGACATATTCCCATGGTTATGTAGTCCATAACTATGAATAAAATATGGCCTCAGTAACTCTTGCTTTAGCAAACACAATTTTCTGCTGTGGATGAATTCTAGTGGAGACTCTGTTTCCAGGCCTTGGCTGTATGATGGGTCATTTAGTCTGCTTCAGGTCTACTGAGCTATAACAAAAGGCATTGAGCTAAGAATATCTCTGTGCCCTTACAGATGCAGAGGGACAGAGAGAATTCAGCACGCATCAGTTAATCTACACAGCTCAGAAGGACATGGAGAGACAGACATAAAATACAAGGGGTTGAACAGAGAAGTTAGAGAGTATGGATCAAGAATAGAGTCCTGAGGGGCTTGGAGAGATGGTTCAGTGGTTAAGAGCACCGGCTGCTCTTCCAGAGGTCCTGAGTTCAGTTCCCGGCACCTACATGGTGACTCACAACCACCTGTAATAGAATCTGGTGCACTCTTCAGGCACACAGGTGTACAAGCAGAGTACTCGTACATAAAACATGAATAAATAAATAAATTTTTAAAAAAGAATGGAGTCATGAGAGGGGAATTCTCAGTGCTTGTGAGAAAACTCCAAGAAGACAAGAGTCTTGTGAGCTCAGTTTCTTCAAAAACACAGATGTTGGTGGAACGTGCTTTTGTGCCCCCCAGGGAGTAGCAGAGAGGAGTGAGTTCACTTCATGTGCCGCCGAGGAAAAACATGTTTTTGCCACGCACAGCTTGACCCTGTGATTGTTCACTTTCCTCGGGTGACTTTCCTTAACCCTCAGAGTGAAAACTACCTGAGGCTCTGCCTTAAGCTGGCTATGGCCTGAGACTTTAGTCGATTCATTGTAGGCCCCACCCTTCCCGATTCATGTGCCAATCTGAGCAATGGCAGGGACTACATCATCCCAAAGTCTTCTTAAAACATAAGACAACAACACACACACACTCTTACTTCTTAGCTGCCAGTGTGCTCAACCGTGATGATTCAATTTCTGTTTCTCTGAACATCAGTCCCAGGGTTCGTATAATTTCAATACATGCCCTAGGAAATAAGAGAAAACATGAGCAATGAAAATGGCACAGTTCCCCAAGGTCGGAATCCCACAAAAGCAGTAAGCCTTGAGAGAACGGCTTTCAGATGTTCATTAGCCAAAAGAGCATCAAATTCCACATGTCTGATTGCCAGCACCGGCTACACGCCTAGTCTGGGGCTGCTGCACAGGAGACGATCAAAACATGCCTACTGACTAAGAGCTTCAAGAGGATCAAGACACAGACCTAAGCATTTTTGAATGCATATTTTTTTCCAATGATCTATTTTCAAATATTTGCATGTGTATACCTGAATGTAGGCTTGTGCCCATGAGTGCAGGTGCCCGCAGAGGCCAGGAGCATCAGATCCCTGGAGCTGGAGTTACAGGGGTGTGAGTTCCCAGACATGGGAGCTGAGAACTGAGCAGGGTCCTCTGCACGAGCAGGTTGTGCTCTTAACCACTGAAACACACCTCCAGCCCCTAATGTCCGTCTCAAGGCAGCTATTTCCCCATTTTGGGGCAGTCACTATTACTAATTTCTTGTGTATGCGCTAAAATTTTTAAATCCATCTGAAAGCATGGCATCATGCAGAGTCCAGGGTCCTAACATTTGGGAAGACGAGGCTTGAGACCAGCCCGTCTACATAGTAAGTTCTAGGGTGGTTCAGATCGCAAGACCTGATTCAAAAAAATTAAATAACAATAAAGAAAAACTTTTGAAATTTAAAAATCTATGTGAAGCAAAGTTGAAGCACTACTAATCATTAATAGTGCATATATTTTGTCTAGTATCTTCATTTATCTTTAACACCTCACAACACTGGTTCTCAACCTTCCACGGGGCAATCCTTTAATATAGCTCCTCATGTTGTGGTGACCCCCAACCAAAAACCTATTTCATTGCTACTTCATAAATGTAATTTTGCTACTGTTATGAATCGTAGTGTAAATATCTGCTATGCAGCCCCAAAGAAGTCCCAACCCACAGGTTGAGAACCTCTGCCTTAGTGGGCTACTACCCGATTGTATAGTTAGTACTTACACCAGCTCACTGGCCCTTTGGCTTTTATTTTGAAGTGCAGTCTTATCCTGAGACTCTGGCAAATACTCATGAAGTTTGTTCACTAGGAAGTAGAAAAGCTCACTGGTCTGCAAGAGCGGGGGAGGAAATAATGAAGACACCAGTTGTTAAAGCTCCATCCACACATAAAAGGACAACGGAAACATCTCTTCGATTCAGGAAGAGACTTACAACAGTTTCTTTAACACGAGCGGAATTCGAACAGACACATACTTTTTCGCTCAGGGCCATCCAGGTGGGACATCAAGAGCTAGGGGACTTCAGTTCGTTCTGGCCCAGGCATTGATGACGTCATCCAGGAGTAAGTGGGAGGTCATTGTAAGGCCATGAACAGAGCCGAACAACACTAGACCAAATGTGCCATGTAATAATGGTGTGATAATAGCCAATAAAAGCAGTGGGGTGGTGTGGGAGGTTCTTCTGGTCATGTGTTGCTTTCATTGGTTAATGAATAAGAAAACTGCCTTGGACCTGATAAGGCAGAACTTAAGTAGGTGGAGAAGACAGAACTGAATGCTGGGAAGAGGAAGGGCAGAGAAGAGAAGCCATGGATCTTCTGCCTCAGACGGACACTGTAGAATCTTCCCGGTAAGCCACTGCCACGTGGCGATTTACAGATTAATAGACATGGGTTAAACTAAGATGTAAGAGTTAGCCAACAAGAAGTTAGAGCTAATGGCCAAGCAGTGTTTTAATTAATACAGTTTCTGTGTGGTTATTTCGGGTGTAAGGTAGCCAGGCAGCTGGGACAAACAAGGAACCCTCTCCTTTACAACAGTGGGGAAGCAGACGAACACTTTTGATGCTGCGTTTGAAATACAGATTGTCATTTTTATCCAAACAAACACTTAGGTTTGAGAAACTCATGTTTCTGTGTTCCTATTCAAGTTCACGAGCTAAGCGTGAAAATTAGTGACATATATAAAACCAGGCAAGTCAGTATAAGAAGTGTGCAGTCTCTCCTTTCTCGTCCCGTTGTTCACTGTTTCCCTGGGCCCGTGGTGACTGGTGACAACTTACACTATTTAGATGGTGGCACGGGGGTGGCCAGGGAGGTCAAAGAGGGTGTCAGATCCCCGGAATGTGAGGACATAGTGGTTGTGAGCAGCCCATGTGGGTGCCAGGATGTGAACTCCAGTCCTCTGCAAGGTCAGTGTTCTCTCCTGACTGCTGCACCAGCTCTCCTGCCTCCACAAAGTTGATTTTTAAAGAAGCAATGGAGATGTAAATCTTGATTTTCTTGCCCAGAACTGAAAATTGGAAGTATGTCTACTCTCTCTACTTCTGTGTGAGCTCCAGGGGGACATCGCCCAGGCTCTGGTAAAGCTAGGGATTTAGCTGGGACCACAAAAGATAATCTTTTAAATAGAAAAGTTAATCCTCCTGAAAGGATTTGAGAACGTTGTCTTCCTT
Organism: Microtus oregoni; assembly: GCF_018167655.1. NCBI lineage: Eukaryota > Metazoa > Chordata > Mammalia > Rodentia > Cricetidae > Microtus > Microtus oregoni. The sequence continues at coordinate 58,202,971 of NW_024543060.1, read as the reverse complement.
AGCCATAGATGCTAACTTTGTGTAAATGAACTTTGCATGGTGGCAAAGAGAGACGGCAAAGATAAAACTCCGGGATATCCATGTATCCATGTATTTATATGGTCAGGACCACAGAGGAGCCACGGAAGCATGCAAAGACTGTGTGTCCTCTGTGTGTGTGTCCTCTCTCCACTCAACCCTTCCATGTTCCACAAGCAGAATTTAAAGTCTCTTTAGTCCAGCTACCGGCACTATGCTGAAGAATGGCTAGGATTTTCAAGTGTGAGACATGAAATGGGTGTTTTTAGTCCTAACTTTTCACAAGAGAGTAAGAGTTCTATTTAATAAAAACTGCTTCCAGCATGGCATATGCATGCATTGTGTTGGGCCTGAGCATGCTGTGGTAGGCACCTGAGCCAACCACTAGTGTGACCATGCTTGATTCTTGAGGGCAGGAACCCTGTCTTAACCCCACTCCCATGCCTAACGCCTGTGACCATGCCTCGCACTGATTAGGAATATAACAAATGTTTGCTTGATTCTTGAGGGCAGGAATGCTGTCTTAACCCCACTCCCACGCCTAACGCCTGTGACCTTGTCTTGCACTGATTAGAAATATAATAAATGTTTGCTGTGTTATTAAAATGCTGTGGGTGATGCTGGAAACTGACATTGCCCATTATGGTAGCAGCTGGCCACGGGGGCTATTTAAATTAACTAAAGTTGAAATTCCACTACCTCTGTCCTTGGCCACCTCCAAGTGCAGATGGTGTCTACTGAACTGGGCCCCACAGACTACAAATAGCAAAGTGTCATATGCACAGAGTAGGTCCAGAAATCAAAAGGAGCAAGGTACCTGGCTCCTCACTGGGGAAAACAGGGAAGAGAACAATGGCAATTGAGCAGAGCCTTGAGGACAGATAGGCCTTTACTGAGGGAGAAAAAATGGAAGATACAGAGGAAAATGGAAGAACAGAGAAAAGGATGGGATCAGAGAATACTACCTGGTGTTCAAGCCATCACACCCAGCTCAGGGTGGCTGTGGCACACACCTTTAATCCCGGCACTTGGCTGAGGCGGAGGCAGGTGGATCTCTATGAGTTCAAGGCCAGCCTGGTCTACAAAGCAAGTTCCAGGACAGGCTCCAAAGCTACAAAGAGAAACCCTGTCTCAAAAAAAACAAAAAGCAAAGCAAAACAAATAAACAAACAATAGGTGGAGAGATGAAGGTTGGCTTGGATGAGCTCAGCCTGTCCTCACCCTTTCTCTGCCAACCTTCCGCTCCACGACAGCGCCACCTACTGATCAGGCCTGCTTTAAAACTGGAGATGTTTAAATGGCCAGGCCAGCACTGCCAACAGCTACACTTTCTCCTATGCAACCCCAGGCAGTATGCATCCTCCTACTTAAAACCCCACTTCAAATCCTGCATTCCGGTGGTCCTAGCACGCTTCTCTGGGCTCTGCTGTGCTCTTTGAGCATCTGGCTCTACATTTGACAATCTTCTGTGTCATTCCCCGGAGAACCTGCTTCTGCACCCTCGCCAAGCCGGACCTCATGGTGCTAAGTGATTACTCGATGCTCAAGGATGATCTCACGGGGCACTGCGCTTCCATCTCAGTGTGCCCACTCCTCTTTCAAGGTGACTCTCACGCTTGGGCTCCAACCCTTCTTAGGAGGAGCGACGGCTGGATCAGTTCCCTGACCACCTTGCCTACCCAGATCATGGCTCCCGCTGATTACCCTGCCCTGCTAAAAACAAAGGCCCTTTTAAATACTATAGTCATGTGTTTGTGTTTCATAAGGAAGTCTACAGAAGGTCTTTGAGCAAACAAATCTATATGATTAGGATAGATTAAATTGACAGCACACAGGCGGGGGTGTCTGCAGTTTCCAATTCCCTTAGCTTTTCTGTATGAATTTCATTTTCATAACTAACATCCTTGGTTATTTTAGTGTCTGGTGTCCACCTCTGTATTTTCCCACAACCCTGTGAAGTCCTAGAGTCAAAGTGTGTACATTGTGTCCCTAATAGGATCTATGACTCTTGACTGTTTTAGGCTGCAGTGCAATCCCCTTGCCCTGTTGCTGCAAACTGACCTGCTATTTTCTATAGCCAGTCTTTCATATCATTAGGGCAGCTGGCCACCTTGAGTTGCCTGAGGCTGTCCCAGCTAACCCATGTCCCAGGGACATCCTCAGAGCCACCCACACTGAGACAGCAGGCTGCTCTCATCTGAAAACCGAGATGGCTAGTCCTCTGCATACACAGCACCTCACAGTGAAGTCACGCTCACTGCTTGAACGGCTGAGTGTTTGTGTAATTCATAGCTGCTCATTAAGAAGGCGGGGGTGACATGTGTGTCCAGGGGCACTGCAGTGGCCTCATGCACACCCAGCATTTATCGCTGTGGCGTCTTGACACCTTCCAACCATAACTGAGAACGAAGCACTTTTAACTTACCATGTGAGAATCAAGCTCCTGGGATTCCCTGGGGATCACATTTTTTAAAAAAACACCAATCCTGTACTTAAAAGCATTTTTAAAATATGTATTCCTACTAAAGGAAAACTTGTTAAACTCTCCTTTTCCTCCATCACACATACCAAAACTTGCCCTCTACCACCTCTCCTTGGACAATACCAACGCAGCCTGCTTCGGTTACTTTGTACAGTGGCTCCATTTCATTCCATTGTCCCCCATATGCATACATATTATCAATTATCTCATACATTTTTATATATTAAAGCATGACTACATTAAATATAATCGCCATTTTAAAAATACAGCATCAGAATACAACTTGCATTTCTACTTTGATTTGCGCTTAAATTTGATAACCAGATAAAACAAGTTTTTTTTGTTTTTTTTTTAACTTTATTTATTTATTTAAGGATTTCTGCCTCCTCCCCGCCACTGCCTCCCATTTCCCTCCCCCTCCCCCGATCAAGTCCCCCTCCCTCATCAGCTCGAAGAGCAATTAGGGTTCCCTGACCTGTGGGAAGCCCAAGGACCACTCACCTCCATCCAGGTCTAGTAAGGTGAGCATCCAAACTGCCTAGGCTCCCCCAAAGCCAGTACGTGCAGTAGGATCAAAAACCCATTGCCATTGTTCTTGAGTTCTCAGTAGTCCTCATTGTCCGCTGGAGCACCGGACAGAAATCTCAAGGTCCAAATCAGGAGCAGAAGGAGAGGGAGCATGAGCAAAGAACTCAGCACCGCGAGGGGTGCACCCACACACTGAGACAATGGGGATGTTCTATTGGGAACTCACCAAGGCCAGCTGGCCTGGGTCTGAAAAAGCATGGGATAAAACCGGACTAGCTGAAAACAAGTTTTAAAGATGAGGAACAAGATACTTACTTTCCAGAAAAGTCTTTTCAGGATAAAATTTCTCTGGGCTGCTATCCTGAGTTCCGTGATTAAACTCAAAATCTTCCTCAGAGTGTTGTCTTGAAGAAAGAGTTCAGATTTCAGTTGACTGAAGTGCTTAATTTTCTCCTCGGACCTACGGAAACACACAGGAAGATTCGGGTAAAATGTAAGAAATGGCAGTTCCCAAATATCACAGTTATTGACAAGTCTATAAAAGTTTGAGACTGGTAGAATCTGAGGTGAACTTTGAACTCCTAGACTTAGTACTGAGAAGCAGGGAAACCCACCCCCACAAAATGGTGCCTATCACTCCCTAACTCACTTTCACCCTGCCCTTGGCCAGTTGGCATGCACGCTCTTGCTGTCTCTGGCAAAGTCTTCAATGGGGGCTCATTTATATCTTTAGCACAGTCCCGGAGCCCTGGGTAAAATTATTTGTTTAATCTTTTCCTTCCATCAATTCCTTTGCCAAGTAAGTGCATTTATAGAGAAATTTCCATTTCATTACTTGACAGGGAAACCAGGACCGCTTGGCACAAGTGGCCAGCAGCTATAAACATGGCATGCAAGCTACACACACTCTGACAGACGTCTGTGTTTGACAGGCTGCCGCTCGGCAGAAAGCACAGAGTGTCAAGCTAAGAAGTGCTTGCTGATGAGCAGTAAGAACTGCTCTTCCACCATGGAGATGGAAGTTCCCTCCCTCTGCGTGGGTGCCACTGGAAATCACCTCCATCCTTGACCCCACAGGTCTCCACTCTTCAGGAAACAGGCACTGAAAGACCATGGGTTCTCCTTAGAGAAGACAGCTATGGCTGAGGTCCAGCTTAAATTTTCAGTTTTGCCACTTGATTAAACAATCACAGGAGTGAATTTTGCAGATGGCATCATATTCAAGTATGAAAGGTTGGACAACCCTGTCTTAGATCTTTCCCTGAAGCCAAGGCCAGTGCAGACTCTCTTCCATTGAAGTTCCATTTATTTTTGTTATTTTTAAGTGTGTGTGCGTGTGTGTGTGCGTGTGTGTGTGCGTGTGTGTGTGTGTGTGTGTGTACGTGAGTGAAGGTGCCCTGAAGGTCAGAAGCATCAGATCCCCTGGAGATGGAGGGGGACAGGCTACTGTGAAGAGCCCCATGTGTGTTCTCAGAACTGAACTGGTGTCTGCTACAAGAACAGTCTACCTTTTTATCCCTAATCCATCTCTCCAGACCACCCGCATTGCAACCCCCTCCTATACTTTATTACATTAATCTCATTTTACCTATCGTAATTATTTGTGCCCCTCAGCTGAATTTTGAAACTTGAACAAAAATTGTTGTCTTCAGAGGAGACAGGGGGATGACTCAGCAGGGTAAGTAAGGCATTGGGGTGAAGCAGACGCAGCCTGTGTTCAATCCTGAGGCCTAATAGCGAAGGAGAGCACTAACTCTTGAGAGTTGTTTTCTAAGCCAGGCCTGATGGCGCATGCCTTTAACCCCAGCACTCAAGAGGCAGAGGCAGGAGGATCTCTGTGTTTAAGGCCAGCCTGGACTACAGAGTGAGTTCCAGGACAGCCAAGGGCTGTTACACAGAGAAACCTTGTCTCAAAAAACAAAAAGTTGTCTCTGTCTTCCACATATGTGCCATGGCAGGTGAATACAACACACACACACACACACACATAAAACACACACACATACACACACAACACTCACACACATATACACACAACACACACATACACACACAACACACACATATACACACAACACACACACACATACACACAACACACATACATATACACACACACCACACACACACACCACACACACACAATTCTTTTTAAAATGGACCTCATGTGGCCTGTGTTTAGACATCGCAATTGGCCCTAGAAGGGGCACTCACTGGTTGTGCGGAAAGCTCCAGGCTGGGGCTTTTCAGAGACCCGTTCCTCATTGGTGGAGCTCCTGCTGCCCTGCACAGACTGGTTGGGAAACCTCGTAGCTTTAGTATAGAAGGAAGAGAAAGGAAGAACCTGTCCAAGCTCCACGGGTAATTACTTAGAATATCTGTGTGTAAACTACAGGAAGAACAGTTTGTGTTCCCTATAGATTAGTGGACTCAACACTCTTGACTTCAGGTAAAAACAACTTTACCACCTCCTGCAGAAACCTGGATACAGCCATTTACCCCACTACTGTATGCAATGTTGATTCTGCCACCGCCTGCCTCTTTCCTTAAAAAGTGTCTGATGCTCTCCTCAAGGCAGCCAACAAGCCTTCCTTATTAAACCCAACTTCTGGAAGAAGAGATGGAGTCCTTCCCAGTGGGAAAGCTAGAGAAAAGATTATCAATATCATTTCAGCAATAACAATTCTACAGGCAGAAAACCAATGATTGGGAGCATGAGGGCTGAGGCCAGACCCTAGATGGGCTCCGTTATGAAGCTGGATAACAACTATAGGGACGTTGATAGCCTCTCTGGACCTCAGTTGTCAAGTCTGTACAATGGGATGATAGCCACTGGCCTATGATGCTTCCAGTGACCACCTTCCCTGCTACAAGTGTTAAATACATGGTTATCTCTGAATAAAACTGGAATAAGTTTGAGGTCGTGTTTCATCCACTTCTGATTCCTGTATTTCATTTTCAAAGACTATAAAATCTTTATACTCTCTTGAGAACTCCAGAAACAACAGAGATAAAGTTTCCACAAATGTAGAGTACATTTTACGATACGATCAGCCTCAACTACCATTTAAATGAAGTGTTATGGGGCTGGAGAGGTGGCTCAGTAGTTAGGAGCACTGGCTGGTCTTCCAGAGGCCCCAGGGTTAATAGTTAGCACCCACATGCTGGTTCACAACTGTCTCTGCCTCCAGTTCCCGAGGACCTAACACCCTCTCCTCTGCTTCGATCCACTGAGGATTGCAGTAAATTTATTCTTTCTTCAAAAGTTGCAAAAAATACCCCGCAACTGACAAAGGTCTGATCTCCAAAATATATAAAGAACTCAAGAAACTAGACTGTAAAAGGCTAACCAACCCAATTATAAAATGGGGCATTGAGCTGAACAGAGAATTCTCAACAGAAGAACTTCAAATGGCCAAAAGACACTTAAGGTCATGCTCAACTTCCTTAGCGATCAGGGAAATGCAAATCAAGACAACTTTAAGATACCATCTTACACCTGTCAGAATGGCAAAAATCAAAAACATCAATGATAGCCTTTGTTGGAGAGGTTGTGGAGAAAGGGGTACACTCATCCATTGCTGGTGGGAATGCAAACTTGTGCAACCACTTTGGAAAGCAGTGTGGCGGTTTCTCAGGAAATTTGGGATCAACTTACCCCTGGACCCCGCAATACCACTCTTGGGAATATACCCAAGAGAGGCCTTATCATACAACAAAAGTATATGCTCTACTATGTTCATAGCAGCATTGTTTGTCATAGCCAGAACCTGGAAACAACCTAGATGCCCTTCAATGGAAGAATGGATGAAGAAAGTATGGAATATATACATATTAGAGTATTATTCAGCAGTAAGAAACAAGGACTTCTTGAATTTTGCATACAAATGGATGGAAATAGAAAACACTATCCTGAGTGAGGTAAGCCAGACCCAAAAAGAGGAACATGGGATGTACTCACTCATATTTGGTTTCTAGCCATAAACCAAGGACATTGAGCCTATAATTAGTGATCCTAGAGAAGCTAAATAAGGAGAACCCAAAGAAAAACATATAGGCATCCTCCTGAATATTAACCTTCAGCAAGCGATGAAAGGAGACAGAGACAGAGACCCACATTGGAGCACAGGACTGAATTCTCAAGGTCCAAATCAGGAGCAGAAGGAGAGAGAGCACGAGCAAGGAACTCAGGACCATGAGGGGTGCACCCACACACTGAGACAATGGGGATGTTCTACTGGGAACTCACCAAGACCAGCTGGCCTGGGTCTGGAAAAGCCTGGGATAAAACCGGACTCTCTGAACATAACGGACAATGAGGACTACTGAGAACTCAAGAACAATGGCACTGGGTTTCTGATCCTACTGCACGTACTGGCTTTGTGGGAGCCTAGGCAGTTTGGATGCTCAACTTACTAGACCTGGATGGAGGTGGGGGGTTCCTTGGACTTCCCACAGGACAGGGAACCCTGATTGCTTTTCGGGCTGAGGGGGGGGGACTTAATTAGGGGAGGAGGAGGGAAATGGGAGGCGGTGGCTGGGAAGAGACAGAAATCTTTAATAAATAAATAAATTAAAAAAAAAGAAATTATTGCTGAAGCAATACTAGTGACACACTACAAAAAAAAGTTGCAAAAAATATGGTAATTTTCCAATTCTATTAAATCTGCATTCATTGGCTGGGTTGCAGTAAAAGATAATTTGCCATCACCAGCTAGGGCCACTTGGTAACCCAGAAGTGGTACAGGAAAGGCACCATTCCCACCACTTGTTAGCTGTTTACAGAGAAAGGGGTTGGTGCCCAGTGTCCTCAAATCCACTGTGTTTTATCTCTGCGTGGGGGTGGGGGCACCTTCTGCGATGTCCGTCACACATCTGCTCGCTGTGTTTCAGGCACCCTAGTCCTGTGTCCTCTGGGACTCAACTTGTGTCAATGCAGACCTAAAATTTATGGCAGATGTTGAGGTAGAGGTACAAGTATGGCAGACACACAACACACACACACGCTCACACACATGCATGAGCACACTTACATTGCACGCAATGCTTGCACACACACCACACACATGCATGAGCCCACGCATGCGCTCATGCACACACACATGCACACACAAGAATGGGCACACATACACATGCATGCATGCCCACTTACACATACACACATGTGTGCACACTGCCACACACATGCACACAGACATGTGCACGCACACACACATATGCATGCACTCACACACGTACACATGCACACATGCATAATTCACACATATGCACAGCATAGAGCTAGAAGAAGAGACGAGCAGAGCAAAGTCTCCCATGAGTCTATCATACATGGCCCCTTACCTGTATGGCTTTGGAGTCCCGCTGATGAGACTGTCTTCACTGGAGCATAGGGGATCTTGTGAAAGAGTAGCTCTCTGAATGAGGAAGAGAGCAGGGACTGTCAGAATGTTTGTCTACCAAAAATAATCTCTAGTTCTGATCGATGTCATATACCCCCACTCCTCAGTCCTGCCTATGGCATTCCATGTGCGTCACTTATGCGACCCATTCTGATATCCGATAGCAGCACAAGGAACTCTTTCAGGATCACTAAAGATTTCAGTATAACAGTTTTCACTATAAAATGATTTATTCATGCTCGAGTCTGCTGTACACGTGTTAAAACTGGAACAATGCAGTGACTGGCATGGCCTTTGCTCAAGGAGGACGTGCAAATTTTGTTTTTTCTGTTACTGTTGCTGCTTTGAGACACGGTCTTGCTTTGTAGCTCTGGACTGGAACTCACTATGCAGACCAAAGCTGAACACAAACCTTCAAAGATCTTCCTGCCTCGGCCTCCCAGACACTGGGGTTAAAGGCACATGGTACCAGGCCTGGCAAAATTCTGTATTTTATAAATGACTTACCATGTTCGGTTAGAAGTTTTATGCCTGCAAACACAAGTATTCTTGTAGCGGGCTCAGGCTTAGTTCCTATCAACACATGGCTGCCTGTAACTCCAGTTCCAGGGACCCCAAAGCCCTTTCCTGACCTCTTAGAATTCTTGTACACATGGAGTACCCAAACAGACACTCAGACATAAATAAAGAAAGTATTTATATAGATTGCAAAATTTAAGTTAATTAAGTTTTGATTTTTAAAATTAGAATTTATGAGATTTTTCTTTTAGTAGACCAATTTTCCTCTCTTGAGGGTTTGTTCGCATTTTTAACTTGGAGAAAACTTTTTAAAAATGTTTAGAGAGGAATTTCAGATATTTTGATCCTTGTGAAATGTACTGTTAGGGAAAAACTTAGTTGACTTGTATTTCACTTTTCTAAGCACTTATAAAACTCCTTTTAACCAATTTGTTCTGTACAAAATGTTTCATAGTTATTAAAATTTTATTGGAAGAATATTAACAAAAGTTAGTAATCACCAAAGATAACTCAATATATATATATATATATATATATATTGAGATTTATTTATGTATTTTATGTATATGAATCAGATCCCATGATAGATGGTTGTGAGCCACTATAGTTCCTGGGAATTGAACTCAAGACCTCTGGAAGAGCAGCAAGTGCTCTTAACCTCTGAGCCATCTCTCCAGCCTCCCAAATATATTTTGGGTGAGTATTTTTGCTGTTGCTGCTGTGACTTTGTTTCTTTGAGATGGGATCTTACCATGTAACTCTGCTGCCCTGGGGCAGGCTATGTAGACCAGATTGACCCTGAGTTCACAGAGATCTGCTTGAGTCTCCTGAGTGCTTGGACTCAATCACACATCCCCTGCGAGCTAGTAAATCATATAAACCAATCCTAGTGTATCTAAGGCTCCTTAGCTGAGAGCAGGATGTAGCTCAGCCATCAAATACATGCCTGCCATTTTTTTTTATCACCAAAAGTGAGAGTTCTGGCTTAAAGTTCCACCAAAAAAGTTGCCGTGAAGAAAGCACTGAAATTTTTGTGCTTCAGTAGCCTCATTTTAGCTGATGTGGTGGTCTTGTGCCTATAATCTCAGAACTTGGAAGTCTAAGACGGAAGTATTACTGCAAATTCAAGGCTGGTCTGTCTTACAGAGTGAGCACAAGGAGAAGGAGAAAGAAAAAAGAGACGATAAAAGGAAGGGAAGAAGGGAGGGAGGGAAGGAGGGAAGGGAAGGAGGGAGGGAGGGAGGGAAGGAGGGAAGGGAAGGAGGGAGGGAGGGAGGAAGGGAGGAAGGGAGGAAGGAAGGAAGGGAGGGAGGGAGGGAGGGAGGAAGGGAGGAAGGGAGGAAGGGAGAAAAAGAGAGGAGGGAGGGGAGGGAAGGAGAGGAGGGAGGAGAAGGGAAGGAGAAGAGGGGAGAGGGAAGAGAAAGGAAAAGGAAAATAGAGACTTAGACAATATCTAAATAAAATAAAAATAATTCTCACAATTGCTGTTACACTAGTGCAATAAGGAAATACAAGACCAGGGGCC